>NW_019730110.1:289724-419860 GCF_002891405.2 Cryptotermes secundus
CAGGATAGGGACTAGTGGAAGGTTCTTGTGAAAACGGTAATGAACCTTCGGTTTCCATAAAATGGTCGGATATTCTTGAGTAGCTGCAGAATTGGCTTCTCCTCAAGAAGGGCTCAGCTCTATGAGTGAGTAAGTAAGTAAGTATGAATTATGACAGTAGGGTTTATGGTTTCTGTCCCTATCTCCACGCTATGTAACACTTCTGAGGAGTTATAGTCCTTTCTTGATATAAGGCGACTGGAGGTTCAAACGACTGGCATATCTCGATTATAACTTCACTTAATTTTCGAAAATGATGTACAAGCTTCATTTGTAAATTATTTCTAGGAATATAGGAAATGGAACTTGTATTACATTTTTTATACAGAGACGTGCTTTGTGGTTAAATGAACAACGAAATATAGGCAACGTGTTCATTCTGTTCGCGTGCCGAAAGGTGATTTATACGGGGCACAAAAAGACAGAGAGTGAGAGAGAAGTGAATGCTTGTTATTGTAATTTATATCAATAAACATTACGTGTACCCATAACGATGATGAGTGGAATAAATAATAATAATAATGAATGTATAAGGGGTGGGCCTTCTTGGCCCTTGCACCGCGACCATAAGGACCATAAGGAATGCAAAGAGTATAATCCTTCATCTAAAAAAGAGTTACGAAACCCTGAGATTCATTACAGCGTTAACAAAATCCCGCTAGTAAACACTATGAACATAAACACCTAACACCAAACCAACTTGCACTCGAGAGATGCTTAGTTCAAATCTCGGCCAGGACGACAGCTATCCTCTGAGATTTTTCGTGATTTTCCTTAGCCCCTCCAGCAAACCCCTGACAGTATCTCGAATTGATCACGATCACTTCCTTATAATTTGTTTCCCATTCACTCATCACTGTACCCTCCGACGCCATATAGCGTCAATAGTGAAAGCGTCGTTAAACAGCCAACACGCAGGTATACACAGACCTTGTACAAGAATATAATAGCGTAACGCTTGTTATAGAGTCGGTATGAATGTTACTTATGTCTGTCAGTACCACGACAACTATATGCACGGCACGATTCAGTCAGTGCGCTACAAGTCGGAAGGTCGCGGGTTCGATTCCCGATAAGGTCATTGGATTTTTCAATTGAACTAATCCTTCCAGCCGCACTATGGCCCTGGGGTCGACTCAGCCTCTAACAGAAATGAGTACCAGGAATTTTCCAGGGGGTAAAGGGCGGCCGGCGCGTAAGGCTGAAAACCTCACCACCATCTGTGAGCCGAATATCTAGAAAAATGTGAGAGACTCGACGTCTCATAAAACCTATTGTCCTCCATGGTACGTTAGAGAGATACGCTTTACCTATTTACTGAGGTGTTCACTTTTACTGGAAAAACTTCGTAGCGTATGTAGACATATGAGCATTGCTTAGTGTACAGACTTGTTAAAAAGAGTAAAGCTATACCTGTAAGAGGTGGTGGAGGCCCATAGGATTGTGAGGCGTCGAGGATCTCACCTTTTCAGGGCAGATGGCGGTGAGGTTGTCAGCCTTACGCTCCGGCAACCCTTTACACCCACAGGAAGATTGCTGGTGCTCATTTCTGTTAGAGGCTGAGTCTACCCCAGTGCCATAGTGCGGCTGGAAGGATTTGGTCAATTGAAAAATCCGACGACCTCATCGGGAATCGAACCCGCGACTTTCCAGCTTGTAGCATAGTGCCTCAAGCAACTACGCTACTGCGTGCTTCCATATAGATTTGTTATTCTTTCGAATTCGGTAATTCAGCGTAAGTGAAGCTGCCGCTACAGACCTTGCGTTAATATTGAGTAATTTGAATAGCGCACAAGAGTGTAAAGCATGAGAGTGGATAACAGTGACATAAGTACAGAGTGTCAACATATCGCCACCAACCGCTATAATTCTCCGTCCATATTCGTTTTAACAACAAGAGTTTTAATTAATAAAACCACATACGGTAATAAATGTATAAATATTTTCCGTCTTATTTCTACCAACACCTGTAATTGCTCTTAACTCCATGAAATACAAAATTCAGCTAAATAATAATAATAATAATAAAAAAATAAGTTCCTATCTCACAGAAAACACTACATGTTTCATTTACAAAAACCAGTCAGTTAATGCCACATATATAAATAATGATCCATCTATATTTTAATAATCATAAACATGCTCTGTGGGTAAAATTCAAGTTTTCGAACTTTAACGAAGGTGGTACACATAGATACCACTATATTTTATAGGTTTAATGCCATCTGTCGAATGGTAATACGAGTGTTTCTGTACTACGTTTCCATTTCGGTTTCAACATTGCAGTAAAGGACAATTTCAATCCAAATTAATTTTATACAAATCCTGTCCTTATATAAAAACTGTCTAATAATTTGGTTCATCCAGAAATTCTTAGAATCAAAACTATCGCTTTAAACTCCAATAAAAGTACGTAAAGACAGTCGGCATCCATTATGCCGAAAAAACTTAACATGGCAAGTAGGGGAGGGGAAAAAAAGGTCATATTGTCGGCTTAAAGAGTTGAAACTTGACTCCCGAGAGAAGAAGACAAGATCAGATGGAGTAAGGCCAGAGGAAGACAACGAAACGAAATGTGGAATGTCTAAGCGCAGTGTGGCAAGCGGCGAGCGATAAAAGCGAAGAAAACAATAGAATGACTATTATAGGCTACCGAGAAAACAAGAGAGAGAGAGAGAGAGACACAACGTGGAATTTAAGTTGTTAGTAAGTTGTGGAAGGTTACCAATAAATTTCCGTCCTTGTTCACTGTGGCAAGCAGGGACACGCGGCGAGCGGAAGTTTGGAACGCTCCGATCCACTGTACTGTATCGTATTGTATTCACACTGAAGCGACGGCAAACTTTTCCGAGTGCCCCACGTAAAGAGACCAGTACCCCTTTCCAGAAAATGCACCTACAGACTCACACTGAAACCATTTAAGGTAATTTTTACCGATCGCTTTTCAGTATTGGATTAGAAGGAAATAAATATCTTAAAATATATTTTTAAATTTGGTATTAACACTTGATACAATTTTTTCTTTACTGAATTTTGATTTTTCGCCAGAAATCCGGTTGGGGGGGGGCTTACCTCGCTTTACTGGTGCCCATGCTTATGAGATATCTTACATGAAACATACCTCACCGGAAGAGAGAACACAGATTAAAGCTGTCCCTGTATACCAAGCAATGGAGATGTATGGAGGAGTGTACGAATAGCTCCACAATTTTAAACTCCGTACTAAATATAGGAGTGTATTTAGTTTCAGGTTCTAGCCACTTCACTTCTTCCATCATCCCTGGGCAACAGAGTCGGTACAGACGGGACGTAAGAGAAAAATTCCTTTCATTGCCGGGAATCGAAACATGTATCTCTAGTCCTTGGCTATAAATTGAGAGCATTAAAGAAAATGGCGCTCGGGATATTATTTGGCTCTAAGAGACAGGCATGGAGTGGAGGGGGCAGAATTCTGTACTATGAAGTGCTTCATAATGTGCACCCTTCACCAAATATTAGGACCTCTATCAAAGGAAACGGGATTGGCTCGAGAAGAAGCACGCATTTATGAAAGAGAAATACATCTGAAGTTTTAGCCGGAAGACAGAGAGGAAAGAGATCATTTGGACTTTTAGGCACAGAACATTGGAAGATAATATTAAAATAGATAATAAAGAAATATATTTCAAAAATGTGGATTGAACTGATCTGGCTCATGTTTAAATCGAGTTCTTCGTAACAATGCAATGAACCCTCCGCTTCCATAAACACTGTGGAATATCTTTACCAGCTGAGCGGCAATCAGCTTCTCATGGACCACTCTGCTGAATGTAATTAATTACTTAAATTAATCGATTAAATTCTCTTATAACGTGACATTCATACGAAGTTTAAAAAGTAATTCCTCTTTAAAGCCCAGTGGTTACTAAGTACTTGTACCACCTACTTTGACCTATTAAAGCTCTGCATTCTGCCCACACAGTGTATTTGTGTGTTCCGTATGGTTCTCACAATAAACAGCAACTGTTTCCCTAAACAGCATTAACCGGCTGGGCTTTGTAGTGGAGACGTAATGTGTATCCTGTGAGGTACGGAC
The DNA here is from genome assembly GCF_002891405.2 of Cryptotermes secundus. Classification (NCBI taxonomy): domain Eukaryota; kingdom Metazoa; phylum Arthropoda; class Insecta; order Blattodea; family Kalotermitidae; genus Cryptotermes; species Cryptotermes secundus. Next base: position 293,839 of record NW_019730110.1, read on the forward strand.
TGAATCTCTATATTATTGATGTGTTCCGTATGGTTCTCACAATAAACAGCGACTGTTTCTCTAAACAGCATTAACCGGCTGGGCTTTGTAGCGGAGACGTAACGTGTTTCCTGTGAGGTACGGATTGAATCTTCATATATGATTTAAAACAATTTAATCTTGAACATGATATGAGAAACTAGATAATAAAACAACCCTTCTTCCTAGTCCTATAAGGAAAGTAAAGTAAAAATGGGGATTATGTGCAGAATTCCACTGTTCAAATAACTTCTTTTCCGCTGTCAGACTCTTAAACCATCGAACGTTTAATTACCGGAAAGAATCCCGTAGGTATTTCCGCCCTTCCTCCATACCTGCGAGTCATCTTCTTGCTTGGGCGTCTGAAATGCCACACGTTCGATTCTTTGTCATCGATATAGTCGAAAGGTTACGCTTAGTCAGATGTTGATGTCTCGTTACCAGAATGCAGACCGAAATCATAATATAAAATAGTTAACGGATCCTTTGGAAATGTGGCAAAGTTAAATTTTTGGGAAAGGCGGTATCAGACGAAAATCTGGTTCATGAGGAAATTAAGAAGAGACTGAATTCACGAAGCGCTAACTACCATTCAGTCCAGAACCTTTTGTCTTCTCGTCTGCTCTCTAAAAACGTAAAGATTATGTCACGTGTTGGGTGTGTACCGCGACAAGTAACTTCACGCCGTATTGAATATAGTGAACTTATTGCACACTCGCTCTCACAATTACGCCACTACTGCCATATGCAGTATCACAATTACATCTGCTTCTTCCATTCACTCCGGCAAATGCTAGACTTCAACTGCACTCGGCGACTTCACGATCCGCACTGTGTCACTCCTATTCACACATTCTCTCCGCCCACATATTGTGTCATCCGGCTTTTTATACCGTTCACTGTTGCCTCGTGTTACAGCGGTGTCCCGTGTTACGTCACAGTGGGAAGTACTGTTACGTCACCGCGGGAGGGGGCGGAGTGTAGACTGGCCTGTTACCGTAGCAGCGGCATCGCTCCGATTGTTACGTCACCGCTGGCGGGGGAGGAGTGTCATGCATAGCGCAAATACGTTACAATAATATACAAAACTATACTTTGCCCGTACTTTTGTATGGGTGTGAAATATTGTCTGTTATTAAGGAAGCAACATAGATTGAGGGTGTCTGAGAACAGGTTGCTGGGTAGAATATTTGGACTGAAGAGGGACGGACACAACTGCACACTGATGCCGAGCTTCATACCTTAAACTCTTCTCCAGGTACCACTGTATAATTAGAATGATCAATTCAAGGAGGATGAGGTGGACAGGGCACGTAGCACGAAAGGGGGAGAAGAGGAATGCATATAGGATATTGGTGGGGAATCCAGATGGAAGGGGACCACTGTAAAGACCAAGGCGTAGGTGGGTGGACAATATTAAAATGGATCTTAGAGAGATAAAATGGGATGGTATGGATTTGATTGATCTGACTCAGGATAGGGACCAATGGATGGCTCTTGTGAACACGGTAATGAACCTTCGGGTTCCATAAAATGCTGGATAACTCTTAAGTAGCTCCAGAATTGTCGGCTTCTCAAGAAGGACTCAGCTCCGTGAGTGAGCGAGTGAATCATACATGGGTTTGATAGGAAAATCAGAAGGAAACAGGCCACTGGGAAGATTTAGACGTGGGTAGGATGATATTAAAATGGATCTTGGAGAAACAGAATTGGGTAGTACGGATTGGATTCGACTGACTGAGAATAAAGACTAGTGGCGGGCTTTTGTTAAGACGGCTAAGAACCTTCGGTTTTCATAAGATACTGGAATATTTTTTGGGTACCTGAGCGACTGGTAGCTTCTCAAGAAGAACTCGACTCCACGGAATTAATTTTACTGATTCAAGAGTTCATCTGTATTAAGAGATTATTAGCGTTTCGGAGGAACTTGCTGTCTTTGTCTTCAGGGTGGATCATACTTAAAGAATAAAGACAGAGACAGCAGGTTTGTCCGAAACCTTGATAAATATCTATCACAATACGCGGTGTCATATCCTAGAAACATAATTGATTTCTTGAGCTCAGACATGTAGCAAGCTATCGAATTATGCCGCTTTTACAGTGAAGGCCAGTGTCCTCAGAGACAGTCGTGCAGCTGCTGCGCATGAGCTGAAGGCGCAACATCAAGGCTACCAACTTAAATTACAACTACACACATGAAGTACGTGACATTTCGTAACAAATCCCTATTATCCCCACTTACATAACTTATAAGGGATGCATTTCTTTTGTAAAGATTAGAACACATCTGCCAATAACAAGCCTTTCTATTGAGTAAAATTATTTATTCCCTCCTCTGTACAGTACCTAAGTGGACGCTAAATTTGGTTAAGATTTCTTGACTGGCCACTGCTAATTCTCGGAGAGTTACAATTTTTAGTAGACTTTTAAAAAGCGAAGAACATATACAGAGCTAAGTTGTCTGGTTACTTGAGTCTTCCATTTCATTCTGAATGCAAATTGTGGCGACTGATTTCGCGAGTGTACAATATAACTCGCTAAAGACACAGGTTGATAAACCCATTTTCCCTTTTTATTCACCACCTGGCGTGAAAACATGCGTTAAAATCTTAAAATCCACTTTTTTTTTATTTGTTTTTCACATTATTGGTGTATCACACGTTTCGATAGATATGGTCATCATCAGGTGCTTCGAAAATTGCTGTTTGAAAACCTCTGCAATTCCATTAATGAATACAATTTCAAAGTATACCCTCGCTTATGCGCCCAAATGTGTACGTTTGTAGTGCTGGGTGATTCCTCAATATATGTCGTGTGAAGACATCTGCAGTACAATATGATAAATTCATATATTCAAGAATTTGAACCTGTAATGATCGAAAGATGTGCTGGGCAGTAAAACGGTAAAGCTATCCCTGTAACAGTCCGTGGAGGCCCATAGGGTTGTGAGATGTTGAGGCTCCTGCATTTTCTAGACAATCGGCTCACAGATGGCGGTAAGGTTGTCAGCCTTACGCGCCGGCCGCGCTTTACCCACAGAAAGATTCCTGGTACTCATTTCTGTTAGATGCTGAGTCGACACCAGGGCCATAGTGCCACTGGAAGGATTAGGTCAATAGGAAAATGCAATGACCTCATCAGGAATCGAATTCGCGACCTTCCGGCTTGTAGCACATTGCCTCAACCAAATACGCTACCCCGTGCCTCCATTGGGTAGTACATAATAAAATACATTAACATTTTATTAACGCTAATTTTATCAGTTAATTGTGTCGACAGTCACCACAGAATCTCAAAAGCTAACAGTGAAAGCGCTGGGAAAATAAAGCTTATAATTCCTCTAGACCCCAAAAAATTACTGCCCTGTGAAACACTAGCAAAAGCATCGTCTAACAACCGCATTTTTTTAAAATAAGCCAACTCTTCTGGCATTATGACATCGCTCGTTTTTTATGATTATATTACTAATTGTCTTACTGACCTAAGGAGCATCCATGGAATTTATATTTTTATATTACCACTTAAACACTTATTACCACTTATCCCATTATCAGAGAAATATTTGTCTGTGGTCTGTAACACAAATCCAAATTTTTATCTTCGGTATGATTTATATATTGATCAGTAACCTATGGGGGCACGCGGTAGCGTAGTGGTTGTGGCGGGTTCAAGTGCCCAGGAGGTCACTGGATATTTTTCAATTGGTCTAATCCTTCCAGCCGCACTATGGTCCTGTCGTCGACTCAGCCTCTAACAGAAATGAGTACTAGGAATATTCTTGAAATATTCTTGGGGGTAAAGGGCGGCTGGCGCGTAAGACTGACAACTTTGCCGCCATCTATGCGCCGATTTTCTAGAAAATATGGGACCCTCAACGTCTCACAACCCTATGGACCTCCACGGCCTGTTACAGGGATACCTTTACTTTACATATAACTTATAATACAGGGCTATTATAAATTATTTGAGTCATACAATCCGTGTATTTTCAAGTTATTTACGGGCAAAAACAATTCAAAACAGTTAGCAACTCATAAAGTTTATCTGGAGATGTCCGATATGTGCTCTGCAAACATCAACGCGGTATTTGAATTCTTCCCATGCAATCCGCAACTCTGACTTTTGGACGCTACGACGTGTCAAATTCCCTTTCCAAACTCTCGAAGGGACTGTGGAGTCGAAAGTTGGTACACCTGTTCTTTCATATATCCCCATAAGTATACGTTGCATGGAGTGAGGTGCGGAGATCTAGGGGACCAAAGAATGGGGCCTTTTCGTCTTATCCAAACCTCCGACAAACGAAACTGCATCCTTTTCAGTTGAGACGCCGTTTTCCTTTGATAACGACCACAGCTTCATTCGCGGCTAATATAGTAAGGCGCGTCCATATTACTCGTGCTCGTACTCCTGCTCGCCGGGAGACTCGTCTGGCTTTTACTTGTCCTCGTAAATCTTCGTCCACATTACTTCAGTTGCTCGCCCAACTTCGGCGCGTGAGGATCCGTATATTTAGGCTGTAGTCGTATTTTAATTTATTGGCTATAGTTTTTAAATTAAAAATATAAAATATGCTTGTCTCGTGACTTGTCATATCGTCCACATTACTAGCGAGCATAGCGAGTCACACGAGCACGAGTAATGTGGATGCTCCTTTACAGTCAATGTTGCCATCAGTTTCTATGATGTTTTCTGGCTTTTTCATGTTTGTGTTTAAATATACTAGTTTCTTATCACTAGAATATTTATAGCAGCCTTGCATAATGCAAACAGCGATCATTTTGCTTATGAATTTAACAGTAAATATCAGAGTAGGGCAGTTCAGTTGGATATAGTAGCGTATGTTCTTGTCCTGATGCTGTACCTTGCATTAACATACATCGTACTCTACGTAATGCCAGATGTGGGAAAACAGAAGGTGCCATTTAATTCCTGAACAAGATTAACCTCTTACTAAGATTAGATTAGTTCCTTGGGGTGGGGTGAGGCTGAGTCCACTTGGTAGGTCACCCACTGTTTGGCCTATCATACCAGCCCCGGATAATAGATGATGAGTGTGGAGTAGTCGGTGGAATGAGAATTGGCAGGGGAAACTGCAGTACTCGGAGGAAACCTGCCCCAGTACAACTTTGTTCACCACAAATCCCACATGACCTGATCTGGGCTCGAACCCGGACAGCCGCGGTGGGAAGCCGGCGACTAACCGCCTGAGATATGGCACTGCCTTAACATCTTACTAAGATTCGGTTTTCCAGTTTGCATATGCGCCTGTTTCCAAAATTTCTTGCACAAACATCAAGTGGTCCAACAATGGTTTTCTGTGTAGCCGTCTTCGCTGTTTCTCCCATGATACAACGCTGCGATGTAGTGTACAGTTACCAAGTAGCGGTGTTACCGAACAGACACTTACCGGCCATAGTGGGGTAGGCCGAATATCCCGCCGAATCGAGGGTGTGTGCGTGTGAGTGATGCGCAGAGGCTTGGTCGTGGTGGAGTCGTGCCGCGGCGGCGGCGGCGCTGTGGCTCGCAGCTCCCCAGGGCTCGGGTACGGCGCCCTTACTATACTGATGAGACGCGGTCACGTGTGGTGGCAGTCTCGTAGTGGGTGGCAACAGGAGACCGCCATATTGCGCCGCCATATTGTGATGGTGGTGATACTCATGGACAGCTCTGGAAAGAGAATTAATCTGCAATTTCTGTTCTTTCAAAAAGACGCTTTATACATTTATAAGACGCTGGAGTAATAATGTGCTTTATCAGAGTCTACTCTATATTATTTTCATCTGAATCTAAAAAATATTCCGTGTGAGACTTTCGGTTTTCCCGGCGCTCAATATTAATGTATAGTCTAGTAGAATGGTATCAATGTTTCGGAGGAATATGCAGTCTCTATTTTCAGGGTCTCTTCTGAAGATTGGAGCAGCAGAATCCTCCGAAATTTTTGTACATTTCGTTATTACCTCGATGAAGTCAGGACGGTCTCTTTCGAAACCCTTGGCAGTTCATCATTCTACCATTCGGCACTATGCAAGGTGCTTCAAGTCTTTATATCGTAACTTTAAGATAATTTTACTGAGGTTATTCTGACTGAACAAATTATAGTCATAGGTTAAAGTCCTCGATGGTTACATATAAATTGGCAGGGGAAATGGTAGATGCAATATACGGGAGGAGTTTTCAAAAACGAGCTGCCTGTCCAGTTGAAATACGTGCCTCTGATAACAAGGATGCAAATGTACTTCAGCATGACGAAGCGGCCGCAAATATCAATTGAAACGCGACGCACTACGTGAATCAGAATTTCGCTTGTCGCTGGGTCAGCCGTGTGAGGCCTGCAGAATTGGCCACCGCGATCACCGTACCTCAAACCCCTTTCAATTCATACGTCGGGGTATGTGAAAGATCTTGTTTATGAATGCAAGATGGACACAAGTGAGGACACAACTCGTCAAACTGTCGCTGCAGCCACATGCATAAATGACCGAGACACATTTCGCCCCTTCACACGTTCTGTTGCCGGACGAGTAAAAATGTGTCTCGAAGCTGAAGGCGGGCACTGTGAAAGTTCGGGGTATGTAAAATCACGTGAAACTATTCAATGATAGGATTTGGGATGGCTAAGTTGGTATAGTGAGGTTTCGATTCACGACAGGAAGAGGCTCCGGGAGCCACCCAGTCTCATATACCGGGACTCTTTCCCCGGGGAGTAAATCGGCCGAAGCGTGAAGCTGATTGCTTACACAGGAACGAGGGCATAAATGGCGCAGCTATACTTCTACTCAGCCATTCGTCTTCATGGTGTTGTGCTTAATTAATTAAGCACAGGAGAAAATTTATTTATGTTGATATAATATTTTCCAGTCTGAATAACCTCAAAAATAAACAACCTAATTTATGAAATAATGTTGTTAGGCACTATGTACGGTCTAGATATTGACGGCGTCATAAACTAAATCTAAAATTAGCAGATAATTTTCAAATTATCTTTCCATTCGGCACTCCATAAACTGGGCAGTTGTCGAAGCAACGTCAAATAAACCAAGTTTCGAACAAATGTTCGCCATGTTTGGTTCTCTTTCACCCAAGTTACAGATCCATCTGCTATGAAACCAAGGGTTGCATCATTGGATGTGGTTAATACTTAGATGGGTGATCGCTTGGCAACACCACCTGCTATTGGCATAAAAATCGAGGCACTATACTGCAAGCCGGAAAGTCGAGGTTCGATCCCCGATGAGGTCATTGGATTTTTCAATAATCTAATCCTTCCAGTCGCATTATGGCCCTAAGGTCGATTCAACTTCTAACATAAATGAGTACCAGAAATCATCCTGGGGGTAAAGAGCGGCCGGTGCGTAAGGCTGATAACTTCATCGCCATCTGTAAGCCGATGATCTACAAAATATGGGAGCCTCGACGTCTCACAACCCTATGGACCTCCACAGCCTGGTACAGGTATAGCTTTAGCAACCTAATAATGCATAAACTGTTGATTCTCAATTTATTAAATATATTAAATCTACCAAACACTTCGCAGATATACATACGTCAACGCATATAAATTTTTGTACCTTGAAATTCATCTAAATAACATTTAAAAATACAGTTAATACTTTCCTGCGTCACCCTTATACGTCCGCCTCTGTGGTTTAGTAATCAGAGTTCCTGGCTACAGATCCAGATATCCCGGGTTCGATTCCTGGGATTACCAGAATTTCTGAGAAATAGTGGGTCTGAAACGGGGTCCACTCAGCCTCGTGAGGATAACTGAGGAGCCGTTTCAAGGGAATAGCGGCTCCGGTCCAGAAAACCGAGATTAACAGCCGTGGGAATCCGCTGCGCTGACCACGCGACACCCTCTATCCGCAAACGTTGGCACCAACTTCGCCGGCAAGCGACGGTCGCTGGGTCGGTATAGTTCGCTTGCGGACTACAGGCCACAGATTTTGTTTTGTTTCGTCACCCTTATAGAGATCAACTCTTTAATGCTGTTAGGGAAATAGTCGCTGCTTCAGATAATCGTATGAAACAGATAGACATATTCTATATGTAAAATTCAGAGTATTTGAATGCTAAGTTTGTTATACATACAGTAACCTCCGCGCCTTGTAAGGTAAATAAAGGGAAAACAATTTTTGGAAAATACCAAACTCATAACCTAGCACTTCCCTTGTATTGGAAGTCTATACCAGTGGCTTCCGGAAATTCAATAATTAATATGTACTTTAACTGAGAACTGAATCTCAAAGCATCTTGCTATGCATGATTCTCTCTAATTCAACAGGCGAAGTTAAACAGAGAGAGAGCGCTCGGTCAAGTTTAGCATTTTGAAAGTCCGAATTTTGAATGAATATATAACTATTATAGAATGATTTGACACCGTCCAGTGTAGCTCAGATGTATATTTATATGATGCCTATACATGTTTCGGTCAGTAAACGACCATCCTCAGGAGGCACAATATGTTGAGGAAACTACTATTAAATAAATCATAGTACATCAAATTGAATCAAAGTTTTATATAAAGATTTTAATTAAGACAAATTTTTATTGTGATATAATTGTTAAAATTCTTAATATTTATAATCTTAAACCGCTAAGGTTTGTGTCTTCATGCCTCTTCTATCAACGGGAGATTGGAGAAGATATCGCCGTCCTTAGAGGTCCGGGCTGTGTTTTCTATCCAGAGTTTGTCAAATTATGTCTACGTTCATCTATTCCATTTGTTTCTAATCTGTATCTTCATTCTTAATATACTTTCACCCACTTTCCTTAAAGATGCATTTAATATATTCGTAATTTTTCCGTCTACTCCTAGGTCTCCCAGGGGTTTCTTCTTTTAGTTCCTCTAACTGACAGTATTTACGATTTTCTTGTCTCTCTCATGCGTGCTACATGTCCCAATAACCTTCTATAAATTTATTTCACAACTCTGGCTATTATAATGAATTACGTTTCGCCTTGGTTTCGTATGTTAATTTTCACGGATCCCATGTTGATAAACTAGTGCGCAGCTGCGGCAAAACAAGCTGCATTTATATAATTTTAGCTCATCAAGGAGATTTTATTAGCACGAAGAGAAAAATACGAATATTATGTGTAATTTTTTGTAAAGTTATCACATGTCAGAAATTCGCTTGAGCCTTTGGTTTACCTTATTTAAAGTGTACAAATCTGACCAGCTTCGGTGAGCGGTGAGTGATACACTGCCATGGCAGAGATACCGACACAAAGTAACCAACAGACAAACTAACATAGCACGATAAGCGAGAGTGTGCACTAACAATGCCATGGTACAAGGGAAAATACGTATTAAAACTTCCAGATCAAGACTGTTACAAATATGGAAGGTTTTAATTTGCATATTAGGCGAGCTTGGAAAATATTTCAGATTAAATGGTAAAAATTGTTAAACCTGATATAAACCGAATTGCATCAACATTTATAACAGAGTACTGCGCAATTCTCAAAAGACATTATCACCTGCCTGATAAACTCTTTGCTCTTTAATTCCACCAAAATTACTTCGTGTCCTTTTTAAAATTCTAGTCAAGAAATGATTGCTTTGCATAAAGAATAAATAATAATAAATTCCACTGTTATTTAATAACGGTAAATAAAAACATTAATCAGATAACTCAGTTAGTAAGGGGGCACGCGGTAGCGTAGTTGGTTGAGGCACTATGCTACAAGCTGGAATGTCGCGGGTTCAAGTCTCGACGAGGTCATTGGATTTTTTTAGTTGACCTAATCCTTCCAGCCCCCACAATGGCCCTGGGTTCGACTCAGCCTCTAACAGAAATTAGTACCAGGAATTAATTAAATAATTTTCCTGGGGAGTAAAGCGCGGTCGGCGCGTAAGACTAACAACCTTACCGCCATCTATGAGCCGATTGTATAGAAAATGTGGGAGCCTCGACGTATCACAGCCTATGGGCCTTCACGGCCTGTTACAGGGATAGATTCTTTTTTTCCTTGGCACTACAGCCCCAGTGGACCTAGGCCTACCTCCATGAACTTTTCCGTTCACTTCGGTTTTTCTAGATCTTACACATACGGTAGGACTCCTTGGGCGAGTGATCAGCTCGTCGCAAGGCCTCTACCTGTACCTGTACAACTAAACATCCATGCCCTGAGTGGGATTCGAACCCACGATCCCGGTTTCCAAGCGAGCGAAGACAGTAAATGCACAGGGATAGCTTTACTTTACTTTTTTACTCAGTCAGTATAGTGACTAGTTACGGGCTAAATGACCAGAGAACCAGGTTTCGATTCCTGACGGAGAATTTTCTTTTCGCCTTTTCTCACGAACCGGAACTGTTGCCCACTCAGGTACCTACCTACCTATCTGATGGGTACCGGGGGCCTATTTCCGGGGAGCAAGGCTGCCTATACATGACGCTAATTACTAATATGCGCTGATGTCGAGGACTAAACTCTCTGAGGCTCAGTCAGCATCAGATAATGTAGCAAAACATTACATCATATTACAAACTTATTAAATTATATTTCCAGAATAAGCTAAGAACAAGAATTTCCATAGTGGAGTTTTCGTTCAATGCAGGGAAGTTGCTTTCGTAAAGCTGTCTGCCCTCAAAGCTAGCAAAGGCTAGACATAAAGGCCAAGACTCATGTCCTGACGTAGTGCAGTGTCTAACTCAAACCCCAACGGGAAAAGAGAACAGGACGATGCCTGAACAACAAAGTTAACGTCTTACTAAGATTCAATTAGTTTCTTGGGATGGGGTGAGACTGAGTCCACTTGCTACGTCGGCCACTAACTGGCCTATTGTACCAGCCCCGGATCATAGATGAAGAATGTGGAGCAGTGGGTAGAATGAGAATGGGCAGGGGAAAATGAATTACTCGGAGAAAACCTGCCCCAGTGCCATTTTGTCGACCACAAATCACACATGACCAGATATTGGATCGAACCCGGGCCGCCACGGTTGGAGCAGGAGTCTCAAAGCCTGAGCTATGGCATGGTCTTCCACTTACTCCCTGTCGGGTCTGTTTTGAGCCGTCCCAAACCTTCGTGACCCCTCGCTCGGAAACGGAATATCATTTTATCAGTGATCTTCCTTCCGTGTTTATTTGTATCCTTTTATCATCTCGTCTATATTCATAATTTCTGTAATGTCAGAGTTTCCTTGGGGGTCTAATCTAGAAAAGAATAGTATGTTGTACTGCTATCAAAAGCCGCATTTGCGCTAGTCTTAATTTCTGGAATTCCTTTGGGTTAAAAATCCAGACTTCATTGCTATAATCACGCCTCAGCGTTGCTCTTCATGTGATGTTCTGAAAAAGCACTTAATCTATATTCTTCTTTAACGTCAAATATTAGGTATCAAATCCAAACAAAGCAAACATTTATTTTTTTTTACATTTTACTGTTTAGATTTCTAGGGGACACGCAGTAGCATGGTTGGTTGAGGCACTATGGTACAAGCCGGAAGGTCATGGGTTCGATTCCCGATGAGGTGGATGTTTTCAATTTGCCTAATGCTTCCAGCCGCACTATGTCCCTGGGGTCGACTCAGCATCTAACAGAAATGAGTACCAGGAATCTTCCTGGGGATAAAGGGCGGCCGGCGCTTAAGGCTGACAAGCTTACCGCCATCTGTGAGCCGATTGTCTGCAAAATGTGGGAGCGTCGACGTCTCACAACCCTATGGGCCTTCCCGGCCTGTTACAAGGATAATTTTACCGTTTTTCCTTTATCTTTTACATTTTACTGATTAGGTTTCTAGGCAATAGACGCTTCTGAAATTAACGGTGGAAAGCATTTAGTTATGCTGGTAGGTTTATTGAGACTATATTAACAGAATATGCAGACTTTTCTTAAAACAAAATTTTAAGTGTTTACTGGGGGATTAATTCTTAATAGAAGTAATGTGTCTTTTTCGATTTCTTCTCGAAATACACACAATTAAAATGGAAAATATTTAAATAACTTTTGTTCCACATTTGTTTCCACTAAGCAGCAATCCATTAGAATGGCCTTCAGTAGGATTCAACCTAATTTATTCTGTTTTTAGCCTATTTTGCTTATGTTTTAAAAATAAAGGCCGGCTTATAACATAATTTCTGCACATGTGTGTCTGTGTATCTCCCTTATTTTTTTTCTATGCGGTCCGTGTCACATAAAAGGAAAGTAGGCAGTTAGTTTTTTCCAGAATTTCTTGTTATTAATATTTACCTCAATTTAAATGCGCCCTTAAACAAAAAAGATAACTACAGGATGCTGAGATTACATTATATGAGTTTCGCGTTATATATTCATAAAATAATACCTGTCAAACGAGAGGTGACTCATGACGTCAAAACCATTCATATAAATGATTGGTTACCGTAATCATCACATGGTGTGGATGTCCAACGTAGGGTTAAAAGTAATGTGAACATTTTTCCAACACCACTGCCGATATGCAAAACTGAGGTGGGCATACTTGACCGGGAATTTCTATAGAATGGAATGTACGATTGGTATGTATTGGATCCCCAAAATACCAGAGGTCAGAGCTACCTGTGGTGATGGTGAGCAGCGGCCGCACTGTACTGCTGGTAGTGGGAATGCCAGGGGTCGGAAGCTGCAGTCGCTGCACTGTGAGGGTGGTACGGGTCACCGTACAATTCAGCGGCCGCTGAGTGGTGTGACGTCACAGCGGCAGGACTCGCCTGGTAGTTGCTGTTCCAGAAGGAAGGTGGGAAGTTGCGCGCAGACATGGGAGACGTTTCTGGAAAGAAAAAAAAAGTTTGGGATACTGGACTTCATTTACTGAAGTGAGAATATCTGGGCGTCATGTTTTATTTAAATATCTCTCACATATATGCTGTATCATGATCTACCCACAAAAAAAGAACGATAATAGTTACTTCTGCAGATGACACTGTTATCTTCGCTACCCACGACCATCTAACCACAGCTTCATCTCATCTACAGGATCATCCAATCCTCATAGAAGCGTGGTAAAACAAATGAAAAATCAAGGTAAACGAATCAAAGTCCGCACAAACAACTTTCACCATCCGAAAAGGCACTTGCCGCTCAGTGCAAACAAATCACATCAACATACAACCAAAAGAACAGGTCATATACCTAGGATTAACCTTTCACAACAAACTAAATTGGAGAGAACACATAATCAAGAAAAGAAACAGATGGACCAAAAAACCAAAGAACTAACTGGCTCATAGGAAGAGAATCCCACCTCTCCAGCGTAAACAAGTTACTAATCTACAAAACAGTCATCAAGCCTATATGGACATACGGCATAGAACTCTGGGGCTGCGCCAGCAAATCCAACATTGCCATTATACAGCGTGCCCAGTCCAAAATACTCCGATCCATCACGAACGCACCAGGGTATGTATCCAACCGCACCGCACATACAGATCTAAAAACTCCTTACGTAAAGGAAGTCATCCGAGAAAACAGCATCAAGTACTTCAGCAAACTAGAAAATCACTCCACCCCACTTCTTCAACCACTACTACAACCTCACCAAAATCGAAAGAATTTGGCCATCAGATCTAAGGAACTGAGGAAAACACCACTGGATGTTTATTCCGCACACGCCAGAAGAGTGTACAATTAGCTTTTATATAGTACACCAGTCAGCTCATTGATTTATAGGTTGTATAATCTGATTGTCAATAAAGGGAATAAAAAAAAATGCTGTATCACACTAAATAACCGGCCGCGCTCTCTCTAACACTGGCATCGTGGGTTCAAATCCCACTCAAGGAATGGAAGTTTGTATGCTTTCATTTCGTATTTGTGTTGTCCTCTGTAGGTGCTGACTTTGCGACTGGCTGTTCCCCGTCCAACGTTTCCTAGGATTAAGAAACTAAGTGAAACAACACGGATGCCCTTTGCTCCAAGTGGGAGCAACAGGAAGATAGTCAGACAGATTATATAATCAATGCTTGTGCATTATTCTTCGCAGACTGTAAATAGTGTCTTTGTTTTTATTCGCCATAAACATATTATATGAACCAAGCTATTATTTCCAAACAATGCCGAAGTCAATGAAACGTGGATCTATACATCCACTTCCCCATACGTCCTCATGGCGTAGTGCTTACTGAAGTAAGCACAGGAACAACTTTACATTTTTTTTACTTTTATTGCATTTACCAGGCTACTATTTCATAACTTCCTCACATATATGTATATACACGTACTGAAGGACCTTAGTAGGTTTAATAGGTTTCATAATTCAATTTTGAATTAAAATTGATATATACATATAATATAAAATTGACTGGCTCAACAAGACATACAAGTAAATTAGAAAAAATAAACGTAAATATCCATGGAATGGCGGTGGGTATAGATACAAATTTCTATCTCTCTCGACACACGCACGCATGCATACACACACACACACAAACAAGTAATCTAACGTTCTCTCCACGTCAGTGTCAGATGCAACCAGTTCGCGGAAACGCTGATAGATGGCGCGGCAAGAGGCCACCTCAGTTCCGTAACCACAGGCACACGCATTTGGGCGTATGAATTCCAAGAATTGTGGAGATATACCTCCATTCTCCCATGTCTTCATGGCGTAATGTTTCATTAGTTAAACCTAGGAGCAACTTTATCTTTATATGAACTACCTACCGACAGGCTGCGCCATAGCTCAAGCGGTTAGTCGCTGGCTTCCCACGGCGGCCCGAGTTCGATCCCGGGTCTGGTCGAGTGGGATTTGTGGTGGACAAAATGGCGCTGGGGCGGGTTTTCTCCGTGTACTTCGGTTTCCCCTGCCAATCTTCATTCCACCAAATTCTCCATCATCATAATCACCCGGGCAGGCTACAATAGGCCAATCAGTGGCCGCCGTGCCGAGTGGACCCAATTGAACTCCTCTCCCCACCAAACGAATTAAAAAAAAAAGTTACCTACCTGCAGGGAGACAGGATAGGAGGAAGTGAAGAAGATAAAAAGAGGAGCTATATTTCTTACCACAATTCATATGTTATGAAAGGATTTTACTGTGCGAAAAATCAAGCCGAGGATTCAAGAATTACTTGACTAAACAGGAGTGCTGTATCCATGAGCTGTAAAAGGTAGAAAATATAAAACTCTCCCTATAACCGGCCGTGGAGGCTCATGGTGTTGTATGACATCGAGGCTCTCACATTTTCTCTAGACAATCGGCTCACAGATGGTGGCGAGGTTGTCAGCCTTAGGGCCCCCATACACACACAGTTTGGCCTCCAGTTCGGCCTGCACAGTTCAAGGCTGAAAGGCAAAACTGACGTGTGTGGTGCGGCCGGCCGGCCAATCGTTTGGACTGTTGGCCTGTGGGAAACCCGTCAGTCCGTCAGTTCTGCCTGCAGGACCGTAACACGTGACGTGTGTGACTCAACATTATAGGCTGGAAGACCGTGATTGTGGCATGAAGCCTGCCGCTTTATCTGCGCGTGTATGGGGAGGAAAGGGAGGGGGTAAACTGTCACAGTTTTGCCTGTAAAGTCGATCGGAAGGCTAAACTGTGTGTGTATGGGGGGCCTTACGCGCCAGCCGCCCTTTATCTCCAGGAAGATTTCTGGTAGTCATTTTTGTTAGAGGCTGAGTCGACCCCAGGGCTATAGTGCGGCTGGAAGGATTAGGTCCGTTGAGAAATCTAATGACGTCATCAAGAATCGAACCCGCCCCTTTCCATCTTGTAGCATAGTACCAGACATAGACAGCGTCCAGTAGGATCAATACCTTGCAGGTCAGCAGATACCCACAATAAAGGCTTGCTTTGTTAGAAAAGCGCCTTCCAAAATTCTGATTCTAGCTCCATTATAAGAGATATGGGCAGAAACGCGGAAAAAAAACGCCGAAAACTAAAATACGAGAAGCGAAAGCATAAATAAAAGAAAAACGTCTACTGAAAGAGATTTCTTCTTTACATCCGCTGTCATCAGACCTGAGCTCGGGACTGCTGGTAGGGCCTGATGGGGCGCAGATAACAGGCGACATTCTAGGTATCACCACCACCAAACCGAACCGTTTGACCGCCCACAGAGTGCCGTGGGAACAAGACCGTGCGTACATGGGTGACATTGAAGAAGAAAACGTTTTTAAGTGCCACAAGGTCTAACACAGTTACTGACAGGTCAGAGGCGAGCTATATAATGATCATGCAATACGTAACAAAGGTAAAGTTGTTCCTGTGCGTAATTAATTAAGCACTATGCCATGAAGACGTATGGGGGACTGGAAGTATAGCTCCATCTTGCTTGACCTCGACGCCAGATGGAAGTGAACAGACAGCATCACGACCCTACCGCTTTATCCTAGGGATAAGGACCCCAGGAACACATTGGATGGGCCCCAGATTCGGTTTGGGTGCCATGGAATTGATTCAAAATTATTACAACCATCCGGCAGTAACTCTATCAAGATGGAAATATAAACACATAGTGGTAGAGCCCATGATAGAAAGACCATTGTAACTTATTAATTTATTATATTTAGAGGTAGGCCGCCTCTGTGGCCTAGTGGTCATAGTTCCTGGCTACAGATCCAGAGATCCCGGGTTCGATTCCCGACGCTACGAGATTTTTTGAGAAGTAGTGACTCTGGAATGGGGTCCACTCAGCCTCGTGAGGATAATTGAGGAGCTATTTCAAGGAAATAGCGGCTCCGGTCTAGAAAACCGAAATTAACGGCCATGGGGATCCGTTGCGCTGACCACGTGACACCGTCTATCCGCAAAAGTTGGCACTAACTTCGCCGACAAGCGGCGGTCGCTCGGTCGGTATATTTCGCTTGCGGACTAAATGCCACGGAGTTATATTTATATGTGTTTAAGTATTAATGGGTGAACAGAGTAATTTTAAAACTTTACCACCATGTTGCCTGCAATGTTAGCCATCAGAATCGTAGCGGTTTATTTATACAAAAATCAAAAGCCTAACCTTAGAAGAGTTTAGAATTTTATTTTTAGAAACAAAACTGAAACCTAGAAGTTTCAACACCAAAATATAAGCCTTCTAACGTTGAGGCAAATTGTAAGATCAAATTTTGGGTTCTTTTTTAAAAAAAAATGTATGGTTGACAGCTCTTATGTTAATGCAACGGTAAAATTTTTACATTATTTCGAACGCCTGTCAATTCGTAAGTACCATTCTACATAAACCAATATATAGGAAGATACAAAATAAATATTTCTTGGGGGGACGTTGCGTTTAGGAGGAAGATAGCGCCCCAGTACTTAGGATAGACTGTTGGCATGTGACACCGTGTGGTCTAAGAGAGCGAACGTTTGATGGAACGTACTGCCTCGATCTTCAGGGAAGTACATTGTTCTCATTAATCTGAAGAATAATTAACATGATCTTCAGGAACATCCGTATATGCCAGAACGTAAGGAAATACACTCCAGAAGGCAGTAAGCTTCCTCTTGGATTTGAGGTTTCCACGGTGGTGGCTAGGAAGAATTTTATATTTTTTGATAAAAGGTAAAATCTATCCATGTAACAAGCCGTGGAGCCTCATAAGGTTGTGAGACGTCGAGGCTCCAATATTTCCTACAAAATAGGTTCACAGATGGCGGTGAGGTTTTCACAGATGGCGGTGAGGTTGTCAACCTTACGCGCCGGGTGCCTGTTACCCCCAGAAAGATTCGATTCATTTCTGTTAGAGGCTGAGTCGACCCGAGGGCCATAGTGCGGCTGGAAGGATTAGGTCAACTGAAAATTCCAATTACGTCATCAAAAATGGAACCTGTCACCTTCCGGCTTGTAGCATAGTGCCTCAACCAACTACGCTACCGCGTGCTCCCATCTTTTTTGATAAGCCGGCTAAAATCAATCGATGTTCAGGAAAGTAAACCAAAGAAGAAAATCAGCACGAAACAGGCAGCAAGTTTAGCAGGCTACACAGCGTCGTATCCCTGAAGATATAACTAATAAGGAGGGCTCGGATTTTGATGACATGTCATCTATTTTTCCTTGTATCCTATGCGATGTTCTTAAATATATAAATCTCGAATATGAGCGGCTGGTTACAGAAATGTAAATTTTATAGGTTATTTTTGTCATTTTCTGACATTTTTAGGTTTAAGGTCATTTTTTCACTTTTGAGATAATTTTGGGTTAAATTTTTGGACTTTTAAGGGTATTTCTTGTCATTTTTGGCCATTTTAGGGAATTTTTCTTCACATGTTTTCTGAAATGTGAATAACATGGAAGCGAAGTGTTCTTTCTTTTCTCCTTTAGGTCATTTTTCTGGATTTTTCGGTCATTTTATAGGTCATTTTTTAAATATTTTAGGTCATCAAAATCCGGGTCCTGCACATTACATTTCTGGGTCATATTTTAGGTAATTTTTCTGGATTTTTCGGTCATTTTTTAAATATTTTCAGGTCATCAAAATCCGGGCCCTGCTAATAAGTAATATTCATATTCACCGTCACGTGTGCCTCAATAAATGAAGGACCAGATCTCAAGGCCCCTGGATAGGGTATGCTACCCGTGGACCTCCACATGAGACCTCAGCTTTACATATATCCTTGTGCATCGATGGGACTGGCAATTGCGAATATGAGACTATTAAAGACGGTGTCTGGCTTATACAGAACAACGCCGTGGTTTTGGGAGGAGGGTGAATTTGTGTTTCACTAAGCGAAGAGAGAATGCTAACATCTTTATAGTTGCACAAGTGAGTCACTAAGGAAGAGTTTTGAAGACATTCCATGGCAAGACGCCAGGACAACTCATTCCGACGCCAAGCGTCACAGCGCGCTGAGGCAGAAGAAAAAGTATTTACTAAATACAACTCTATTTCCCTGCGCTCTTTTCTAACTCAATTACATAACTGATCATTGTTCACAGTTTCACGCAAGATGAAACTTCGTATGGCTTCATTCTCTTACTCCCCTGGAGTCAGCGGCCGTCTCTCAGTGGCCAACGAGAGTGTCTCTTGTATAACGTAATGAAAGGAGATGGAACGGTTAGAATCCTTGCTTCATATTCAGGAGGACCTTGATTCAAATGCCGACCGAATACCGTCTATCCTAACTTACGTATTCGTGGTTTTCCTCAGTCCTTCCACAAACATTCTGGAACCATTTTCATCATTGGAAAAAGACAGCCATTTTTGATCCATAACCTTCCTTAAAAGTTACTAACCACCCGGTTTTTACGTCTTTAGATTTCGCAAAGGTTATATTATTCAGAATTTTTTGGGTTTTGGGGATTTTTTTACAGGACAAGGTAGTGTGACTTACGCCCAACCCCCAACCTGAAGTAGCAGGCCTCTGTATTTATAACTTCCGGTGACAGGGTGGTCCGGTTATACTACCAGGCACCGGGTTCCCTTTACGTTGCCTCCTATGGCTGATAGAAGGGGCACGCGGTAGCGTAGTTGGTTGAGACACTATGCTACAAGCCGGAAGGTCGCGGCTTCGAGTTCCTATGAGGTGGAATTTTGAATTTACCTAATCCTTGCAGCCGCTCTCTTTGTCCTGGGGCCGACTCAGCCTCTAACAGAAATGAGTACCAGGAATATTCTTGGGGGTAAGGGGCGGCCGGCGAGTAAGGCTGACAACCATACCGCCATCTACGAG
Source organism: Cryptotermes secundus (assembly GCF_002891405.2). Lineage (NCBI taxonomy): Eukaryota > Metazoa > Arthropoda > Insecta > Blattodea > Kalotermitidae > Cryptotermes > Cryptotermes secundus. The sequence goes on from NW_019730110.1 coordinate 313,422, forward strand.
GCGACTGTCTAGAAAATGTGGGAACCTCGACGCCTCACAACCCTATGGGCCTCCACGGCCTCTTACAAGGATACCTTTACTTTTTTTCACTTTTACTTTACCTATGGCTGGCAGGGCGACGACGGTGGAGGTATTCTAACCCGCCTCCACATGAGGAAATTCTAGGATAGTACCCAAAATTAGAATGCAACCGAATATACAAATAAATAAAATTAAGTAGGTCGTTGAATTTTTTGGATTTATGCGGATATTATGATATTCACAAGAAGCTTATAGCATGCATATTTTAATTTTCAAGATGTCTGCCTCCGTTCACAGTACATCATCAGGAAGAATTCAGTTCCCTGACAAAGCAACACTGAGAGACATGGTGACTTTGGTTAACGCTGCATGTGACACCATAACAGGCTATGAAAGGAACTTACGGAGCCTAATTTCTTTTACACATTTCAGTGTGTATTATGGGGTTTATAAAACCTGTTAATTACTATTTATACAATTTACTGATCCGCTCTGTTTCGAGAGATTGCACTACTGAACTCTTAATTATATTAAAGTTGTCAGATACAAAATGAAAACAAACTCCATGGTTTTACTCCGCAAGGGAACATTTTCGGTTAGAGGACGTCACATGGTCAGCGCAACGGATCCCCACGGCCGTCAATTTCGGTTTTCTAGACCGGAGCCGCTATATCCTTGAAATAGCTCCTCAATTATCCTCACGAGGCTGAGTGGACCCCGCTCCAGACCCATTCATTTTCAGAAAATATGGTAGCGCCGGGAATCGAACCCGGGTCCTCTGGATCAGTAGCCAGGAACTCTGATCACTAGACAACAGAGACGGAAAAATCTCAAAATTTTCATCATCTCTATTTTGTAATTTCTGATTTTTAAGAAAAGTTATTTAACAGATTTTCTAATTATATTTGATAACAGATTTTCTAAGTATATTTGATAATAATCTAATTATTACATTTTAATTTTCTTCCGTAAGGTTGCCTACTCAACGTATTACGTATCCTTAAAAATGTTCAGATGAAGTATAATTTTAATGAGGATTAAAGTTCTATTTTGCTATTTACATTCCTAACGAAGTTTATTAAAGAAACATGTAGGATCTTAGGTCCTTACGGCGATGATTATAGCGACTTCTGTCTCCGGAATGCAACGCAGGAGGAAAGAAAAAACTTGTTAATCTTATAAAAGACTACACGACGTCAGAGTTCAGAAGACAGGTACATATTTAAGTAAGAGGCCTACGCAAGTAATCTTATAACATTGCATTCTCTTTGTGAAGCTTAATGGATTTTGAAGAGTTGTTGCCTTCTAACTCTATATTCCGCTGAAAGTCAACGGCGCTATATCCCAGAAGATAGAACTCTTCATAACCACCGGTGTGAGAACCTAAAATCCTACTTAATGAATTTTGTATGTAAAACGAAAATATATCCCTGTAACAGGCTGTGGAGGCCCATACGGTTGTGAGACGTAAAGGCTCCAAGATTTTCCATTCAATCGAATCACAGACGGCCGTGGGGCTGTCAGCCTTACGCGTCGGCAGTCCTTTATCCCAAGAAAGGTTCCTGGTACTCATTTCTGTTAGAGGCTGATTCGACTCCAGGGCCATAATGAGGTTGGAAGGATTAGATAAATTGAAAAATCCCATGATCTCATCGTGAATCGAACCCGCGAATTTCCGGCTTGAAGACTACTGTCTCAAGCAATTATGTAACCTAGTCTCCCTGAGTCCTCTATGATAGATATCAATTTGTTTATGATTTCTAGCTGATGATGGCGAAGTAGTTACCGAAATATACGCGTATAGTGGAATTTACTGTCTCACACTGAATGAAGCATGTGTATTCCTATGAGCGTTAGGTACAGGTGTTAAGCAATCTTCATTCCACCAAATTCTCAGTCATCATAATCACCCGGGCCAGGCTACAATAGGCCAATCTGTGGCCGCCGTGCAGAGTGGACCCAGTTGGACTCCACCCCCCACTAAGCGAATTAAAAAAAAAGTTATAAGAGAGACTGTAGCAGAGTCGTGTAAAATCTCATTTCCGTACAGAACCCCGGGCTAATAATGAATAGTTTGACTAGGTTACATACGTATTTGTACATATTTCCTTGTTCTTTTGTTTTTCTCACATGTAATCTGAACTCCAGCCTAAAACCTAGTAGCGTTCTGGTGTCACAATTCATATTTCCTTGTTAAAATTATTCCTAAATTAAATACTCAAAACATATCTCCATTTTAACCGTCTAAAGGGCAGTGGTAAATTATTATACCACCCGCTTCAACGTACTAAACCTCTGCAATCTGACCACAAGTGTATTTGTGTGTTCCGTATGGTTCTCACAACAAAAAGCGACTGTTTCCCTAAACAGCATTAACCGGCTGGGCTCTGTAGCGGAGACGTAATGTGTTTCCCGTGAGGTACGGACTGGTGCTTTATGTATTATTTAGAAGAGATTTAGTCTTTAAAGAGTTAAACTCAGTAATAGCTTGAACTCATAACCGACAGCTAGACGCAGGTCAGGTGATAAAATAATTCGTGCTGGAATCACCAGCACAAACCTTTGTAAACAAAGGCGATGTTGTCAAATGAAGTCGAAACAATCGATAGCCAGCAGTATTAATTAAAATTCGTTCTAGCACAAGAGGCACGGAATTTTTGCGGCGGGCTTATGTGCTTTATGAGCAACATATACACAAAAGAATGGCCAAACAGATCGGAACTTATTGGTTCTCTGTTGCTGAAACTGTCCACATTTGCTGCGGGAACAAACGCTCGGACATTCGCAAATGTCACGTGACGTTTTAAATTTTATTTATTGCTCCGAAATTTTATTTTATACAATAAATAATGTATTTCATATTACAGTGACCCAGTGTATGACTTACATAGGTGAAAAAGAACGAAATAAATTCTATATCCTTTAGTTTTGCTGCAATGACCTTCTTACGGTGTCAAGCTCGTGCCTTTTCAAGTGAATGATTTGTATATAATGTTTATACGCCTCGGTAGCGTAATTAGTTGAGGCACTGTGCTACAAGCCGGAAGGTCGCGGGTTCGAGTCCCGATGAGGTAGATATTTTCAATTGGCCTAATCCTTCCAGCCGTACTGTGGCCCCGAGGTCGACTTAGTCTCTAGCAGAAATGAGTACCAGGAAAATTCCTGGGGGTTAAGGGTGGCAGACGCGTATGGGTGACGACCTAAGCGCTATCTGCGAGCCGACTATCTAGAAAATGTGTGAGCCTCGATGTATCACTACCCTATGGGCCTCCGCGGCCTGTTACAGGATTTTTTTTTTATCTTTTTACTGTCTGGTGTATGTTATTACATTATATGTAATATATTATATATATTATTATATATATATGTTATTGACTGCAAATTGTCCACTAACTCTCGCTCCCGGTCATATGCTGTGATCATATACAGTAGGTTTATTGTACCATTTCTTAACCAAGTAAGTTGACACAAACGGTAATGATTCTGTTTTACATTCAGGAGGTGCTCGGTTCAAATCTTGGCAGGGACACTGGGTTTTCTAACTGAAGGTTTTCGCTATTTTTCTGCAGGCAATTTCCAGAATAACTTAAAACAGGTTATGACTGTCTTCTTCCACATTCTTTCCAATTCAGCATTCACTGATCGTCGTGCCATTCGATGCTATATAAACTCAGCTAATTACATCGTCAATAAATAAAATGTAAGCAAAAAATACACAATTCTTCCGTGAAGCGCTACCTGTTTATAAGTCTTCATAAGAGTTGCCTTCATTCATGCCGGCAGATATTATGTGATCTTATGGTGAATTTGTCGTTTCTGTTACTCTAACTGTTATGAAATCATATTTTTTTTTTCACTGGCTCTACAGCCCCCTGGGGACCCGACCTCTGATTTTTAGTTTCATGATCATTTTACATACGGTGGGATTTCTTGGACGAGTGATCAGCCCGTCGCAAGGCCTCTACCTAAACACAGAATAAACACATATACATACCAAACATCCATGTCTTTCGTGGAATTCGAACCCACGATCCCGGCTTCCGAGCGAATGTAGACAGTATACATGCCTCAGACAGATCGCCTACCATGACCGGCGTTGCTCAATATTACAAATTATAATTTATATCTCTCACATTATGTACCTGCGAGAAAGTATTTGAAAAAAAAACTTTCATTTTATAACCCTTCCTATCGAAATTGCAATTACAATGAGAGGAATTTTAAATAAAACTTCCCAGTGGTACAATACACAATCAACTGTTTATTTCCGCACCCCTCTAAATATACAACCTTCTACACTAGGATGAATTATACGTTCACATCACATAATTACTGAAGTACATACAGTACATTCAGTAGCAGATAACAACGAAAGCGAAATTAATAGGGTGGACAGTACATCCATAACTCTCGGGCCGGGAGCCACGCTTGTCAACACGGTGTCACATACAAACGTCCGTCCCATTTTTCGTTTCTTTACTAATTCACTGTATATTCACCTGCTGTTTTCTGCTCCCTACATTCGTTTGGTGTGAGATTTAAATTCTGGCAAAATGTCAGAGTGGACATGGGCTTACTCTCTAAATATGCAGAAAAATCCCGAGAAGTGACAAATTTCATAAATGAAATCACTAAAACGCAAGTTCCTAAGTAGTGTCTATATGTGTCGTCATTGGCAAAAATACCTGCGGCGTCATGAGGCAATGAAATTCATTTCGTCATCAAATAAAATCGCTTTGAAACCGAGTAAATGTTGTCTGTGTGTGTCTACACCGATTCTCAAAAGACAAAGGGTAAAGCTGTCCCTGTAACAGGCAGTAGAGGCCCATGCGGTTGTGAGACGCCGAGGCTCGCACATTTTCTAGGGAATAGGTTCACAGATGGAGATGAGGTTGTCAGCCTTACTCGCCGGCCGCCCTATAACCCCAAGAATATTCCTAGTACTCATTTCTGTTAGAGGCTGAGTCGACTCCAGGGACATAGTGCGGATGAAATGATTAGGTCAATTAAGAAAAATGTACCTTATCTGGAATCGAACTCGCGACCTTCCGTCTTGTAGCATAGTGTCTCAACCAAAAACGTTACCGCGTGCCACCTTACCCACAGGAAGACAGATAATTTTAAATGTAAGAATTACGGGAAGTGATAAATTCGTATTACAATTATCATCAGTAGAAATATTTAGAATTCAATTAATTTATTAGAGTGTCCGCCGACAGCAGTGGCGTATTATAGACTATAAATTAAAATACACAATAAATGCAAATAAATATAAAAGAAAATCATAAGAAATAGAATAAATAAGAGGAATATCGTATTAATAGCATTAGGCTTGAGAATGTTTTTTTCTTTCTCTCTATGGCTGGCCTCCTGTCACTTCTCACACCCTCGAACCCACCCCCCTTGTCTGAAATTTCTCTTCTGCGCATTCAAGGTTACTCTTGGCCTTGTTCGAACTTACGTGACACTTGCTATACCTACACACAGAACAACACAAACACAGAAGAAACGCACACACACACATATCCATGCCTCGAGTGGGATGCGAACCCAAGACCCAAGTCTGCCAGCGGGCGCAGACGGTTCCTGCCTTGTACTGCGAAGCCACTGTGATAGGTTTCAGAAGGCTTACTCCTATACTGTTCGCAGCCTTGGTACGCCTGTTTGAAGGACTTGACCTTACACTAGTGCTTGCAGTGCGAAGATGCTCTACATACTTCGTCATACACAGCTCACCTAGACTGTGTCACCTTGAAAGCTAAGTTGTCTCTTGCTCGATACTGTTGGTTACTGAACACCGGACAACAGTGAAATATGTCTGACCGGTTAAGTCGGTTGCGAGAAAACTGACACCTCCCGTTTGTGTGTTCCTATATACCAACCTATGCAGTTTCAATTAGGGACGTTGTCTCACCTACTTCTATTATTCTTGGTGGGGTGCGGCCACTACTGGCCTATTGTACCAGCCCCAGGTGATGGTGATTTTAGAGCAATTGATAGAATAAATATGGACAGGGGAAACCGAAGTACTAAGAGAAAACCTGCCCTAGTGCCACTTTGTCCACCACGAACCCCACATGACCTGATCCGGGCTCGAACTCGGGTCGCCGCGGTTGGAAGCACGGTGACTAACCGCCTGAGCTAGGGCACGGCCCGTTTTAGCAGGTGACTAAAGCGTTAAAATCTTCACAGTGTTCATTCCTCCACAGCTACCCGGTTGCTTTGACTTGCCCATCATTGAAATCCCCATTAGAACTTGCCATACGTGTCATACCTGTGTTCTGTGGCTGAAATATTTTACCGGATTCACATATATAATTTGTCCTTACTTATAATTCGGACATTATTTTTAATTGTCATGAAACTGTCAGAAAGGCCGCGCCATAGCTCAAGCGGTTAGTGGCTGGCTTCCCACCGCGGTGGCCCGGGTTCGATCCCGGGTCTGGTCAAGTGAGATTTGTGGTGGACAAAGTGGCGCTGGGGCGGGTTTTTCTCTGAGTACTTCGGTTTCCCCTGCCAATCTTCATTCCACCAAATTCTCCATCATCATAATCACCCGGGGCAGGTACAATAGGCCAATCAGTGGCCGCCCTGCCGAGTGGACCCAGCTAGGCTCCACCCCCCCCCCACTTTGCGAAAATACTAAAATGTTCACTTCCGCCTCATCGCGGAAAATAAACTGAATCCTAAGGACTTTTTTATATAAAACGTAGTCAACTGTTCTCACATAAGCCACAGCTCAGCAGTGTTGTTAGTTTCTGCATGTCACCAGATATCACGGTATTGAAAAGACACCTGAACCGACGCATACACGTCGGATAAATTTACCTTTGACCTGCGTAGACGTCGAGGAATTGCTCTTGTTTTCCGCGTAACTCAGCGCCCTGGAGAAATGTTCGTCGACCACTGACGCGACGTCTCCTGAATAATGTGTGAACACGACGCAGTTGGCAGACACGTACTGCGCCCTGCTCCCGGGGCCCGTCGTGCCTCCCGTTTCTTCATCATCGTCTTCGTCTTCCTCGAGGCCCGGTGGACCCCCTGCAAAACCAGAAACGTTTGAAGAATAGGCAACTGATGCTAAACATATAGTATATATATATATATATATATATATATAATTTGACTACCTAAAGACCTGTCTCATGAAGAGAGCATCTTCTGGAATATAACGCCGTGTCCTCCGTCCGAAAGTCAACCGACGTTTCAGAGAAACATATCAATACGCCGAATATGCCGAACAAGTTATCATTGTGAAAGCAGACGGCAACCCGAGTGAAGTTTCTGGTAATTTTTGTTAGTTTATTGGGGAGCTGGTTTCGGTATGAGCTGTCCGGGGTTAATCTAGAGGATAAAAAGAAAGGTAAAACTATCCCTGTAACGAGCTATGGAGGCCCATAGGTTTGTGAGAGGTTGAGGCTCTAACATCTAGAAAATCTGCTCATAGAAGGAGGTAAGTTTGTCAGCCTTACACGCTGGCCTCCCTTTACCCTCCAGGAAGATTTCTGGTACTCATTCCTGTTAGAGTCTGAGTCGACCCTAAGACCATAGTGCGGCTGGAAGTATTAGTTTAATTGAAAAATCCAATGACCTAATCGGGAGAGGAAACCGCGACCTTGCGGCTTGTAGCGTAGTGCCTCAACCAGCTACGTTACATCAGTCCTAGGGGGCACGCCCGCCGACGCCCGGCTTGTAGTTCCCAGTGACACGGACACTGAGGAACGCCGTGCGTGAGAGAGAAACTGCAGGAACACAGAGCCCTGCGGTGACAGTGACGAATCTCGGGGGTGCGGTCTTTAATTTCTTTATTTCTCTTACAGTGTGTTTTTTTTTCTGGTTCAATACGATTTATTCCTTACGGAATTTCTTTTTCTCCGTTGCTACCGGATTAAAGTTTTTAAATATTTCGGACATTTCCTGAGCAGACAGGACATTTCTTGGTTATTAATGTGTTTGAGTGACTCTGCTTGAGACCTGCTTTCACGGGTAACTTGCACAGCTTTTTCAACACTAAAGCTGGAGATGAGATGTTCCTTCAAAATGTCGGTTCACTTTCAACGAGCTATAGGGCAGACAGAACTCTTCACAACAATCGCTGTGGGAACCGCAAATCCTACGATCTGTTAGGTTTCAAGACACCAACCGGCCAGGATAAGAGTTTGGGAGCAGAGGATCAGAACTGAAAGAGTCGGCAGTAGACGGTGATTGAGAAGAAGTGGCAAGAAGAACTTAGACTGTGCAAAGAAGACTTCTTATGTGATTTGAAGTTACAGTGAGACTGTTATAAATCCATCGCTAGGACACGCCTAGTGAAGACTGAAAACCCTAGTATGTGTGCAGGGTTGAACTGTAACGTGTGTAGATCAGCAATAGCGCTGTATTGCCTGTAGTTCCGAGTTGTGTGTATTAGTGGTCAATATTTATTTTTTTATTGCTAGTGGGGTGGGACTAAGTCCCTTGTACTGCTGCCACTTCTGGCCTATTGTACCAGCCCAAGATGATAGGTGAGGGTGATTGTGGAGCAATTGGTGGAATGAAGATTGGCAGGGGAAACCGAAGTACTCGGAGAAAATCTGCCCCAGCGCCACTNCACCAACCGGCCAGGATAAGAGTTTGGGAGCAGAGGATCAGAACTGAAAGAGTCGGCAGTAGACGGTGATTGAGAAGAAGTGGCAAGAAGAACTTAGACTGTGCAAAGAAGTCTTCTTATAAGATTTGAAGTTACAGTGAGACTGTTATAAATCCATCGCTAGGACACGCCTAGTGAAGACTGAAAACCCTAGTATGTGTGCAGGGTTGAACTGTAACGTGTGTAGATCAGCAATAGCGCTGTATTGCCTGTAGTTCCGAGTTGTGTGTATTAGTGGTCAATATTTATTTTTTTATTGCTAGTGGGGTGGGACTAAGTCCCTTGTACTGCTGCCACTTCTGGCCTATTGTACCAGCCCAAGATGATAGGTGAGGGTGATTGTGGAGCAATTGGTGGAATGAAGATTGGCAGGGGAAACCGAAGTACTCGGAGAAAATCTGCCCCAGCGCCACTTTGTCCATCACAAATCCCACTTGACCAGACCCGGGATCGAACCCGGGCCGCCGCGGTGGGAAGCCAGCGACTAACCGCTTGAGCTATGGCGCGGCCTTAGTGGTCAATAAATCCAATCCAAAACCCTTCTTATGTCATGCAACATCCATTAATCGTGATAATATACACCGCTGTCCAAAAAGTATCCGACTTCATTTTTTGCCGCTGTAAGTAATGGCCAAAGGGGTGGGGAAACAGCGTAGCGGTAGAAGGGACTTTCATGCGCATGCGTGATTTTTTGCTGACTCGCAACACCGCTGGATGCGTCTGTGGCTGCCAGATAGCGAAGTGGTGTAACACGTGTTCGTCGCATTCTCGTTTCGCTCAAGATGACAGAAAGCTTGGAGCAGCGATACTGCATTAAGTTTTGTCAGAAACTTGGGGATACCCAAGCGGAAACAATCCGCAAAATTCAGCAGGCTTTCGGCGATGATGCAATCTTATATTACACTTTCTTTCTCCGTGTAGCCTCCCTGGCCAATCCATGCTAAATTACACGCTTCTGTCGTACTTTTCTGTGAGCAACTGGAGTGACCTCTTCGGTGTCTTCCTGTTGCTTGAGGACAGAAGCTGATTGATGTGTTGCGATCGGCATCTCTGAAGACAATGACCGATTCTTAATCGTAGTAGATTGTGGGTCCTTGAAGACTGATAAATGTGGTAGAATGCATGTCCTGAAGGCAACGGAAGTCACGTGGTGACGTGGTGTAACATGTGTCCCTGAAGGAAGATTTCTGTGTATTCGTATAGTTGGATTGTGGCCGACAAATTATGACTTAAATGTAAACACAAATATAAGGAAAACGTAAAAAAAGAAAATACTTTGCCCTGGAGCTTTAACTACTTTGGTTATATATATATAGACTGAGGTGAGAAGATGAGGAGTGGTCAATAGAATTTATAAAGAGCTAATCTTGGTTTATTACGAAAAATTATTCAGAAACTGGAATGGAACTGCTGGAGGAAACCACGGAAATCTTGATGAAGGAGGGCCGTAATTCGGTTGGAATTCGAAAACGGTACCTTCAGGATAAAACTGGAAAATTACTGTCTTCTGGGATGTCACGCCACTTTAATCTGACCTTCATCAACATTTTCGGAGGAACCTGCTGGCTCCATCTTCAGGGTAGAAGAGTAATTAAAATAGTAATGTTAACAAATATAGCTATCTTTCTAGAACTAACCCTACGGGGCTGAGTCCTTCTCCAGAATCCTCCAGTCGCCCAGCTACTGAAGAACTTCCCCAACATTTTATGGAACATATTGTTCATTACAGTGTTCATAAAAGCTCTCCATTGGTCCCTATCTTGAGTCAGATTAATCCAGTCCATATAGCCCCATCCTATCCTAAATCAATTTTAATATTATCCTACCTCTTATGTCCAGGTCGGTTTTCAAGAAAGTTTCAAGATATTGAGGTTAAGTATCTTGACTGACTGTGTCTTCTAAAAACATCCCGTTGAAGTTTCTTAGAACAGTAAGTCCGAATGTGTATGCAGCGTCCAACACAACATGTCTTGGTATGTACCTTCCCCTGAGCTTCCCCCCGCTGCTGCGTCCTCCTCCTTGTGACGCAACACAGACACCGGTGGCGAGCCCGGGCTACCGACTCCTCCACCGCCAGAACTGACTGAACCGGCGCTGCTATGGTGAGACGAATGGTGAGCATGGTACACGTCGATGCTGGGTGGCAGGGATGAGGCAGATGATGACGGCTGCTGTTGGTGCTCCAGCGACCTCTGGACATTGAACTGCAAGACACAACACAATACGGATATGATACTTCAGGACCTCAAGTTTGACTTCCAGACCCTCTCATTCTTTTATTATTCGCTATTCATCTACCGGCCGGTCACGGTAGCCGAGCGGTCTTAGAGTGTCTTGGCTCGCTTGGAAGCCAGGATCGTTGGTTCGAATCCACTCAGGGCAAGGAACTAGCGTAAGCAGGTGGCTGCAGCGACCTGTTCACGCTGGTTATTCTATTGCGGATTTTTCTACCTTGAAGATGGAGGAGATAAATTCCTCCGAAACGTCGGATTACACAATATTTACACGGCGACACATCCCAGAAGACTGCATTCTTTATTGTTACAACTTATACCGATAAATAGATTAAATAATAAAGTAATTAATTTCTCATAATGCCACGGGCAAACGTATCATATTTAATTTTTTCTAGCCACAAACACATGTTCGCGGATGATTATCAACTTTACTGTGTCCTCCTACATACTTGTTGTCAGAAACCTGTTCATGGCCATTCTATTGACATTTGTTGAGAATTTTTCGATAAAATTTGAGCGCTAAATAAAACCTCGAGTTTCCACTTCTGAAGAGACCATGTACATTAAACGTAAAATGGAGGAGAATTTATGTTCAGGGAAATGAAAACAGTGCAACATAAAGAGAAACGTGGGTTGCTTCATACCACAAACCTGACATCTCTTTAACATGACAACAATGTAAATGCAAATACGTATCCTATAAGCGATACTAGTCCTTTAACTTTTTAAACAGAGTAAGCCGTTTCCCAATTTCCTTGAGCTCACCGTCTTGGAAGCGAAATTTTACAGTCCGCATAGCGACGGGCTATGGGCTAGGAGACCATGGGTTCGATTTCCGACAGGAACAAGACTTTTCTCTTCTCCACAACGTCCTAAACGGCTCTGGGGCCCACCCAGCCTCTTATACAATGAGTCCTGTGGGCCCTATCACCGGGGATAAAGAAGCTGACAACTCACCTCCACGTAGCACCGAGGTCAAGAATAGTGGAGCTATACCTCCACTTCATACTTCTTCATAGAGCTGAGCTTAATTAATTAAGTTCAGGGACAATTTACCTTCGCCGGTCACGGTAGCCGTGCGGTCTAAGGCATGTACTGTCTTCGCTTGCTCGGAAGCCGGGATCGTGGGTTCGAATCTCACTCAGGGCATGGATGTTTAGTTTGTGTATGTGCGTTTTTCTGTGTTTATGTACAGGTAGAGGCCTTGCGACGAGCTGATCACCCGCCCAAGGAGTCCTACCAAATGTGTAAGATCTAGAAAAACCGAAGTGAACGGAGAAGTTCATGGAGGTAGGCCTAGGCCCACTGGGGCTGTAGTGCCAAGAAAAAAAAAAAAAGACAATTTACCTTCACCTTCCTTAAGCTTTCTATCTGTTTTTCTGTTAATTGGGTCCCTTGTCACCACGGCATGGTGCGTCCTCAAGTTGCGGATGGAGGAGACGCCCTCCAGATGTGGAATTTCCGTTGACACGACTCGGATAAAAAAAATGAAGTGCGAATTCGGAACAGACGTGAGTCTGCGAAAACGCAGTTTAAACACAAAAGTTTAACATTCTTCTTACGGGAATTTGGCTGGGATCAAAAGAGAAAGTGAATGAAACCAGGGGAGCATCACCCGAGAACGCCAAGGCGTGTGCATAAGCGCAAACAGACAAGTGGGGCATGACACCACATAGCGCGGTTATGCTTATTGAGATTGAACCCAGGCAACACCCGAAGGGAACTCTGACGTGTTAGGTTCCGATCGGCCTGCTCCATATTACGTTTCGTGGGACAGACGTAACAGAACTTCGCGTGAACATATGAGGCAGGCGGGACAGAGGAAAAGGGTGTACCCACTGACAACGAAAGATGATGGCTGTAATAGAAATAAAGATACGAAAAAGGGCGGAAGGAAAGAGAGGAAGAAGAAGAAGTAAAAGCGGCGTGGAGACTACTGACATTTATTGTTCACGAGAGAAGGGGGAAAGAAAAAAAAACAAAGAAACAAAAGACTATCTATCGTGCGACACGAGTGTGTGTAACGGAATGAGAGACAATGATAAATATGGAGAGAATAACAAAAAGGAACAAGAATGTAAAGGGTAGAAGTTGGCTGTGCGTATATAGATCAACAGAGAGAGAAAGTAAAACATTTGAGTCGCGACATAGAACTGTGTTCAGTTGCTTGCTACGTCGGGGAATGCGGTAGCGTAGTTGGTTGAGGCACTGTGTTACAAGCCGGAAAGTCGTGGGTTCGAGTCCCGATCAGGTGGATATTTTCAATTCACCTAATCATTCCAGACGCAATTTGACCCTGGGGTCGACTCGGCCTCTAACAGAAATGAGTATCAGGAATCTTCCTGGGGTTAAAAGGTGGCCAGCGCGTAAGGCTGACAACCTAACCGCTATCTGTGAGCCGATTTTCTAGAAAATTTGGGAACCTCGACGTCTCACAACCCTATGGGCCTTCACGGCTTGTTACAGGGATACCTTTACTTTTTTTAACCTCTTTACTTACTACATTTTCGTCTTAAGGATGGAAGATTAAAAGAAAATATTATTTATGAAAAATGAAGCGAAGTCACAATTTCTTGATCATATGAATAAAATAAATCGTCATTATATTATATTACCTAAACTGACTCGATGCCGGTCACGGTAGCCGAGCGGTCTAAGGGGTGCACTGTCTTCGCTCGCTCGGAAGCCGGGATCGTGGGTTCGAATCCCACTCAGGGCATGGATGTTTGTGTGCGTTTTTCTGTGTTTGTGTACAGGTAGAAGCCTTGCGACGAGCTGATCACCCGCCCAAGGAGTCATACCGTATGTCTAAGATCTAGTTAACCGAAGTGAAACGGAGAGTTTCATGAAGGTAGGCCTAGGCCCAAATTGGGGCTGTAGCGCCAATGAAAAAGAAACTGACTCGATGGGCAGCGCCGTCCTTCAGAAGCCGATCATCACGTTAAGTCCTCTAGGCGATTCTCCACTTTACGTGAAAATAGCACCGCAATTTGTGCCGTTTCGCTTCCGTACAGAACTCCACAAGTTTTGTTACTCAAAAGTGGGCTGCTTAATTAGGACCACAGAAACAATATGAAGATATTGCACATGGCTCCTGCTCCGTATTTTTTGGTTTCTGGGTTCAAATCTCGGTCCGGAGAACGGATATAATTACTGAGGCTTCCAAAGGATTTTCCTTACTATTTTCCGCTCATATTCCGTGTACTGGGACCTACCTACATTTGTATCACGGACTTTACAGTCATTATTAATAACTTATTAAATTAATTCCACCTCTTTAGCCCTACCAAATAATGATATCTTATACGATATTCGGTCCAGAATATTTTGTATTCTCGTCCACTGTCTAGAAACATAAAAATTAGAATATACCAAACTATAATTCTGCCTGTGGTTCTGTATGGGTGTGAAACTTGGTCTCTGACATTAAGGGAGGAACATAAACTGAGGGTGTTCGAGAACAGGGCGCTGGAGAGAATATTTGGACCAAAGAGAGATGAAGTGACAGGAGGTTGGAGAAAACTGCATAATGAGGAGCTTCATAACTTGTACTCTTCTCCAAGTATAATTAGAATGATCAAGTCAAGGAGGATGAGGTGGGCAGGGTATGTAGCACGAATGGGAAAGGAGGAATGCATAAAGGAGCTGGAAGGACGGAGACCACTGGGAAGACCAAGACATAGGTTGGTAAACAATATTAAAATGGATCTTAGAGAGATAGGTGGAATGGTATGGATTGGATAGATCTGGCTGAGGATAGGGACCAGTGGAGGGCTCTTGTGAATACGGTAATGAACCTTCAGGTTCCATAAAATGCTGGGAATTTCTTGAGTAGCTGCAGAATTGACGGCTCCTCAAGAAGGGCTCAGTTCCATGAGTGTGTGTATAGGATATGACACCGTGTTGTCTGACAGATGTTCACAGGCGTTTCTGAGGAACACCATGCCCTGTATCTTCATAGTATAAACCCAGAAGAAGGAAGCAGAAAGTTCCTCTGAAACGTAAACTTTTACCGCAGCACACAGAACCAGGGCGTCACATCTCAGAAGATAACAACCCTCACAAACACAACTGTGAGGACCCCAAACCTAAAACCTCAAACCCCAAACGTTACGCTCTTCCTACTATTCGACACTAATACAGGCCGCTTGTCGGCGAAGTTAGTGCAAACTTTGGCAGATAGAGGGTGTTGCGCGGTCAGCGCAATGAATCCCCACGGCCGTTAATTTCGGTTTTCTAGATCGTAAAAATAACCAATAAAAATACAAATAAATACAGATACAGGCAAACAGATAAATAGATAAGTACTGCCACATGTATGCGTGTGATTATAGACGGGGTTTGGATTGGTGACTGGATTTATTAGCAACTTACACACACGACTCGGAACTACAAGTAATTACAGCACCACTGCTAATCTTCACAATTCACAAATTACCACAGCACTCGCTAAGATTTCTCTAGCCTGCTGTGGCTTCAACAGCCATTCCATGGCAACGGCTTCTAACAATGGACAATCTTCAGCCTCCACGCTTAGGACATTCCCTACTGGCCCTAGTATCACAGTTTACGGGAAATATATACAGAACACCATTGTCATTGTTGTAATTATTGTTGAGTGCACCGTCATCGGCGCGGACCCAGCAGGAAATACTACTTTCCAGCCAGTCAACTGACGCGCTGGCCTCTGTCTAGCAACGACTTTTGTTTCGTTTATTTCGAGGTCTTTGCTTGGCAACAGAACTCTACACTATAATATATAAAAATAAGCAAATAAATATACATAGATCTTACAAAGCAGACTTAATGTTGCCTTGGAAGAGATTGACAGCTCTGCCTGTATAAAATTGTTTGCGGGAAGTGAGAGTAACCAGCTCAGTGAGTCTAACAAGGCGATGTTTCATAACCTACAAGACTGGTATATCAACTGATCTGTCTCATTCTTCTACCGTTTCTTACGTGCTGCATGGTTACAATTCTCTGGTTCTCAACAGTGAAAAACTGCATCGTACGAAATCGTTTGCAGTCAGAGTGCTTTGTTATGCATGACTTTCTAAATACAAGAAAGTTATATTAACGGCCTTGAT
This sequence comes from Cryptotermes secundus, assembly GCF_002891405.2. Classification (NCBI taxonomy): domain Eukaryota; kingdom Metazoa; phylum Arthropoda; class Insecta; order Blattodea; family Kalotermitidae; genus Cryptotermes; species Cryptotermes secundus. The sequence continues at coordinate 329,396 of NW_019730110.1, forward strand.
TATTATGTGCACTTGTGTTCTGAATTGTCGATAAGATAATACCATATAGAAGGCTTAGCCAGTCCTGAGTGAACGGTAGCCATGTAAATTGGTATTTCGTAACGGCGTCTCTCATTTTAGGTTATGTTGCATTGTGCATTTTAAATATGATCTAAAAAGTCCTCGGATTCTATGCAACGTAAGAGCAACAGAAGCCTTGAAATTGGTTTAGTCAGTTATTTACAGTTCGATTCTTGTACGAAATGTTATTCTGAGCAACAGTCAATCTGGAGCTCACGTTTGTTTCTTTCTTAATCTGCTCCTCTTACCTCTGCGGTGTCGAGGTAAGTAAACTTTATTGTCTGTAGGACTCCTTAGACGGAGGAGCAGCCCGTCGCAAGGCAGCTACCTAACACAAACACAGTAAACACGAACACAAACAAATATCCGTGTCTTAAGTGGGATTCGAACCCAAGATCCCAGAGTCCAAACTAGCGATCATACCGCGCAGTAACTGCAATCGGGGCTGATATAGCTGCTGTGAATCCTACAGCTTTTAATTATATTCATTTTCTGATAACATGTGATGTTTTAATGGAAAATATTTATAACCGTAATTTAAACAAAACAAAATTGACACTAAACGAGTTCCTTTAACGTTTCCTTGCAACTTCACTAAATTAGTAGGAGCAATTTAAAAGTATGCCGGTCACGGTAGCCAAGCGGTCTAAGGCATGTACTGTCTTCGCTCGCTTGGAAACCGGGATCGTGGGTTCGAATCCCACTCAGGGCATGGATGTTTAGTTTGTGTGTGTGCGTTTTTCTGTGTTTGTGTACAGGTAGAGGCCTTGCGACGAGCTGATCACCCGCCCAAGGAGTCCTACCGAATGTGTAAGATCTAGAAAAACCGAAGTGAACGGAGAAGTTCATGGAGGTAGGCCTAGGCCCACTGGGGCTGTAGTGCCAAAGAAAAAGAAATTTAAAAGTACGGCCGTTGGTATTAATGTTTTGTATCTGCGAGGTCTCGGGTTTGAATCCTGGCCGTGAAGTTCATTGGGGTTGATTGAAATTCATCTTGGATTTGCAGTATGTTCAGACAACCTTCTGAATAGTTAGAAAGATATTAAAACCTTAAATCTGTACAGCCGTCAAAGTCAACAATGTTTTTTATTGATTAATTTAAAATCAACAGAATCAATAAAAATACTGACGGGTTTGACGGTTAAACGTATTTAAGGTTTTGATATACGTGATAGTATTTTTAACTACAATACACGCAACAGGATGCAAACAATAAAAAATCTAAATAGTTCGGTAATCAAAATTTATAATCACAGTTTCACTTGTTAAACAGAAAGATTTTCTCATAGCGCTGATTTTGAAGAGTTCCATCTTCTGGGATATAACGTTGCGCAGTCCATTCAAAGACAACAGACGTTTCAGAGGAGTCAGATATCTGATAAATGCTTCAGATTATTTTCTTGCTTCGTTTATTTTGAAGCATGAAGATTGAGCAAAATTTTCTTACGAAACATTAGTTGACTTTCAACGGACTACACTGTGTTAGATACAAAAATATACAATGCGTCACTTGTTAAATTGTTTGTTTTGTGGGTTAATTTAACGAGGGTTTGAATACGGAGACCAGCGCCGGATGGTAAAAGGACTGATGAATTGGAAAGGAGCGACTATGGTCTAATTGAGGCATTAAAATTTCCTGGGATAGTTTCAACATAGGCCTTTATAAATTAATTAAAATAACTGGAAGACTGAATAAATGTAAACAGAACTGAAATTTGAAGAAAATGAGGAACAATCACTGATCAAGATAAGTAGAAAAGGATTGGAATTCCGTCTGTCACATTACTACTAAGCCCATTCTATTCGCAGCAAATATTTTTAAACATCCTGTTACCGAGAAGTTTTTATTTTACAAGTAAATTGCAACAGTTTACAACTTATCAGTGAAATGATCTGAGCAACATATTGCAGTCTGCCAGGACAAAGACAAGACGTCACTGCTACTGAAATATAGAAAGAAAACCGAGTAACTCACTTGCATGTTCTGGTGCCACTAATCCTACTTCTATTGCAGCAGAACTGTCTGGCTGATACAGGTTTTCACTTTCACACTAAGGCCACGCGAACATTTCCTAGCCGTCCATGAACGGACATGAAAATGACACCAGGAACCTAAACTGCATAAATAAACGCGCGTGAACGCGTAAAAACGGAAAACTTGTTCCCGTGCTTAACTAAGTATTACGCTATGAAGACGTCTGGGGAAGTGGAAATATAGATCCACGTTTTCGTGACCTCTGCACTAGTTGGAGATGGGTGGTCAGCTTCACGCTTATCCCACCGGCAATCATTGGATAGGAGGCCGAGTTGGCCCCAAAACCGGAATGGACGCTGTGGAGAGGAGTAAAATTCTTTACCTACGGTCGTATAGTCCGTAGCCTGTCACTACACTGACTGAGCTATCCAGACTCCTGCTCGACGAACATGAAAATCTCGGAAATAGTTTTAACCATGTGGAGCTCTCTAAAACATCTCCCGCCCTCAAAAATAAGAACATAAAATTAATTTAATTAAATTCTATACTTATTGACGTGTCCACTCAGCAGCCCAAGGGTAAATTTTAAATTAAGCACGAGAAAAAAAAAGAGGGAAACAAAAAAGCGTACAAACAAAAGACACAACACTGAAACTTGTATAATTAGATACTAATAACAATTCAATAAATATTATCGCTGGTCACGGTAGCCGAGCGGTCTAAGGCATGCACTGTCTTCGCTCGCTCGGAAGCCGCGATCGTGGGTTCGGATCTGTTTCCTGTGAGGTACGAATTGAATTCCTATATATTATTCTTATACACTGCCGGTCATGGTAGCCGAGCGGCCTAAGGCATGCACTGTCTTCGCTCGCTCGCTCGCTCGGAAACCGAGATCGTGAGTCGAATCCCACTCAGGGCATGGATGTTTGGTGTATGTGTTTATTCTGTGTTTGTGTTGTCTTCTGTTTAGGTAGAGGCCTTGCGACGGGCTGTACACTGGTCAAAGGAGTCCAACCGTCTGTAAAATGATCATGAAACTGAAAACAGTGGTCAGGGCCCAAGGGGGCTGTACAGACAGTGAAAAGAAATTTTATCACGCCAACGATTATGAGTTACGAAAAAAAAACCCTGCACATTCAATATAATAATAATAATCTGTGTACAATCACAGGCGGCATAAAAGCACTAACACAAGTGAAATTTGATCTTACAACGAATTATTGTCTATCTACACATAATCTCAGTAAATTAACTTTTCAGATGAAATGGGATTTACTTGCTGAATTATAAAGTTATATTACTTACAGTAGAACATTAACCAAAACAAATGTTTTCATGAGTGGAAATTTGTACAGCAGGAAAGTAGGTACCAAATCCGACTTAACTACAATAATTGTATGTAGTAAAAGCTATCCCTGTAACAGGCCGTGGAGGCCCATATGGTTGTGAAACGTCGAGGATCCAAGATTTTTTTCTACACAATCGTCTCACAGATGGCGGTGAGGTTGTCAGCCTTACTCGCCGGCCGCCCTTTACCCCCAGGAACATTCCTGGTAATCATTTGTGTTAGAGGCTGAGTCGATCCCAGGGACATAGTGCGGCTGGAAGTATTAGGTCAATTAAAAAGAATCCACCTCATCGGAACTCGAACCCGAGACTTTCCGGCTTGAAGCATAGTTCCCCAACCAACTACGCTACCTCGTGCCCCTACATATGTAGTATTATTGATTTTTAATGAGCAGAAAGGAAATTCTTTAAACTCACTCTTGCTCCTAGAAGAGAAATACACCGTGCTTCTAGGGATGGAAGCAGGACAAGCAAAATTACATTGCTGCATTGAGAATATACCTCATGCACTATTCATTAATAAGGGCGAAAACCTTCCTTCACATCTTCATTGTCACGAGAAGCATATAGACCTGATAAACTCAACAGATAGCGGGTTTATTATTGTGGCATTCAGTTCTGTGAGTTTAAATAAATTCATTATATTTCTGTTCATTATGTCAAGGTTTCTTATGTTCTCGAGGTCAGTAGAATAGGAATTCGCAGTAAATTTATTTCTTCTAGCATTGTAGGTAACCAATTTGGCAAATACAATCCTTCCGAAAAGATAACAACGAGCTTATAAAAAAGCACAAAGGCTTGAGAAAAATAAATTCAGCACAAGACGTTTCGACAAAATAAATATAGAAGGACAATGTCTGAAGGTGTTCTTATCCACCGATATTCTGAAGGCAAATTAGATTTGATATTCTCACAGCAGTGCCTATATAAGGCGTTATCTTCAGGTATGTGACGCCGTGTTGTCTGGTAAAATTTCAATGACGTTTCGGAAGACTATACTGTCTTCATCGTCAGGTTCGAAGAGTTATTCAAGCAACCAGCAAGATGCAAGCAGAGAGCAAGAGCTTGCGTCTCTCTGCTTCCTTACTTAGCTTACTCTGTGACCCTGCAGATGGAAGCACTATTTACTCATGGAGCTGAGCCCTTCTTGAGGAGAAGCCAAATCTGCAGCTACTCAAGAATTTCTCGGCATTTTATGGAACCCGAAGGTTCATTACCGTGTTCACAAGAGCCCTCCACTTGTCCCTATCCTCAGCCAGATCAATCCAATCCATACCACCCCATCCTATCTCTGTAAGATCCATTTTAATACTGTCCACCCAACTATGCCTTTGTCATCCCAGTTGTCTCTTTCCTTCTGGATTTCCCACCAATATCCTATATATATTCCTATTCTCCCCTATTCGTGCTACATGACCTGCCCACCTCATCTTCCTTGACTTGATCAATCTGATGCAGGCGCTATATTACTCTGAAATGTCGGCGTACTATCCGCCGCGTCACATGCCAGATAATAATATTATTTAGTTATAAGCAATAATAAAAACGTTCGCATTTATTTACAAATGAAATGGAAGTCGCTCTTATCTGCGTGTTCATACGAAGTTAGCCGTTGTTGTTTCCTGACATAAGCATCACCAACATGACCTCACCGCGTGCTTCAAAACACAAGTTCCAGCATTACTTAAAGACAGACTCATAGGACATAACATTTCACACTTGTCTCACTCTTACAGTGACCGACGGAGCGAGCGTAGCCAGGTGCTGACCGTTTGTCTCATGCTCTGTCGGCTTCAACTGTTTTCCATCTCTCATTCGACTAAAAAGAATCGCTTCGCTCTGACATAGTATTAAATGCTGGAAAGCCACATGCGAAATTTTTTGTTCTGGTTCAATATAGTAGAAAAATGAGAGGAAAGTCATATAAAAGAAAGAAGAAAGATACTTGAAATCCAGAGAGATAATTAAATCTGCAATAATATATGAAGTCTGGTTACACAACCGAACCTAACATTCTAAAACTGTAAGGATGGTGGGGCGAAATGAAACTTTTTTATCTTGCATTACTCGTAGTGTAATTGTAACATTTGAAAATGTGAAGTCCCTTGATATACCTTGCTTCATTGTGAATGTAAGCTAAATTCCGTGGCTTTAGTACACAAGCGAACCATACCGACCGAGCGACCGCCGCCTGTCGGCGAAGCTAGTGCCAACATTAGCGGATAGAGGGTGTCGCGTGGTCAGCGCAACGAATCCCCACTGCCGTCAATTCCGGTTTTCTAGACCGGAGCCGCAATTTCCTTGAAATAGCTCCTCAATTATCTTGACGAGGCTGAGTGGACCCCGTTCCAGACCCACTACTTCTCAGAAAATGTGGTAGCGCCGGAAATCGAAACCGGATCTCTGGATCTGTAGCCAGGAACTCTGACCACTAAACCACAGAGGCGGGCACGCGTTAGAAACACTTTAACTTATTACAATTATAAATACCGTTTAAAATTCAATGGTTATTTTTGTAAATATCAACCTAACTGCTGGATCTGAGGTTTGCGTGTATTGGGGAAAAGAAGATTCTGTAAACCTGTTCCCATGGGTATAATAAATTGACTTCACCAAGTAAAACTTAGTGACAATAACTTTGAAAGTTATCGGAAGAAATTTACGCTAGACTATTAAGCTTGATTGAATAGGTACGAGTATATTGACCGAGCGGTGCTGCTACTTACAGGACAAAGCTGGAAACTGTAATTCTGCGTTCATTCCTGACATCTTCTGTATATATTTCTAACTACTAACAGCGACAGCTAACTTACATAATGACAGCAGATCAAACTTTATACTCTGAAAATAATGACAGTTAAACCAGTCACAAAGGCATAGCATGAAGATGTATGTGGGAATGGATGTATAGACCCACGTTTTCGTGACCTCAGCACTAGTTGGAAGCGAATGGTCAGATTCAAGCCCCTTCTGCCTTACCCCCGGTACCTATTAGAAGGCAGGATGGGCCCCAGTGTTGGTCTGGACGACATTGAGAAGTGAAAATTATTGACCCTACTTGGAATGTTTTCCTTGGCGCTACAGCCCCAGTGGGCCTAGACCTACCTCCATGAACTTCTCCGCCTACTTGAATTAGAACTTCGAATTCTTGATCGTCCAGCCCATAGCCAGTCGCTATACTGACTGCGCTATCCCGGCTCCTCACGTCCAGCCTGTAACCAGTAGCTATACAGACTGCGCTATCCCGGCTCCTCACGTCCAGCCTGTAGCCAGTTGCTATACAGACTGCGCTATCCCGGCTCCTCACGTCCAGCCTGTAACCAGTAGCTATACCGGCTGCGCTATCCCTGCTCCTCACGTCCAGCCTGTAGCCAGTAGCTATACCAATTGCGCTATCCCGGCTCTTCACGTCCAGCGCACAGCCAGTCGCTATACTGACTGCGCTATCCCGGCTCCTCACGTCCAGCCTGTAGCCAGTAGCTATACCAATTGCGCTATCCCGGCTCCTTACGTCCAGCCCACAGCCAGTAGCTATACAGACTGCGCTATCCCGGCTCCTCACGTCCAGCCCACAGGCAGTAGCTATACCGACTGCTCTATCCCGGCTCCTCATGTCCAGCCTGTAGCCAGTAGCTATACTGACTGCGCTATCCCGGCTCCTCATGTCCAGCCTGTAGCCAGTAGCTATACTGACTGCGCTATCCCGGCTCCTCATGTCCAGCCTGTAGCCAGTAGCTATACTGACTGCGCTATCCCGGCTCCTCATGTCCAGCCTGTAGCCAGTAGCTATACTGACTGCGCTATCCCGGCTCCTCATGTCCAGCCTGTAGCCAGTAGCTATACTGACTGCGCTATCCCGGCTCCTCATGTCCAGCCTGTAGCCAGTAGCTATACTGACTGCGCTATCCCGGCTCCTCATGTCCAGCCTGTAGCCAGTAGCTATACTGACTGCGCTATCCCGGCTCCTCATGTCCAGCCTGTAGCCAGTAGCTATACTGACTGCGCTATCCCGGCTCCTCATGTCCAGCCTGTAGCCAGTAGCTATACTGACTGCGCTATCCCGGCTCCTCATGTCCAGCCTGTAGCCAGTAGCTATACTGACTGCGCTATCCCGGCTCCTCATGTCCAGCCTGTAGCCAGTAGCTATACTGACTGCGCTATCCCGGCTCTCTTCGCCGCGGTATTAATCTTTTTTATTTCTGGAGCGTAATTCCCGCAGTACGTTCTACATGAATACGTGTATATGCTAAGTCCAGGAGCATGTCCAAATGAGACACCTACGCTTCTCATACCGGTGAGTGTGGTGGGTACCACTGCCTGGGCCGTGGTACCTTATAGTGTGGTAGCTGACGTTTCGGAAGAACGTACTCCTCAGTGTTTAAGGTTGAAGAGTAAGATCGTCTGGGTTCTAAAGCCGTGTAGTTCGGAAATACCCCGACGTTTCGGAGGAACATATCGTTTTCATCTTCAGGGTCGAATAATAAATCAGCAGAAGCAAGCGAAAAGCGGACTCGGCCTGTTGATTTCTTACTTGCCTTAAGCGGTTTATTTCCGAACTTTAAGACGATACAACCCAAAGACCTCGCTCATTACCAGTATACCTGCTTGCCGCTATAGTAGAGGGTATGATCATGTAACACGAGAAAGTGTAGGGTACACAGAGGGCGTTACTTCCCCCGGTAAAGAGTATGAATCGAAGGCAAATATTGGTACTTCTTCTAAAATAAAAATATTTAATAATATAAGTTGAAATGATGGTCAAAATTTTAGTCATTCATTAAATTCTGAAAGCGAATTTTATCATTTCACTACTTTTAGTTCTTACAGAAAGATGAGAAAAAATTTACTGCAATTGTGGATTCTGCAGTAGAGGAAAGACACTTTAGAATTAAAGTGGGAAGAAAAAGAAACCAGCGAGTACATGAGAGAGAGGGAATACGGCAGCATCCAGGTCTGGGTTTGAAAGCATCCTGTGCCAGGTCTACTGGAATTTCTTAATGGACTCACATGCTCTCCTATGTTCTCCCAGATTCTCTATTTCACTCCTGCTCTTCAAAAACCTACACCCTTACCGCAGTGCTTTTAGCGGAACACAGGATTTAACTACAGTAAAATAAATAGGCCCTTAGAAGTCACAACAAAAATGAATTAACAAATCAGCCAGTAATTCCCTTTTTGCAACATGGAACTCAATTTTACTCAGACAAGATATTTATTGATTCTTGTTTGTACTTTATAAGCATAAGGACTGATGTCTACATATTGTAACGTTTTAGGGGCGTGACTGTAGACGGGGTATGGAATGGGTATTTTATTTATTGACACAGCTCGGAGTTATGGTAATTACAGCTCCACTGATGATCTCCACAGTTCATAAATCACTAGTCTTCTCCAGCCCCCAGTGTCTTCAACAGCCGTTTCTTGGTAACGGATATTAAACTGTATAGATTCTTCAGCTTTCCGCTCTCATGTCCTTCCTGTCCAGCGAATATCCCACAGCTGAGCTCTCTCAACTCTCAACTCAACTACAACGCCATTCCTTCTTAGCCTCCCTGGCAGAGCTCAACTGAACTGCCAACACTCAACTCTCTCTCCCAGTTCCAGTCAGCTGCGTCGGTATTCTCGTTATATAGCTCCAGATGCGGACCCAACAGAAAACACCACTTTCAAACGTTCTTATATTATTGTTATGGGTGGTTGCTTAGCAATAGCTCGGATATTGATGACGTGTTTATTCTTTTACTCGGTGACATGTTTACCGAGCTGTTGCTCCGAAATGGCTGTTTATATTCGCCTATTGCATAGCAACGGCTGTACATGTTATAATATAAAGTTATCATCTCTTCGACCCTTATGCTTGTGAGGTACATAAGTACATAAGATTATTTTAATCAGTAACCACGTTCAAATTTAAATACACATTAACACACTCTTAAGAACTCATGCCGGACTAAGATTTAGAATTTGTAACAGGTGTTCCAGATATTTCACTATTATTTTCAATGTCAAGCTGAAGGTATTACAGCTTTGCATTTCGATTTCAATTTACAGGTAATACGTATTAGAAGTGAGGAACACGTACTATCCCAAACTGCTGAGACACTGTTAAGGTGTGGTCTGTTCTACTTCAATTGTTACCACTTGCTGTACGCATTGGCGGGACACGCTAGGTTGCGCAACTATCCTGGAAATGTATACCCGCTTAAAGGGGCAGTATGGAGTGGAGAGTGGGGGGCGGGTCCTTCAAGGAGGAGGTTCGGGGTTCGTGGTTGAATCTTATCTCTATACATTTCTGTAGGTAGCTTTTCCGGTTTTCCGGTGGCTGGGGTTGTAGGGAATAAACTTGTAACATTGGCAGATCTGCTATTACCTACGTCTATTTACACGATCTACATACTCGTCTTGGGGGAGGGGCACTATGCTACAAGCCGGATTGTTGCGAGTTCGATTCTCGATGAGGTGAATGCATTTTTAATTGATCTATATCTTCCAGACTGACTCTGGCCCTAGGGTCCACTCAGTCTCTAACAGAAATGAGTACCAGGAATCTTCATGGTGGTAAATGGCGGCCGGCGCGTGAGGCTGACAACCTTACAGGCATCTAGGAGGCGACTGTCTAGTAAATGTGGGAACTACAAAATCTCAAAACCCTATGGACCTCCACGGCTTGTTACAGGGATAGCCTTGCCTTCACCTTACACTATATCATATTATCTAGCCTCAGGCCGGTGCCGTATTACCATCTCTCTGGTCGTCAGAAAAGCAACGTGGACCCACTTACTTCGGGGCAGGACAGTGCGACGAGAATCGGTACAATCTGTGTCCCGTGACCCTCTCGGTGAGGTTTCCCGTCTGCGGTGCGATAGTTACGGTGACCGTAGTCTCCTGGACATAACCTCTTTCTTTCTTTTTTATTGCTGATGGGGTGGGACTAAGTCCCTTGTACTGCGGCCACTTCTAGCCTATTGTACCAGCCCCAGATGATAAGTGAGGGTGATTGTGGAGCAATTGGTGGAATAGAGATTACCAGGGGAAACGGAAGTACTCGGAGAAAACCTGCCCCAGCGCCACTTTGTCCACCACAAATCCCACTTGACCAGACCCGGGATGGAACCCGGGCCGGCCGCCGCGGTGGGCAGCCAGCGACTAACCGCTTGAGCTATGACGCGGCCCGGAAAAAACCTCAATTAGCAACTGGAGAAATGTTCTGATATTAGACTGCCCATAGTCGTCGAACTAAGGATTACATAGGGCAGCGCCATAGCTCAAGCGGTTAGTCGGTGGCTTTCCACCGCGGCGGCCCGGATCTGGTCAAGTGGGATTTGTGTTGGACAAATTGGCGCTGGGGTAGGTTTTCTCCGAGTACTTCGGTTTCCCCTGCCAATCTTCATTCCACCAATTGCTCCACAATCACCCTCACTTATCATCTGGGGCTGGTACAATAGGCCAGAAGTGGCCGCAGTACAAGGGGCTGAGTCCCACCCCATCAGCAATAAAAAAAAGGGCTTATAACGCAACACTTCAACGAGTCAGCATTTCTATACCTTCAATAACCTGTAAGAATCACTACACCTGCCGTAACTGTGGCTCTGCGTCTCCAAGTGAGACTTGCCACACGTTGGTAAAGCTGTGTTTGTTTACCTAATTTCTTGGTTGCGACAGTTGAACCTTGGAACCCCACAGTTCGAACTCACCTTCGTTACGTCATAGCGTCATGACGACATAGACTGCAGTCTAAAACTCTTTTCTTACCAACATAATTCTGTTCTCTCTGTCTCCTTCCCCGTCAGGCTTACTCCCGTTGGAATACCGGCCCTCAAACTGTGCCGCATGTTGAGGCTTAGAGCCACATGGCTGTGTTATCGCTGTGCACTTCTTCAGGAAAAAAACTAGCGCTATCAGCCTTTAAAAGTGACAAGAATATCTACACGTTTTCCGACTTCCTAAACGCGATAAACGTTGCAAAAATATGAAATTAAGTTATTACGAGAAGCAGACACGACACGACACTTAAACGTATAGATACATATGTTTAGACACTTTGAAGAAACTAAATTAATGAATATGAATATAGAAACAATAGGAATGTTCCACAATACAGTTGCTTGTGCTTTCAACAGTTGGAAACTAAGCGCAAAAGGAAGATCGGAATATTTTGCGTTTTATCTTATGATTTATCCTCAATTACTTGCTAAATAAATTTTCATTCTGTAATTCAGAGCCGAAAATATCCCCCCTCCCCCAAAATATCGAAACTACTACAGGCAAAAACTTAATGATATTTCTGTGCTTAATTAATTAAGCAATGTCATAATTACCTGTGGTGAAACGTAAATATCGGCACGTCGGTTTCACGCCCTGGCTGCTTTACCTCACAGTACCTACTGTGTAGAAAGATCCTAGAGCCCGTCTGAACTTATGGGGAAGAGGAAATATTCTTGCCCTTCCCGGGAATGAAACCTCTGATTCATATTACAAATATTATGTTTTTGGATATTATCCACTGTCTTGTGTTTATCTAAAAAACGTATTGTTTATTTTTCAAATCACGACGTTTCGGAGACTGAATTCTGTCTCCGTCTTCATGTAAAACCTACTCAGTTGGGCCCAATCGATAGAGCTAGCCCAGTCTTCGAAACGTTGTGTTTTGAAAAATAACAGAACGGTGCTTTTAGATAAAGACAAGACAGTGGATAATGCCCAAAAACATAATATTTGTACTCATGTACCATCGTCACAAACCTTTAGATCTTATTTTCGAGTCCTATCCTTTCATCCTGTACTCCAGTCTCTGCATCGAATGAGCTACCATATTCACAGATATTTCGTAATACATTATTGTCTTGAAATTAATAGGATGCGCTGAAACTTGTATTCGTGTACACGTGGCGGAAGTGCGGATACACGGCCTTTGCTGACGTATAAATACTAACTATTTTCATTCAATTACGTGATTGTTTGCTTGACAAAGTATATCTACACCTCTCTTGAGAGTAACTGCTGGCGTAAGTCAAATATATTTGTGTCTATGTCATATAATAACCAGTCCATTTTGATATATATTTGTTCCCAAAAAATTCAATCGTATGGTTTGAGGGAATATGATTATTGTCGTTATGCAGATACCATAGGACAGGGCGCGCCATAGCTCAAACGGTTTGTCGCTGGTTTCCCACCGCGGCGGCCCGGGTTCGATCCAAGGTCTGGTCAAGTGGGATTTGTGGTGGACAAAGTGGCACTGGGCGGGTTTTCTCCTAGTACTTCGGTTTCCCCTGCCAATCTTCACTACACCAATTGTTCCACAATCACACTCACCTATCATCTGGGGCTGGTACAATAGGCCAGAAGTGGCCGCAGTACAAGGGACTTAGTCCCACCCCACTAGCAATAAAAAAATAATACCATAGGACAGACGATTAGGAAGTAAGTTATAGAACGAACATAGTTTCATTATCTAACGATACTCTGTACTGCAGTTATCAAATGAAAGTCAGACTGTGGCGCTGAGTTTGCACGTTGACAGTGCCATAGAAAATGAATTCATAAAATGTCCTTGAACCTAAGAAAACTGCATTCTGATTGAATATGTGAAGGACACGTAAATGAAGTGAAGTGATTTGAAGGGAAGGCCATGGTGAAATGTGGGCCCATCAGAACATGACTTAACATATTCCATTACTGTTACTGTTTAGTGTAGGGCATATTTACTTTTTATTAATATTAATTTATTTAACTGTGGTTGTTATTGTTTTCATTGTAGTTGTAAATCGCATTTGCATTGTATTCGTTTTGTGTAGTGTGTCCGCCTCTGTGGTCTAGTGCTCAGCGTTCCTGGCTACAGATCTAGAGTTCCCGGGTTCGATTCCTGGCGCTACCAGATTTTCTGAGAAGTAGTGGGTCTGGAACGAGGTCCACTCAGCCTCGTGAGGACAATTGAGGAGCTATTTCAGGGAAATAGCGGCTCCGGTCTAGAAAACCGAAATTAACGGCTGTAGGGATCCGTTGCGATGACCACGCGACACCTCTATCCGCAAAAGTTGGTACTAAACTTCGTTGACAAGCGGCGGTCTCTCGGTCGGTATAGTTCGCTTGCAGACTGAATCACGGAGTTCTTTTTTAGAGTCCTTTACTACTTGTGTAGTTCTGTGTGGTGTTTTTATTGTGGTGTGAGTTGTGTGTTGTGCCTTATTGTAGTATCGCTGGCACCGGGTAAAACCCCATTTTCAGTTTAAATAGTAATAATAATCCCTAAAGAAGATATGACATTTTATGATAAATTTTACTGTATATAATTTATAGATCTAACTTTCCACTGAAAGGAATGTATATGTATATTTTATTGCTAGTGGGGTGGGACTAAGTCCCTTGTACTGCGGCCACTACTGGCCTATTGTACCAGCCCCAGATGATAGGTGAGGGTGATTGTGGAGCAATTGGTAGAGTGAAAATTGGCAGGGGAAACCGAAGTACTCGGAGAAAACCTGCCCCAGCCCCACTTAGTCCACCACAAATCCCACTTGACCAGACCTGGGATCGAACCCGGGACGCCGCAGTGGGAAGCCAGCGACTAACCGCTTGATCTATGGCGCGGCCAATGTATATGTAGAAAATATATCGTATTTACGAAGTTTTGGGCTTAAGCGGTTTTCAACCCACACGGAAATGTTGGGAACGAATTAACAGTCTATCTACCGCGGTAAAAATGATTTATCTCTTTCATATTTCTCATGCTATTCTTTGAGCACAAAGGAGGAAAGTGAGAAGCCGAGGAAAATTGGTTTATATAAGAATTCAGTCCGTACCTCACAGGAAACACGTTACGTCTCCACTACAAAGCCCAACCGGTTAATGCTGTTTAGGGAAATAATCGCTGTTTATTGTGAGAACCATACGGAACACACAAACAGAGTTATAATGTGTTAAAGCAGGCGGTACATATGGTGATCGCTGTGCTTTGAAGGGTCGAGAGTGACACACTATACACTGGCAACACAGCGTGCTTGTAGAAGTGAAGGTTAAGGTTTCTAGAGTTCCTGACTGGGCTGTCCATGATTAACGATATGGAAGAAATACTTGCGGGCATTCCTCGGAAGCCGCTGGCATACCGCACTTCTTTCGGTTCCTACAGAGACCTGAGATATGCCTGATCCTTCGCTGCAGACTTTTTTTTTATTGGAATCGAAAACGTTCGGCTTTAATAGAAAAGCTAAGCCCAACAGTGCCGCCAACTTTGAAGGTTGACATTTTATATTTAAAATGTTGAATGTACCTTGCTAAACAGATATATATATATATATATATCTGTTTCCGCGTTGACCCGGGTTCAATCTCAGAGCAGACCATAGGGGTTTCTGTGGAAGAAGTGACTTTGGAGCAAGCTTTTTCTTCGAGTACCTAGGATTTTACCTCTCAAATAACATTTCACCAATACGCGTATATCTTTCTCCGGGGCTGGAAAAATGGGCCACTAAACAGTTTAAATATCAAGGGAGGCGCCCCATTAGAAGGATAAATAAATAACCGCATAATTTTGGTTGAAGATACGCAACATTTTACAAATTGTTTCTGCTTCCGTCATCGGGTAAAGAAATATATTTTGCTGGAGAAATATATAATTTTATGTTTTGTCGCCTATAAGGAATTGAATTAAGATTTACAATTTCGTACCGCTGGTATATTAATATCCAAAAACGCGACAACTGTATGTCAAAGTAAGGTGGAAAAAGTCCAAAACCCCAGTAATTTTATGAATTCTCTTCAGGTTCGGTTTACTCTTCAACTCTGCAGATGGATGCAGTATGTTCCTCCGAAACATTCGTAATTACCTGCAAGGTTACGCTGTGTTACATCAATAAAAATAGTAACCTTAAAAACTTGAATTAGTTTAAATAAAGGCACAAAGCAATTCAATTTAATATCAATACCGATTTATTTAAACCAATATAGCCTTAAATGGTCCATAACTTGAAAATTAAAAACTCTAATATTCGTAGTGTAGTACTCTATGGTCTAGTGGTCAGCGTTTCTGGCTACAGATCCAGAGGTCCGGGTTCGAAGTAATGGGTCTCGAACGGGGTCCACTCAGACTCGTGATGATAATTGAGGAGTTATTTCAAGTAATTTTCGGCTCTGGTCTAGAAAACCGAAATTAACGGCCGTGGGGATTCGTTGTGCTGACCACGCGACACCCTCTATCCGCAAAAGTTGGCACTAACTTCGCCGACAAACGGCGGTCGCTCGGTCGGTATAGTTCGCTTGCAGACTAAAATAACGGAGTGTAACACCCGATGAGAATTAAATTGGAAACAGCATCAGATGTTACATAAGCCCGTGTAGTAACTTCCCTTGCTTTCACCCGTATTCCTTTTCCAGCCCAACATGTTATAGAACGATATGTTGAGGCCGAAGTTTAACGCCATCTCCGACGAATAACACACATAAATAGCCAATCATAATCCGTCTCCTTTATACAGTATGCAGCCGTTCACAAATCCAGATCAAAATATTGTGGTGTGCCTCCTACAAGCCGGACTATATGACGTTCATTGCTGCGTAATGGCTGCAATGGGAAAACGTACTTCAGCGGCAAGAGCAACGTAAGAAACTGCCTAGACAACAGAGGCAAATTTGTTGAGTTCCCACGGCAACGGATAGACCCGCTAACGAATATTCAAGCTAACATACGAAACAAAACCCTTCGACAAGGTGTTCTCTCAGCGGTATGCGAAGAGCTACTTAAGAGCGTAGAAGATAAGAGACCAGAGTAGTTCAGACCCGAAGTGAGATCAGGGAAGAATCAAGTGCAAAGACACTCCACAGAGAATAGCGGTGCATGAGCATAACCGCTGAAGACGAAACGTAGAAAGACGACGGACTAATCAGGTCGCTTCATCTGAAAGGACGTTATTTGAGAGTGGTTGTGATTGTGAGTGTAAACGAGTAATTGTCCAACAAACAGCTTCGTCTAATCAGGAACCCATAATGTCTTGTCGCGCGATCTGGATACGTGAAAATATTATCAATTAGCTTATTCACAGAATATACATGAGACGCTAAAAAAAGACTGCTCGCTCGTTCGTGGCCTACTACGTTCACGCATAGTGTTAAAGCTTGACAATCCATTGTTGAGGTGATCTGAAATTTTGCAATTACAATGATAAATACCATGATTACAAAACTTTATATACATACAGGACTATATACTCGTAAATATATTTGGTAAGATGTATTAGAAGTTATAAAATTGACAATATTTGCTTGGGTACCTGAAATGTATTACCACAATTAGCAACAGTGCCTTCCACAAACATCTCTCTTCCCCCTTTTAGAACGCGGACTCTGGAAAGGGCAGCACACCACGAAACCTGCTTTCTGCCCGATTTCATTCCAAGACCACTTGGCTTAATGACCGAATTATCACAACGCATTTAATTTCAAAAAGAACGGAGACGCAGAGAACTACCACCAAATGGCATACCGCATTACATACCCAAACTACTTCACATCTTCCACTGTTTCCACCGTCTGAAATCATTTCTATCTTCAGGGATAATGGACTTACTAACAAATGGGAGACTTTTAGAGGCACCTGCAGCTCTGACTCACACGTTACTTCGGTGACATGATCTGGTTGAAGAGATTTTTATTAAATTTCGTATTGGAAGTCCTTATGAGATCTTGGCTTTAGAATGAAACTGTTCCATTCAGCATGCCAAATATTAATACATATCGTTTAAAAAATACATCTCTATACAGGGTATTTCACGACTTTAGGGCATAACTGCAGAAGGTGATTTCCTAGGTCTTCGTGATCAAAAAGTTCATATAAACATGTGTCCGATTTTCGACGGTTACGGAGTTATGACCGTTTGTTCATTCGCCTACACGTCCTCGTGCGAACCGCGTCTGTCAGCTGGCGGGTCGCTATTTTTAGCCAGCTACAGACAGAGCGTTCTCCTTATCTTGACACTTGAGAGGTACCTAAGGCGTGGTGGGTTGGTATGTACCCGCGCGGTTCACAACCGAGCGGCAGCCTGTGTTGCGGCCGGCGGTGGCATTTTTGAAAATCAGCTTTAACCGCCAATAAATTCAAACTAAAGGTAATTTCACGAAGTTAACTTTACATTCATACTTTAAATGTATCATGTATTATGCTGGTTTATTATTTTGTTCCGTTTATTGTCAGTAATCGTTACCTTCTATTCTGAGTTTAAAACGGTCATAACTCCGTAACCGTCAAAAATCTGACACACGTTTATATGAACTTTTTTGATCACAGAGACCTAGGAAATCACCTCCTGCAATTATGCCCTAAAGTCGTGAAACACCCTGTATAATAACACTGTTTTAGATTTGCAGAAGATTACACTAGGAACACAGTGTGCCGATAGACACAAGCAAGGGCTGTTACAGATAGTATGAATTCTGTCCGTGGCTGCAGCCACATGATCCACTTTGTTATTCTTTCGCGGATTTTTCTCCCTTCAAGATGGACCCGACACGTTCCTCCGAAACATCGGTTTACACGAGAATCACAAGGCGTCACATCTCAGAAGACGGAATTCTTCAAGAAATGTGTATTTCTCTTCCATTCGGGAGGTACAACACGTTCCAAAGTTGGTTTTCTTCCCAACTTTAGGCCCCCAAATTCTTTTGTAAGCCTGCGCATCATTTTTTCTTGTATTTACTACTGTGGCCAACAAAAGCATACTTTGGAGGCACGTGGGACGACGGTCAGCTATTCTATTTGTGTACTCACGCGTGCGGAAGCGCAAACATAACAAGTCAGTAAACTGAACACACGCGCCGGGGTTTGTTCCCGCGTAGGAACATTTGCAATGTTTTCCTGAACCACAAACGCGAAGAACAGTTAAACTTCCGGAGATAACGGCAGTACTTTCTTAGAAGTAAAGACAGTGTAGGCTAAAGTTAAGTTGTCCCTTTGCTTAAGTAATTATGCACTACGCCATGAAGGCGTGTGGGGGAGTGAATGTATAGATCCACATTTTCTTCACCTCGGCACTAGTTGGAGGTGAGTGGTCAGCTTCACAACCCGACCCGCTTTACCCCCGGGGTAAGAGTATCTGGTACCCATTGGATGGGAGGCTGGGTGAACCCAAGTGCCGGCCTGGAAAACGTGGAGAAGAGGAATTTTTGACCTTACCGGGACTCGAAATCCTACCCCTCTGTTGTCCAACTCGTAGCCAGTAAAGAAAATATATATGGCCTTAAATAGATGTTAGTAATTATATATTCCTAAGGTTTGATAATTTTATTATTATCGCCATTTTCTTCATCATCACCTTTCTTCCTTTCTTTTATGTGTTAAATGCATCGTGATCTTAAGAACGGAATGATGACGGATGATTCGTCATTGTTGAATTAGAAGATATTTGGAAAGGAGCTGTCTCAGTGTAGCTGAATTAATATCCCGGAAACTCCTTAAAGGGACTGAGAAAAATCATGAGAAATTTCAGTTAGACTAGCCGGTGCTTATGCCGAGGTTCGAAGGAAGTACCTCCCGAATACTAATCTACACTGTTAGCGCTACGTCAGTCACAGAGCCCTACGCTATGTTCGCTACGTACGCTGTGTACACTCTGCGACGCAGCTAACATAGTGAACATAGCGTACGTAGCGTACGGAAGTCTGTGTGGCCAGTCACATTGGCAATAAAGGGAGATATTTTTCTGTTCTTATAGCGAACATAGCGTACGTAGCGCTCTGTGTGGCCGAACTTTTAATGACTGTACCGGCACCAAAATCTTCTTCCCATCATGCACTTGGTCCTCTCTTTATCTGCGCCTTGAAGGTTTATGCTTCTGTAGGTCTTGTTAATCCCATGACGTTACTCAAATGTTTTTACCTATTTCATTTACACGAACTTCACAGCTCTTCGTACATATATATAGTAGTCCCTCTGACTAATTACTGAACTTAAGCTTCTTACGTACACTGGTCTCTCGGTTAACGATATTAACCGGTTTCACGAAAACAATCTCTAATTGACATTATCGTATATCTAGTACGAGGAATATATGTTAAATATTAATTGGTTCCAAAACGATCAGAATATAATATTCTTCGCCCTAAAAACATATTTCATAATAGCTGGTTGAGGCATTATGCTACAAGCCTGAGGTCGCGGGTTCGATTCCCGATGAGGTAATTATATGTTTTCAATTTGCCTAATCCTTCCCGCCGAACTATGGCCCTGGGGCCGACTCAGCTTCTAACCGAAATGAGTGCCAGGAATCTTCCTGGGGTTAAAGGGCGGCCAGCGCTTAAGTCTGACAACCTCACCTCCATCTGTGAACCGATTGTCTAGAAAATATGAGAGCCTTTGTTTTACTACTACTACTAACTGCTATCATTATCATGACTAGCACTACTACCAATATGGCTGATACTGTTTTACTAATGGAAAATATTTTGAGCAAATCTTGCTCTGTTCGGGTAATGCTGGAAATATTTATCAGTATTCCTGCTCCCGTCTACTGCTTGTCGACCTGATCATCATATATAAGGACTCTGATTGTTAACCTGTTTCTTCCTCAAACATCGATCCATCTTCTTCTTGATCTTCCTGCATTACGTCTTCCTATCAGTTGTTGACGTCAAATTTCTTGGCAGATCTTCCTGATGGCGTCCTTTGTCGACGCTCCAGCCAATTTTCTGACAAACTTCCTCATTCCCATGTGCCCTTACTTGCTACATACAGTAGCAACCACAGATCTGCTGTTTCCAACCATTTTTATCTGTTGTGTCCACGTTTCACTGTCATACATTAGACACGACACTGCCACGATTTTATAGAATTTTAACTGCGTATTCTTCCTTTTCTTGTGTTCCAAAGCTTTCTCTATTGTTTCACAAATATACTTTTAATTTGTGAAGTGTTATATTTATATCTTAATGTGTATTTATTACTGATATTTCAAATTCCAAATATTTAAAATTTGAAGCTTACTCTACAGTTAATCGGCCCATTTATCTAATTACGGCGAACAGATTCTTGAAACAGGAATCGAACCCACAAAATTTCAAACACGAAATATTTTTGATACGATTTGCCGATAGATGTCCTTCCTACTCTGACACAAGCTGCAGTGCGTCTTTTTTTTTTTTTTGTTCACATTCTCCACTGTCAGCAGATGTGAGGGGAAGAACGATATTACTGACAAGAGGGGTGGAGAAAAGAGGGGGACAGGGAACTTACCCTGCGGTTGAATCTGTCGTGATGAAGGGCGGGTCACTCTCTTCAACTCAAAGGGATTCCAATCAAATGGCTGGCTTTCTCCACGAGTCCGTCCCCGATAAATCAGCAGACCTGCCACTAGTGGGCGCCCGTCACTTTGATGTACACCGCCACACCCATCCACTTCATGCTACCGTCAGCATACGCAGGCTGCAGATGCTTTATGCCTCCCCAAGGAAATTGGAAAAAGTAGAGCTGGTTTTACGCAGCTTCCATGTGCCGACGTTGTAAAGTTCATCTCGTCTTTTCAATATTGCACAATGAGATAAAAAGTTAGAAGGTTGTCCCTGTGCTTAATTAAGCACTAGGCCACGAAGACGTATAGCTCCACCATTCTTGACCTCGGTACTAGAGGGAGGTGAGTGGTCAGCTTCATGCCCCAGTCGGTTTATCCTCAGAGAATGTTCCGTGGTACCCCTTAGTTAGGCCCCAGAGCCGTTCTAGACGCTGTGAAGAACTGAAACGTCTCCTTCCTGCACCGGGAAACGAACCCCGTCAGTAAATATTATATCTCGGTTTATCCATACTTTCCTTCAGGTTATTTCGTTTATATCTTTATGGTTCCAAGGCTCTTCGATCCATTCTGAACGCACCTTGGTATATAAACAACCACAGGATCCATGAAGATCTACAGATGAACACAGCGCTCAGTGAAATAAAGAAATGGAATACCAGAGAGTTAAGAAAATCAGAGAACCACACTAATGCAATAGCAGTGAACATAATAGACAATAGCGAAACTACACACAGACTGAAATGATACGCCGTCAAAACTCTACCAGAGAGACTTGAGTAAAACCCCAATACAAGAATTAAAATGATACCTACTCACTCATGGAGCTGAGCCCTTCTTGAGAAGCCTCCAAATCTGCAGCTACTCAAGAAGTTCCCAGCATTTTATGGAACCAGAAGGTTCATTACGGTGTTAACAAGAGCCCTCCACTGGTCTTTATACTGAGCCAGATCGATCCAATCCATACCAACCCATCCTATCTCCTATCAATTTTAATATTGTCTACCCACCTACGTCTTGATGTCCCTAGTGGTCACTTTCCTTCTGGTTTTCCCACAAATATCCAATATTCATTCCTCGTCTCCCCATTCGTGATATGTTCCCTGCTCATCTCATCCTCCTGGACTTGAAAAATTATACTTAACTGAAGGAAGAATGTATATGCGTTATGCCACTGGGCATAATTCATTCAGGAGCCAGTACTTATTGAACATTTACATTTATTTCAGACTCTGCAGATTATATATCATGAATGTGTAAAAATAATATTTAGGATTTATTAAACGACGCTGTTACCAACTCCAAAATCTAGCTTATACAGCGTCGAACAGCGGGACTGTTATTGAATAATTAATAGCCTAGATTGTGGAACAAAATGGTCGTGGATTAATTTCGGATATTGCTCCGGAATTCCTCTGGAGATACTGAGGTAAACAACGGCAAACAGTCATGACTGGAACCAGAGATCTCCAAATACAAGCGAGAAACGTAGAGCTTTAGGAAATTAAACCCAATGGGTTTCTATATATTTACAACATAAACACAATTAACGGACTTGCTTTTAAGGGCACAACCAAGAATACACATATTATTTTGTGGACAATGACAATAACATAATTGTGTTTTTGGCAGAACATGAGACACAGGAGCCAGTCTACAGTGCCTAATGTAGAAGCGTTTGGAAGTTAGGGACGAAATGAGTCCGCTAATTTAATTACTATTCGCAACTTAATATATTACAAGCTGGTTACGGGTTTGCAGTAACCGGTTACTGTGCGTTTGTCCTTTCTATGTCAAAGATATTAGAACTTTCTATTCATGACGGCATTACATACTAATCCGGCACTGACAATATGTAATAAATTAATAGTGCATAGTTTACTTTTAAATAACTCTCAAAGTTGAACTTATT
The DNA here is from genome assembly GCF_002891405.2 of Cryptotermes secundus. Classification (NCBI taxonomy): domain Eukaryota; kingdom Metazoa; phylum Arthropoda; class Insecta; order Blattodea; family Kalotermitidae; genus Cryptotermes; species Cryptotermes secundus. The sequence goes on from NW_019730110.1 coordinate 351,960, forward strand.
CTTTGAAAGTATATATGAATAAATTAGATCTTTCTTGCCACTGAATAACGCCAAACATCACTAAATACAGTCAGGATTACTTAACCTGCCCGTTCTCAACAGAATGCGCAGTGGATTTGGTCGAGTCCACTAACCGAAATAGGGATTATGGGTTGTATACGGGCTGACAGACGGTCTTAGTTATAGTGTGTCATCCCCTCCTACTTCCCACTGTACAACCACAACCACTGCTCCGCTATTTCTTGCCATACGTATCACTTTTCTTCATGCGCAACCCAGAGGCCAGGCATAATAAATCGGCCTGTATATACTTGTCAGTGAACGAAAGAATGTTGAAAGAAATATGTTTCTCATATACACAAATACGCTTACAAGGATAAAATGTTCACAGTAAGTGGATAAAGGCCTAACACAAGTTTAGTGCCGAGGTCAAATATGGTGGAGCTATACCTCAACTCCCCCATATGATTTCATGGTGTGCTTAATAAATTAAGCACAGACAAATTTACCTTTATACCTTTACCTTAAAAGGTATACATACAAATTATTTATTAAATAATTAACATGTAATGAGTAATATGTAATTAATTTACAAATAATTGTCACTATTTAAGATTTGAGGTTTTAACGGCAGTGACTATGAAGAAAGCAGTCTTCTGGGATGTGACGCCGTGTAGATATTGGTTTAACCGACGAGTCTGTTAGCACCTACTCACGCTGGTTCGTTCACGGATTTCTTATTTCCTCTACTCTGAAGATGGAGACGATACGCTCTTCCGAAACGTCGGTTTACACAATATCTACACGGCGCTACATCCCAGAAGACTACTTTCTTCAATTGTCAGTATTATTGGCCATATAAATGAAGTCTTCAATAATATATTTCGGTTCGGACTTAAGTCATTCTTTCACTTATTGTTTTCATAAGCGACACTGATTTCACATGTAAGCCTATACGGTTAATTAATGCTGATTCTAAGTTTATGCCGGATACACTCATCTGTGTGTTCCTTGACCTCAACACGTTTGCAGGGCGGATGACCGTTCAAAACATGCAACATCATCAACAAAACACAAATTCCATCAGTCTAACGTAGTTATTATCCTGCTGAAATGTAATTCATCCATAAAGTTCCATGGTTTACACCATCATTCGGATTACAGGTCATTTTTCTTGCCCGCATTCTGTCAATTTACCAGCCACGCTAAATATGTCATAACCACTCTACTTACAACACGGGGCACCAACTGAATGCAATCGAGGGAGGGTTCGTAAAGTAAATAAAATTTAATTAAACAAAATAAAACCATCGACCGCCTCTGTGGTCTAGTGGTCAGAGCTCCTGGCTACAGATCCCGAGGTCCCGGGTTCGATTCCCAGCGCTACTAGATTTTCTGAGTAGCGGGTCTAGAACGGGGTCCACTCAGCCTCATGAAGATAATTGAGGAGTTATGTCAAGAAAATTAGCGGTTCCGGTCTAGAAAACCTAGATTAACGGTCGTGGGGATTCGCTGCGCTGACCACACGACACCATCTATCCACAAAAGTTGAAACTAACTTTGCCGACAAGAGGCGGTCGCTCGGTCGGTATAGTTCGTTTGTGGACTAAAACCAAGGAGTTTTTTTAATAAAACTATCGAATATGTTCGTTCTCGCTGTAATGAAATTCATAATATATACTCGTATATAATAACCAGGGCCCGGATTTTGATGACATGTCATCCTTTTTTCCTTGTATCCTATTCGATTCCCGTAAATATATAAATTCCGGAGATGAGCTGCTGGTTAGAGAAATGGAAAATTTATAGGTAATTTTTTGTAATTTTTCGTAAGTTTTAAGTGTTTAAGTCTTCTTTTTCGGTTTTGGGTTAATTTTTCGGTAAATTCTTGGACTTTTAAGGGTATTTTTCTGTTATTTTAGCTTTCGCTTTCTCCTTCTCCTGCCTCTACAAAGGCAGCTTGGAGTTTCTCCAAATACAAGAATGTGCTGTCGGACAATAGGCGCTCTCTCACTTTCGAGAATCTCCGCATGTTGACTGTCATCTATTGCAACTCTGAATGAAGTGGCACTTAAATGTTGGAATTTTTTTCCTTGGCACTACAGTCCCAGTGGGTCTAGGCCTACCTCCATGAACTCCGTTCACTTCGGTTTTTCTAGATCTTACACATACGGTAGGACTCCTTGGGCGAGTGATCAGCTCGTCGCAAGGCTTCTACCTGTAGACAAACACAGAAAAACGCACACTAACATCCATGCCCTGAGTGGGATTCGAACCCACGATCTTGGCTTCCGAGCGAGCGAAGACATTGCATGCCTTAGACCGCTCGGCTACCGTCACCGGCAAATATTGGAATACATACCACATAGGTACATTTGATAGGCGTTCCAACTCGGTAGAAAAATCGTATTAAAACATTTAGCTTCAAATTCAATCATATATTGCTTAATTTTCAACATAAAAACGTTGATTTCACAGTGTTAATAAAGATTAAAAATATTTTTTAAAACAATTAGTAGATTTTCTATGATGTGATACATTTTTGGGTCTTTTTTTAACTTATAGATAACTTTTCTCGATTTTTCGGTCATTTTTCTGGATTTCTTCGGCCATTTTAAAAATATTTTAGGTCACTAAAATCCGGGCCCTAGTATTAACCTTCATATATTCCCATAGAAAGATAAAGTTGTCCCTTTGCTTAACTAATTATGCACTACACCATGAAGGCGTATGGGGGAGTTCGTGTATAGATCCACATTTTCTTGACCTCGGCACTGGTTGGAGGTGAGCTTCAGACCCCGGCCGCTTTACCCCGGTACCCATTGAATAGGCGGTTGGGTGGACCCCCGACGACGTGGAGAAGAAAAATTTTTGACCCTGCAGGGACTCGAACTCCGACCTCTTGGTCGTCCAGCCCGTAGCTAGTCGCTATACCGACTACAGCATTCTGGCTCACCATATTTTGAAATCCTCACAGTGGTGATTCTGAACAATACGATTTTCTGTGTTGTAAAGTCGTGTAGTTCGGACATTTCTAATGTTTCAGCGAAACATACTGCCTCCATCTTCAAGGAATAATAGTAATACATGCATGAAGCGAACATAATTTCAGGTTGCGGCCGGCTTCTCTTGGTTTATTGTTTTGCTTACTCTTCAACATTGAAAATGGAGACGATATCTTCCTTCGAATTGTCGGCCTCTGTTCCAACTGTCCGTATCACAACACCATATTCTTCATATTCCTGTAAGCCGAACAGGACACGACCGCTTCATTACAAATCCATCCCAATTCATCAATCATCAAATCATCTCATGTCATATAGTCTGGATGCTGATATCGTCGTTAGAGAATCAATTAAAACATAAAGAGACAAACACTTCCTCACACTTTACAGAACAAGAAGACATTACCATGTTCATCGGGAGCCAGCAAAAAATTTAATCCTATTCCAGGCCACACATTCCTGCCCCATTTCCTTCAAGTGGTCTCCTTTCAGATATTCCCCCCAAAAATTATGCTACATGTCTCGCCCATCTCATTCTCTTTGATTTCATCATCATCAACATAATATTTGGCGAAACAAAATAGATATGACTGTCCTAATTATACAACTTTCTTGAGCCTTATGTCACACCGACCTCTTAGGAGCAAATGTTCTCCTAAACACCCTATTCTCAAACATCACACATCTAATGTTTCCCTAAACACCCTATTCTCAAACATCACACATCTAATGTTCCCCTAAACACCCTATTCTCAAACATCACACATCTAATGTTCCCCTAACACCCTATTCTCAAACATCACACATCTAATGTTCCGATAAACACCGTATTCTCAAACATCACACATCTAATGTTCCCCTAAACACGCTATTCTCAAACATCACACATCTAATGTTCCGATAAACACCCTATTCTCAAACATCACACATCTAATGTTCCCCTAAACACCCTATTCTCATACATCACAAATCTAACTGCCTCCCTTGGGGCGAGGTCTAAAGGGAAAATTACTTACCTACGACTGTGTCGGTTAATCCATACATTTTATCGTATGGAACGTCAGGCTAAACATTTTGAACTGAAAGGCATTTCAGCTTTCTTGGAATTTAATTTCCTCTCAGCTACTTCGTCAATGTTACTCTCGTCCCCAGACGTCTGCATTATGTCGCATTCCCCAAGGATTTATTGTCTATTTTCATATGAAGACGACCTCCTGTATTCTGGTTACGGTACAGGAATTTAGGGCTTGTGCTTAATTTTCTCTGCGTTTGTCCATAAACCAAATTTCTTGCTAATGTCCAATAAGAACCTCAGTTTTTTTTTTACGTTTTCCGCGCCGATCACAGTGGCCGCGCGGTCTGAGGCTCGTTCGAACGCTGAGATCCTGGGTTCGAATCCCATTCAAGATATGGATGTCTGTATTGTGTGCGTTTATTCTGTGTGTAGGTAGCGGACTTGCGACTGGCTGATCCCCCGTCCACGGAGTCCTACCGCCTGTGTATAGGATCAAGAAACCGAAAAATCGACCAATGTCCAGCAAAAGGCTGTACAGCCATGATAATAATAATATTTTCCGCAAAAAATCAGTATTACAATCATACTGTAGTCTCACTAAAACTGTAAGACAACTGTCCAATTATTGCTAATGTAGCAATTTGTTAGTGGACACCGCTCTACCTTCCGTATCATGTGAAGTTAGTCACCGGCTTCCCACCGCGGCGGCCCGTGACACCGGGGCAAGTTTTCTCGGAGTATTACGATTTTCCCTGCTAATTTTAATTCCCCGAACTGCTCCATATGCATTAAGTCATTCTATCATCGACAATGACAGCGTTCTTAAATTACCAAGTTAAGTAGTTCTGAGAAAGTCGGAGTCACAATTATATTACGACCGCCGGTCAGTAGGCCAGCCTTTCTCGGAATAAAGCACCCATCTGGGGATAAAGACTAGGTTTCATTACTGTCAGAGAGTTGCGGGTTTGTTGATGTGGGGTGCTCTCTCTGACAAGAAAATGGGTCTGTCGTTTACAACTGCTGCTGGCCGTCACCAGCGCAGTTATTCTCAGGTCCTAAGTCCGAGTCCCGCGGGACTCTAGACCATATTTTACTGTCTCAGATTCGAGACTCCTGCAATCTGAAGGGCAAGGTCCCGTATTTATATCCCCCAGGAACAGGTTGGCCCAATTATACCCCCATGTACCGGGTTCCCTTTACGTCGCCTCCAACGACTCGCAGGGCCAATTTTCCTTTCATACGACATGGACCGCATAGAAATGGACATGTCCAACAATTCTTTGTTGCAGTGGGAACGTGTTTACCGATCCGTTGCTTAGCAATAATAGGAGGGATACATACAGACACACAGACTGATGGGAGGAATTTATGAAGTACGCCGTTGAGATGGGCTCAGGTGCCATGACATACATACGAAATTTCATAAAGATTGGTTCAGGCGTTCAAAGGTTGATAAGGGGGGAATACACAGACACACGCAGCAAAGTGTTCTCATAAGCCTCCTTTAGTTATTCAAGATAATGGAAGTGGCTAGTAGTAGTTTAAATTATGAAGCGATATAAACAGTATGGCCGCCATAGACGGGTAAATAATATAACAGAACTACAGACTGGCAACAGCCACTACATAATAAGAAGACGCAGCACTCTCATACAACACACACAATAATATTACCGCCATCAAAAAGAAGGAAAATAAAACATAATATCATATACGTTTGGAAATCCGCCACACAATATGCGAAAAAGAGAACTGGAAAACAATGCAGATTCCCAGAAAATCATAGACTTGTACTCCGTGGTTTTAGTCCGCAAGCGAATTATACCGACCGAGTGACTGCCGCTTCTCGGCGAAGTTAGTGCCAACTTTAGTGGTTAGAGGGTGTTGCGTGGTCAGCGCAACGAATCCACACGGCCATTAATATCGGTACTTATACTCCATACCAAATAGGGCAAAAATATTTTTTAAATTTTATGTTTTAATTTCAACCTTTTATTTTCAACCCAGTTATGTTTTACATTTTAAGATTAATATCCAAAATATAACGAAACGCAAGTATTGCAATTAAATTCATATTAATGATTACTAATTTGGATTCACATTAGAAATACAATTCAATAACGAATAGTACATTTCACGAACAATTTCCTGATGCTGATCCATCTGGATCGAAACATGTAGCTAAGATACATAATAAAACAATAATACAATAAAATTGGTTATTTATTAATAATTTGTTGTGTTGACGGTTGCATAATAATATTACATAACATAATGAACAGTATCTAAATGATCGTTCTGTGGACGGATTTTCCTTTATTCAGTTATGAGTAAAATATCAACTGTGATCGCTATTCGTTTTCCTAAGTTAAATACTTCGACGGAGTCGCTTTTATAAATTCCTTTTCCATATAATTTATTGCGTTATAGTCCTCTGGTATCCCCGAGAGGTCTTGTATTTACGACACTGTTTACGAGCTGGCATTTTTGTACCTCTACTGTAAATCAGCTCCCTGAACATCTAGTTACATGGTAGGGACACCAACAAGAAGGGATGATATTCGAAAACTTGCGGACCTCCTAGCCAGATGATGTAATTAACGTCATATTTAAGTTTGTGACTTGGAGAAAAAAAATACCAACAACTTAACTACTGTGTAAGATTTGAGGTTTTCACGGCGATGACTATGCAGAAAGCAGTCTACTGGGATGTGACACCGTGTATATGTGGTGTTAACCGACGTTTCGGAGGAACGTATCGCCTCCATCTTCAGTATAGAAGGAAAAAATAAGAAATCGGCAAGCTTGTCTGCTTGTACCGGTTCTCACGGTCTCTTCGCTTGCGGATTTCTTATATTTTTCCTTCTTCCCTGAAGAAGGAGGCGATACGTTCCTCCGAAACGTCGGTTAACACCACATATACACGGTGCCACATCCCAGAAGACTGCTTTCTTCAACTTAACTACTCCCTCCAAGCCTTGATTATGATTATCATAGCTTCTGTCAGAATCCAACTAAACTCCACGTGCCCTCAGTTAAATGCATGGCTTGCAGTCGGAATACATAACTAAGCATGTAGCTCAGTAAGGCCGCGCCATAGCTCAAGCGGTTAGTCACTGGCTTCCCANAAAAATATAAGAAATCGGCAAGCTTGTCTGCTTGTACCGGTTCTCACGGTCTCTTCGCTTGCGGATTTCTTATATTTTTCCTTCTTCCCTGAAGANCTTCGGTTTCCCCTGCCAATCTTCATTCCACCAAACACTCCATCATAATCACCCGGGGCAGGTACAATAGGACATCAGTGGCCGCCGTGCCGAGTGGACCCAAATGGACTCCATCCCCCCTCCATTAAGCGAAATGTAACTCAGTAGACTGAACTGTAACTCAGTAGACTGAACTGTAACTCAGTAGACTGAACTGAGATTTGAGTTTCTCACTGTTGTGTAAGATCCTGGTTATGATACCGTGTAGTCTGACAGGTGGGGACTATCATTTCAGAAGAACAAGTAGGCTCAATGGTCAGAATAAAGTATGACACCGTGCAGTCTGGTAGTGTTCTTCGGGTTCTCTAGAACTGTTGATGAATAAGAAATATTAGAGACACCTAAAGATGACCGATGTTTGTCGAAATATTTAGTGCGCATACACCAGTGATGTAAAGGAAATTTTAAAGTTCAAAACGTTTAAAGGTTTTTATAAAGCGAGTTGCATGAGAGACGGATAATAACCAACGGTTAAGAATAAGTGGTTGTTTTAACGATATATGAGCATAGTGAAGTTCAGAGCCAATAATTATTACTCATTACAACCAAGCCGAAAGTTGAATATGGAATTTGCGTAGCAGCCATATTGCTAATTCATATTTTACAAATTACTTCCAACAATGAATGGTGCACATGACTGAAATATTTATTACAGACAAAATTTCAGGGCTCCACCTTAACCCATTAAAACTCGGTAGTTACAACATATATCGCCTGATTTAATATAAAAGGGAAACTGCATTTTGCCAAGATAATTTTTTATATATTTTCACGTGATAGAGTGTCTATAGACGGGGTTTGCTTTGGGTATTGGATTTATTGATCACCTACGGATCGTAACTACAAGTAGCTATAGCTATCTCACGGAATTACACACTCCAAATATCACTGTACTAAAGCACACATAACTTTTTCCCAGTGTCCACTACTTATTTGTTGGTAACAGATTCTAACACTTTCCACTTATGTCTTTTCCGTCTCGCATACATCCCACAACTGAAATAAGCTCAGAGAGCTGTTTACCGCCAATCAATTCGTCTTGGCGTAGAGCCCCTTGAGACTCACGACCAGCGATTTTTTTGTTCAAGTGATCCCTTGCGGTCCTAGTCTTTATGTAACATTCTGCCTGACGAGAGGATGTGTGTGTCGTTTACAATTGCTGCTGGCCTCGCCAGCGCAGTCATTTTCGGGTCTGAGTACCGTAAAACATATTTTACTGCCTCAGATTCGGGACTCTTCCAACCTGGAGGGCCAGAAATAGGGTGGCCCAGTTATACCCCAAGTACCGGGTTCCTTTTTCTTCGCCTCATACGATTCACAGGGCTACGGTGGAGGTATTCGAACCCGCCTCCACCTCGCCTAAACTTCGTCCCTCTCATAACTCCTCGGCATGGACCAATAGAAAACACAGCTCTTCTACTGTTGCGTGCGTGTTTTTTTAGGTTCCCACGTGATCGCTAATCATCCAGTTCATTGGCGCGCTGGCTGCAACCTTGCAATGGCTGTTATCCCGTTGCTTACCTTGTGAGCGCTACCTAACAACAGGTCTACACGCTACATATAATCCTCAAGTTAAGCGGCTTTCCGCCCTAAACTACATAAATTAGTTCGTCTCTGTTATGAAGGTGCAGTGTTTCCTGTGAGGTACGGACTGAATTTTTAAATATTATTCAGAAGAAATCTATTCACAATAAAGTCCGTTTCCTAACCCTTTATTTTATTCACTTCCTATACATTTATTATCTTTCGAAAGTATCTTTAGAAGAAGAACACTTTTTTGTGCTCCTCTTACCACGTAGTGTCAGTGACTATTCCTCCCCCATCACTTTTTTCCACTCTTTTCGCGCTTCAAAGGAAAAATCTTCAAGTGTTGACAATGTTGCTAATCTCTCTCAAAGCTGCATATCAGCACTGTTTATAGTAACGACTGTTATTAATTAAATGAACTATAGATAGTAAAAATGTGAACTGGTCTGTAGTTCATACCAAATTTCATGAAAAACACCCGACTGGCGCAAGACGTGCTGGCGGGGTACAGATACAGTAACATGAATTAATCTAAACCGGAAAAAATTCCAAGCCAAAGAGCGTATTGGTGTGAATCCAACAAAATCCTTCTCAATTTTCGTAGTTTTACTAATCGATATCTCGAATCGAACTGACTCTTCATCAGTACTCAGAGCATATACATCAAATCGAATGAATATTGAGCATGCTGGGGGATTCGTCAACCTAACCGTCCTTCAAATGTTACTCATCCATAGGAAACTCTCAGTGCCCCGATACTAGAGTTGGCTTGGCAAACTGGGACCAACAATCGTCACAGAATTAGGACTAAAGATACAAAACGAACGTGTGTAATTAAAATCCATGCTCTCGCTATTACAGTACTCTGTGAAAACAAAACTGGTTACAGCGCAAAGGAACTGGATGTAGGGCCGTGTAGTCTGGTACAAGCCCATCAATGTTTCGGAGAAAAGTACTGTATCCTTATTCAGTGTCAGCAAGTAGGTTGCTTTGGTGAGTTACTATCGGACTACAGGCGTCAAAGTTTTGAAAATAGTATTCTGAAGGGTAATCATCACGGGGGACATGGAATCACCCTTCCACTAAGACAGTAAACACAACATGAGCTTCATCAGAAGAGTACCAATCTGAAAGTAGTACAGTAACATAAATGTTGATATGATTTCTTATTTTTAGCTTTCGTAGAACCAGTACTAAAAGACGATCTAATGAATACCTTTTTGTTTTAAATCACGAATGTTAATTTTACGAAATAGATATAAAAACATCGTATCAATCTGTTCAATAGAGAACGAATTTTTTCAAATTTTATAATAGTTGAAGTTACTCATAAACAATCATAAAATACGGTAAACTTAAAATACACGCCGGAAAAGAATACAGTGAATAATACAGTTCACACGTAATACAGAATATTTCCTCCTTCAAATTCTTATAAAGTAAAAAAAGTAAAGCTATCCTTGTACCAGGCAGTGAAGGCCCATAGGGTTGTGAGACGTTGAGGGTCCCACATTATCTAGACAGTTGGCTCACAGATGGCGGTAAGGTTGTCAGCTTTACGCACCGGCCGCGCTTTACTCCCCAGAAAAATTATTTAATTAATTCCTGGTACTCATTTCTGTTAGAGGCTGAGTAAACTCCAGGGCCTAGTGCGGCTGGAAGGATTAGGTCTACTGAAAAAATCCAATGACCTCATCGGGACTTGAACTCGCGACCTTCCGGCTTGTAGCATAGCCCCTCAACCAACTACGCTACCGCGTACCCTCCTCAAATTTTTATACATAAAATATTTTCTGCAGTTACTGGATTTTTCAGTTCACCTAAACCTTCCAGCCGCACTATGTCCCTGGGGTCGACTAAACCTTTAACAGAAATGAGTACCAGGAATCTTCCTGGTGGATAAACGGCGTCCGGTACGTAAGGCTGACCTCACTGCCATCTGTGAGCCGACTGTCTAGAAAATGTGGGAGCCTCGACGTCTCACAAACCGATGAATCTCAACTGCCTGTTACAAGGATAGCTTTACTTTTTTAGATTTTACAGGAAGACATGCTCCAGAAACCATTTAGTGTGCTATCTTGTGGGAACTGCGAGCACTTTCTTGGGAGGTAAAAAGGAGACTGAACCTGCCCACTCATCTCCATCTAGGGCCGAGGTCAAGAATGATGAAGCTATACTTCTACTCCATCATACGTTTTCCTAAAGTTGTGCTTAATTAAGTACATAGGTGCTTTACTTTTACGTATCTCAGTACTATTTCTCACTTTCAGTCTCTATAATATCAGTCATAGGAGTTTTAACACTACTAACCCCAGAACTCGTCACTGCACTTGACAGGTAGTTACGTCCGAAAAATCCAATTCCGTTAAGATCCACCCCTTTAGTTCACGTGGGATCTCTGATCGAGCGCCTCTGTGGTCTAGTGGTCAGAGTTCCTGGCTACAGATCCAGAGGTTTCAGGTTCGATTCCCGGCACTACCAGATTTTCTGAGAAGTAGTGGGTCTGGAACGGGGTCCACTCAGCCTCGTGAGGATAATTGAGGAGATATTTCAAGGATATAGCGGCTCCGGTCTAGAAAACGGAGATTAACGGCAGTGGGGATCCGTTGCGCTGACCACGCTATACCCTCTATCCGCTAAAGTTGGCACTAACTTCACCGACAAGCGGCGGTCGCTCGGTCGGAATAATTCGCTTGCGGACTAAAACCACGGAGTTTCTTTTTGGGGGGGGGTATCTCTGATCGACACAGTGGCAATGGGGCAGATTTCTTCAAAGTTAATTATTTTTCCCCTACCAGTTTTCATTCTAACAAAGCTCCATTTCTTCCACCTTCAATCCGCGGTTGGCACAATGGGCAATCTAAGGGCGAAGCACCAAGGGACCTAGTTTTATTTCAGACTGAACGTAGGAAGACAGTCTTAATGTTATACAATTCCTTTTCTGTCTTCCATGTGGACATTTTAAAACATATTCCCCACAAAAATTCTGTTCTTATTTCCATCTTCACCTTCCTGGCGACATACTCAACCTATAGCTACTTTATTTTATGTTTGTGGACATGATGTGCATTATTCGTGTTTCAGCTGTTAGTGGCAGGGTTTGGAGTCCCACGAGAATTTCTTTTGTTGCGTCTACCGTGCCGAGACTGATGACTTGTTGTGTGGTGATGCCTGTCCATTTCTCTCAGCCCACTCTTATGCCTTGCTTGCTGTCGGCCGGCCCACAGCTCTGTCACTCTCCCGAAATACCAGCCACATCCAAACTGTACGATAGGGTAATTATTTATAACAGGGGTTGTGCTACTGGTCTGTCTCAGAGAGACAGGCGCAGCTCGGGTCAAAAAACGGAAACACAGCTACAAGTAGCAGCAGCAGTAGTAGTAGAGGGAAAAGTAGTACTACTAGTAGTGGATGTAATACTCGTAGTAGTAGCAGACGTTGTAGTAGCAATAGTAGACGTAGTAGTAACTACAGTACTTGCAGAAGTAGTAATTGTAGGGGGATAAGTAGTACTAGTGCCGGTCACGGTAGCCGAGCGGTCTAAGGCAAGCACTGTCTTCGCTCGCTCGGAAGCCGGGATTGTGGGTTCGAATCCCACTCAGGGCATGGATGTTTGTGTGCGTTTTTCTGTGTGTGTGTACAGGTAGAGGCCTTGCGACGAGCTGATCACCCACCCAAGGAGTCCTACCGTATGTGTAAGATCTAGAAAAATCGAAGTGAGCGGAGAAGTTCATGGAAGTAGGCCTAGGCCCACTGGGGATGTAGTGCCAAGGGGGAAAAAATAGTATATTTAGCAGAAGTAGTAACAGTAGGGATGGTAGAAGTAGTATCAGAGGTAGCAGACGTAGTAGTAGTAGTAGCAGTAGTACACTTAGCAGAAGTAGTAATAGTAGGGATGGGATAAGTAGTATCAGAGGTAGCAGAAGTAGTAACAGTAGGGATGGGAGAAGTAGTCTCAGAGGCAGCAGAAGTAGTAGCAGCAGTAGTACACTTAGCAGAACTAATCACAGTAGGGGTGGGAGAAGTAGTATCAGACGCAGCAGAAGTAGTAACAGTAGGGGTAGGAGAAGTAGTAGCAGAGGTAGCAGAAGTAGACTTAGCAGCAGCAGTATACTTAGCAGAGGTAGTAGTAGTAGCAGAACTTGTAGTAGAGGTAGCAGAAGTAGTAGTAGCGGTAGCAGAAATAGCAGTAGTGGTAGCAGAAGTAGTAGTAGAGGTACTAGCAACAGAAGTAGCAGCAGCGGCAGAAGTAACGGAGCAAGTTGGCTGAAGCCTAACGTTTCTAACTTGTGTGACGAATACGCCCAGTTCGAATCTCGGCCGGGATACCGAATTTTCTACAAATTTCGTTCATTTCCTCAGTTCCTCCAGGCAAATGGCGGTACAGTTTTTCAGATTAGACAACTGCCGCTTCATTCCACATCATTTCCAGCTATGCATGTGGACCCTGTATGGTTTGCATAACTGAGAACGTCAATAAGCAAAGAGTAGTGGTAGGAGAAACAACATTACTAAAAATAAGGATTGTAATTAATTTCAATGTATGACTGACATATAACAATCATATAATTATTTTGGTAGCGTCTTATACTCTTAGCCCATTAACTTACGTTGACGGTTACTTGACGTCTGCCCGTTTCACTGTCTCGGCAGAACGAGAGCTCAAGTAATTTACACAGTCGGTAAAAGATTTATATTAGAAGTAAGAAGTCTGTAACGATTTCTAGTCGTTTATTTCCAAAACTAGCAGTCAATTAATCTATTTATTTTTAGTATCAGAAATTACAGAACAGACCGAGGAGTACCATTGCTATTAAACAAATAACAATATGAAGGAATATTGTATCCAGCCGTTCAAAATCTCAGTCCAAGCGGCGTAAGCACTTCTCGTGTTTATGTATAAATTTACATTGTGAGCCCCGACAGTTCAGTCGATATATCAACTGCCTACAGGCCGAACGGTCGAGGTTCGACTCCCGCTAAAGATAAGTATTTTTCTGTATTCCACAGCGTCTAGACCGGCTCTGCGGCCCACACAGCTTCCTATCCAATGGGTACAGGGGTCTCTTACCCAGGATTAAAGCGGCTGGAGCGTGATGCTGGCCAATCATCTCCATTTAGTACAGAAGTCAAGAATGGTGGAGCTATATTTTTAATTACTGATTTATGGCTTATTTAATTATATCAGATTTTTTTATTGCTAGTGCTAAGTCCCTTGTACTGCGGCCACTTCTGGCCTATTGTACCAGCTCCAAATGATAGGTGAGGGTGATTGTGGAGCAATTGCTGAAATGAAGATTGGCAGGGGAAACCGAAGTACTCGGAGAAAATCTGCCGCAGCGCCACTTTGTCCACCATAAATCCTACTTGACCAGACCCCGGGATCAAACCGGGGCCCTCTGACAATATATAGTAGAATTATAAGATTATTGATAAGAGAATAAATGGATACGTGGTAGCAAGCGATTGTTGCCTATTTAAACATACTATCGTGTCTTGTACCTGCAGGGACTGAGGAAAACCGTGAATGGCCTTTCTAGGAGAGTTGATGTCATATCCGAGATTCAGGTTCTTCCGAAATAAAAGTAGCAAACTTACTCTTCTGATCTAACTTTACCCTGTGGCGACATCTCGATTCAAAGGTGAGATCAGTTGCTTATCCACTTTGGATTATTAGCAGGCCCAATAGAAATAACAAGAGACGATTCTATTTTAAATTACCATTACCTCAAGGTCAGTCCGTTAGCTATAAATTTTCCAGATGTTAATATAACCTCCAGGGTCCCGTGTGAAGGCGGGTTGGAATACCCCCACCGTAGCCCTGAGAGTCGTAGGAGGCGATGAAAAGGGAAACCCTTGCGTGGGGGTACAAATGGGTAACCCTGTTCCTGGGGAATATAAATACAGAAACCTGGCCTTCCAGGTTGGAGGAGTCTCGAACCTGAGACAGTAAAACTATGTCCTACGGGACTCAGACCCGAAAATGACTGCGCTGGCGAGGACCAGTAGCAATTGTTAGTTAGAGAGGATGTTAAGTAAGAACTATAACCGCAAGGATTCAGTTGGAAAGAAACACTGGTCGTGAGTCTCAAGGGACTTGGCGCCAAGACGAGCTGATTGGCGGTAAACGCCAGTCGTAAAGTGACTCTGACTCTGATTCTAATCTCCAGGAACACCGACATCTTTAAAGGTTGCATTTTGTGAGCTCACATTTTTCATTCGCCATGAGTCATCATTTAATGTGTAGCTCTTCCTAAGCCCATTACTTTTTTTTTCCATTTTATTTCATTCTTTTTTCCTGTTCTCACGTTTCTGCTACTTTGTGCTGTATTTTCACGTGTCATTTTTATTTTTAAACCTTGTTTTCTTGTCAATACTTTCATGTGATTGACTTTATTATTTCCGAAACTAACTCCACGGAGTAGAGTCCTTCTTGAGAAGCCGTCAGTCTCTCACTTACTCAATAATTTCTCAACATTTTAAGAATCATGAAGGTTCATCACCTTGTTCACAAGAGCCCGCAACTGGTCCCTATCCTCGGTTAGACGAATCCAGTCCTTATCATCGAACTCTACTTATCTAATATCCATGTTAATATTATCCTACAATCCAAGACGATGCCTTCCTAGTGGTCTCTTTCCTTCGAGATTTTTGCCATCAGAACACTGACTGCACTCCTCTTCCTTCCAACGCGTGCTACACGCCTTGCACATCTCACCGTCAATGACTTTATCACTCTAAACACGAAAAGTAAGTAAAAGACAAAGCTATCCCTGTAACAGGCTCTGGAGGCCGTAGGGTTGTGAGACGTCGAGGCTCCCATATTTTCTAGACAGTCGGCTCACAGATGGCGGTGAAGTTGTCAGCCCTACAAGCCGGCCGCCCTTTACCCCCACGAAGATTCCTGGTACTCATTTCTGTTAGAAGCTGAGTCGACCCCAAGGCTACAGTGCAGCTGGAAGGATTAGGTAAATTGAAAAAAATCCATCTCATCGGGATTCGATCCCACGACCTCCCGGCTTGTAACATAGTGCCTAAAGATGTAAATAAATTAACCGAACTGTAAACATCTTATTAAAATTTAAAAAAATACATAAGTAGAAGCTTCGTGATTTATGAAGTTAGTTTAGCATGAGTGGATTTGATGTCCGGTAGAGTCTGGCGGAAGTTCAGTAGTTGGTATACCTCTGCTGGATTGTACGGGGTCACATCCCAGAAGTCAGCACTTTTCAATGTACCATTGTTAGGATGACAGGTTTAGATGTGATTGGCACGCATATGGCCAAGAGCAGGTAAGGAATTTATACAGTATAAGATTGGTCGGGAATGCTCTTGTAACTAGATCAGTTGGAAGTCTGAGAAGAAGACAAAATGGTAACGCAGATAAATGAACTTAGGGAGAGAAACTGTGGGAACTGGAAGTAGATGGAACCAGATTGTGATCAGTTCCGATGGCACTCGTGCTCATACTCTAATGATCTTTGGCGTGGCAGGCTCAGCACACCGTCATCACATTGAACATTCATTTTCAGGGGCAAGCTTAATATTTTGTAGAATTTTAGGTTCAGCCAGCGGTGGTTATAAACAGTACTATATTCTGGGATATAACTCTATGTAGCCCGTTGAAAGTTAACCGACGTTTCGGAGGAATATATAGTCTGGCTCTGTTTGCTACTTGCTTTCACGCTGGTTTCTTGCTCGGCTTATTCTTTCACCCTTAAGATGGAGGCGATATATTCCTCCGAAACAGCACTCTTCAAACTTGTATTTTATAGACACAATATTTGGGAAATCGCTCTATACTCATCTTCGTCTCACTGGTTCTGTTTGCAGACAGACGTTTTATTATCCGAATGTATTAGCCTAATAATGAAAATAATCTGATTCGAGCCCAACACTCGCTAGTAACATTAATAATAAAATGTAATAATATCTCACCGTTGTAACGAGAATTAATAAATCAAAGAATTTAATTAAACAACTAATGAAATGTCGTAAATACTAAATATAGCAACGAACCACATAATACTTACTTACTTACTTACTTACTCATGGAGTTGAGCCAATCTGGAGGTGCCGCCAATTCTGCAGCTACTCAAGAATTTCCCAGCATTTTATGGAACCCGAAGGTTCATTACCGTGTTCACAAGAGCCCTCCACTGGTCCCTATCCTGAGCCAAATCAATCCAATCCATACCATCCCATTCTATCTCTCTAAGATCCATTTTAATACTGTTCACCCACCTACGCCTTGGTCTTCCCACTGGTCTCTTTCCTTCTGGGTTTCCCACCAATATCCTATATGCGTTTATCTTCTCACCCATTCGTGCTACATGCCCTGCCCACCTCATCCTCCTTGACTTGATCATTCTAATTGTAATTGGGGAAAGCGTACAAGTTAAGAAGCTCCTCATTATGCAGTTTTCTCCAACCTCCCGTCACTTCATCTCTCTTCGGTCCAAATATTCTCCTCAACACCCTGTTTTCAAACACCCTCAGTCTATTTTCCTCTCTTAATGTCAAAGAATAAGTTTCACACCCATACAGAACCACAAGCAAAATTACAGTTTTCTCGATCCACGTAATATTAACGTAAAATGCCATTAGGGTGCAACTTCAGGTTTATCTTAACCTAATGGCAACCAGTCACTTGAAGACTGCCATGAAGCCAACTACAGAAAAGTCCTAAATATTAAATATACCTCAGACAATGAACAATGTCCCACATAACATTAACACCCGCTGCAAATGGTGCTGAACCTTTCGACTCTGTTAATATAGTTTTTCTTTCTGATGGCTCTTACCGCCCAATTAGTGGCCTGGTCTCTTATTCATTTTCGTAATCGGGTTTCACAGACGGTAGGACTCCTTGGGAGAGTGATCAGCCCGTCGCAAGGCCGCTACTTAAACACTCGACAACATAAACACAGAATAAGCGCATACACAGACTCAACATCCATGCCTTGAGTGGGATTCGAACTCACGATCCCAGTGTCCGAGTGAGCGAAGACAGTTCATGCCGTAGATCACGAGGATACTGTGACAGACCTGCTAATACAGTAGTAATTTAAAATATATGCATTCGTGCAGAATGAAATTAAATATTGGTTACTTAATTATAGGATAAATTTTTGGTCTGCATAATTTATTCAGAAGTCAATACTTTTACAACGCGAAATTGTAGAAAGGAGCAGAATACTAAGGATTATCGTAAAGTAATTACTATGCATATATATTTATATAGATAAAATGTCCTTAGGCCTTATAAAATACCCTTGGCCTTACCTGCACTCACATTAAGTATGATAATGAAGTAAAAGTTTAGATAAAAGGTCCTTGTCCATATTTGAGATAATTTTATCATTCCGTAGTTAAAGCTCAGTTATAGAAGGTCAGGATACAAAATTCAGGTAGGCCGTATTTCTGAAACGTTTTTCTATGATTATGAATCCTGATGATAAGGGCCTTCGGCTTCCAGAATTACTGGAAGTCTACCTAAGCTCATCTTGTGAACAGCGTTTTCTCCGGAGGTGAATAAAACGAAGCCTGCTACTCACTAAAAAAGAACTCCGTGTCTCTTAGTCCGTAAGCTAACTATACCGACCGAGCTACCGCCGCTTGCCGGCGAAATTAATGCCAACTTTAGGGGATAGAGGCTGTCGCGTGGCCAGCGCAACAAATTCTCGCAGCCATTAATCTCGGATTTCTAGACCGGAGCCGCTACTTTTCTGTTACTTCTCAGAAAATATGATAGCGCCGATAATCGAACCCGGTACCTCTGGATCTGTAGTCAGGAACTCGGATCAGTAGATTACAGAGGTGGTCCCTGCTACTCACTACTTACATAAATACAGTGTCAAAACCTGAGTATAAAGAAAATAATTTCAATTGTTATGGCGTGTCACATCCAGGGATAGCTTTAGCTTACAACATATTCATTTCTGTGCCTCAGTCACAAATCTGAATGCACTTTTATGTGACACGAAAATGTGTACTGCAACAAGAAATTATGAAAGCTATGTCCATCATTATCTCGAAGCTATGAATACGTAATGATTGGCTACGAGTCTGAGTTTCGGGGCACGCTGTAGCGTAGTTGGTTGAGGCACTATACTACATGCCGGAAGGCGGCGGGTTCGATTCCCGATAAAGTCGCTGGACTTTTCAATTGACCTAATCCTTCCAGCCGCACTATGGTCCTGGGGTCGACTCAGCCTCTAACTGAAATGAGTACCAGGGATCTTACTGGAAGGTTAAGGGGGGCCGGCGCGTAAGGCTGACAGCCTCATCGCTGTGAGCAAATTGCCTAGAGTATGTGAGTGCCTCGACGTCTCACAACCCTATGGGCCTCCACGCCTGTTATATGGATAGCTTTACCTGTACCTTACGGGTTTGGGTTGGATTCTTCTCATGTCCAGACTGACTCATCTTGTCATCCAGCCTCTTATGAAACAGGAAAGGGGAACTACATTTTATTTCAATATTCCGAAGCACAGTAGTGCGGGCCAATACAGTGACGAAGGTGGAAGAGAAGGAGGATATGAGGAGAAGAGAATGAAAGAGGGGGTGGTAGGGAAGAATAAAATGAAGGAACAGGGAGACAAGACACAAGAGAAAGAGAAGACGAAAAAGTGCTAATGACTGTAGGTTTTAAATTAAAATTATGAAGAAGGCGATAGAAAAGCAGAAGGAGACATAGAGGAGAGAAAATAAGGCGAAAAAGAATAGAAGAGTGACAGTAATAACACGGAGGAGGGAGATTAAAAGGAGAATAAAGATGAGGATTGAGAAGGACGTGTAAAAGAGAATAATCTTAAAGAAGGAGGGATAGCAGAATACGATGAATTGGAATAAGAAGAAGAGACAATAACTTGAGTCTGAAAGGGATACGAAGTTGACAACATACCGCATCTATCGCTGACGTTATGAAAGCGTGGAGCTTCATTTCGACTCCACCATACGCCTACAGTTTGGTTATGTGGTTAAGCATAAAACACACATTAACGGCCTACATGAACCTATCCAGTTTCGTTGCTTAACTTGTAACGCGGTATGACAAACTAAATTCGCCACGAAATTAAGTACGTTCTCCGGGCTCGCTTCTAACAGTTCTCAACAGACGGCTCCACAGAGGAAGAAAATTATGCCAGTTCATTGCGCGAGGTAACATTGCCCTTCAGACAGACGCCGGAACCTTATCGCAATGGCATTGTAACGGTTAATGACATGAGGGGAAAATTTGCCATACTACAACCTCATATACGAATAAACAAGAAATCTTATTAATATGTAACAGCAATGTAGGTAATTTATTTAGCGGCAAATTTGCTAAAGAAGATAAAATTTTGAACATCTATGAAAGAGCTACCAATCAAAATGGCTGTAACATGCTACAGAATATGGAAAAAAGACAAGAAAAACATGTTAATATTACAAAATATAACTTATCTCTGTATTCACTCCAGAGGATGTTACAAGGCTCATGTAAGTTTTGAAGTTATTTATGCAAATGTATGGGCTCTAACGACGTACTGGGTACCACTATCGCCTTTCTGACATCAGTGAATTAAGAAAATTGCGCAAATTCTGACATTTCATATTTCATGAACGAGCTAATTAAAAAGATAAGAAATTCGGCCCATGAAAACACAAATTACGAACACAGCATTATAGAATCAGACATTTCACAAATATTATTTTTTAAGAGACGAATGGTTGAATCTTTCAGGTTGTCTATTCACTTCCTTCCGTCGGTAATGTCGTGAGACAAGGATGGAAAAACTGAACGAAACAACTCATAAAAGCAAGAAGCATGTCGCCTACAAGTTACAGACATAAAACTAATTCCTGCATGAAAATCGTGTTTTTCTCGATTGTAAACCCGTAGAGTTCGGAGACAGCCCGACGTTTCGGAGGAACATACAGATCCGGAATTCCTCCATATCGTCTACAGGCAGCAAGTTAAGGTGGTTCAGTCTGCCGCGTGTCTCTGCTTGCTTCTCACTTGGATTAATCTTCGACCCTGAAGATAGAGGAGATATGTTGCTACGAAACCTCAGACTCCGAATTAAAAGATGACAAAACCCACGAACCGTGTTCTTCGTAATCAGAGCTGTGAGAGCCTGCGGAAAGTATCCATTTACAGCCTTCGGACTCGCCGACCGACGAGTCAGGGTTCGATATCCGGCAGAGGAAAGTGATTTTTTCTTCACCATGGCACCCAGACCGACTCCGGGGCCCACCCTGTCTTCTCTCCAATGGGTAAAAATGTCAAGTTATCCCTTAAATA
This sequence comes from Cryptotermes secundus, assembly GCF_002891405.2. Lineage (NCBI taxonomy): Eukaryota > Metazoa > Arthropoda > Insecta > Blattodea > Kalotermitidae > Cryptotermes > Cryptotermes secundus. Next base: position 373,059 of record NW_019730110.1, read on the forward strand.
GGCCGTGGAGGCCAATAGCTTTGTGACACGTCGAGGCTCCAACATTTTCTCTAGACAATCGTCTCAGATATGACGGTAAACTTGTCAGCTTTAGCGCCGGCCGCCCTTTACTCCCAGCAAGATTCCTGGTACTCATTTCTATTAGAGGCTGAGCCGTAGTGCGGCTAGAAGGACTACGTCAAATGAAAAAATCCACCTCATCGTGAATCGAACCCGCCACCTTCCGGCTTGTAGCATATTGCCTCAACCAACTACACTACCGCATGCCCCTTATTCAATAAGTGTCAGAGACTGCTCCCCTGGGGGTGAAGCGCCAGGAGCGTGAAGCTTACCACTCGCTTCCATATATAGTGCCGAGGTTGATTATGATGGGGCTATACCTCCACTCCCCCATACGTCTTCATGGCGTAATGCTTAATTATTTAAGCACAGGGACATTTTTTTTTAATTTTTACCTAGGGAGTGCAGTAGCGATATGGAGGGGCACAACATAGCATATCGCCTTTCGTGTCATATTCACCTGAGAATAGCGTAGTATTTTAATAAACTCGGAAGATGGGGGGGGGATTCGAAATAATATCACTATGTCAGGACAATGTCAGCTGGAAACACACTTGACTTACCACTGTTCAAGAAAGAGTCTCCTACATACTACGGGTTTCTTGCAAAAGGGCAACGTGCGGATACAAACTCCGTGGTTTTAGTCCGCAAGCTAACAATATCGGCCGAGTGACCGCCGCTTGTCGGCGAAGTTAATGCTAACTTTAGCGGATAGATGGTGTTGCGTGGTCAGAGCAATGAATCCCCACGGCCGTTAATTTCGGTTTTATAGACAGGAGCTGCTATTTCCTTGAAATAGCTCCTCAATTAGCAGATATTATGGATACGAAACAGAACGCCCCTCCTACATACAATGTCAGTGTCCAGCTATGAGTAGTCCGTATATAGAGCATGGCTACAGCCGATAGATAGAAGATCCTGAAGCCTCATGATCAAGACCCTTCAAAGGATACTGCCAAGACCACAGACGCGCCCAGCAGTGGTTGGGGAGACTCAGAAGTAGTCACCAGTAAGTCAGTAACATAGAATCGTAAGAAAGTTTCAAACTTAGCTGCTGTATACTTAGTCAGAAGCCATCAAAAGAACTTGGGGACTGCTTTGTTCCGTCTTGCAGAGTGAAGCTGGAAGATTTCGTTAACTTGACGATGCTGCTNGAATTCCAAGAATTGTGGGTAATGGAGAGCTCAAAAACTCCGTTTTCTCATCCGAAAAGAAGAACTGAGCAAGAACCGAACGATGGAAGGGGAACAAATAACATACCTTTATTGTACTGCAGAAGGCTTCTTTGTGTTTTCATTACTATATGATTGCCGTATTGGTCCGGCCGTCTCTGTCTTTTCATCTTCAAAGCAACACATACATACTTCTGTTTTGTACCACAGTCGTTTTTCTTCCAGGTAATAAAGCATCTGTTCTGAACAGGCCCGCATATCAGACCTCTGTCTTCAAGAACCTTTAAACCAAACCTTATTACCTTCTAGTCTACATCGTCACAGTCCTTGCTGAATTTATATCACATTATTATTTCATCGACCGCCTCTGTGGTCTAGTGGTCACAGTTCCTGGCTATAGATCCAGAGGTCCCGGGTTCGATTCCCGGAGCTATCAGATTTTCTGAGAAGTAATGAGTCTGAACGGGGTCCACTCAGCCTCGTGAGGATAACTGAGGAGCTACTTGATGGAAATAGCGGCTCCGGCCTAGAAAATCGATAGTAACGGCCGCGGAGATCCGTTACGCCGACCACGCTACACCCTCTATCCACAAAAGTTAGCACTAACTTCGCCGTCAAGCGGCGGTAGCTCGGTCGGTATAGTTCGCTTGTGTACTACAGGCCACAGAGTTTTTTGTTTTTGTTTTATTGTTTCGTTTCTCTTTCATGTTCCTACATTCATTTGTTACTTCTTTATCTACAATATTTAACAAGTACAACAGAATTTCTATGAGTGGCACCAATAAGTTTACATACAGATGTATGAGTGAATGCTCCAAGTTAAGAAGAATTTAATTCATTACTTCAAAGTTATCGAATTTTAGTTGGAATTTTCTCTTTGTTCCATACCTTATTAAGTTACAGCAGTAAACTCCCTCGTGGAGCAACCTACAAGCGCCTTTATTCTTGGAAGAATTCGCCAATATCAACGTAAAATGGATCCAGGCGAACCTGCATAAGGAATGAGTATTGCCTTTGCCACAACCGACATTTTATTGTAGCATAGAATGTCAATGAAGCCATTTTATAATCATGTGCTATGATAATTCATGTCCGCGCCTGTAGGTATAAGGACATCATTAGCACAAGAATGTATCTGTGCAGATGTCGTAAATTTCCAACGGTTTAAATACATTTACCTTCTTAAATGTAGGTCTATATAGGAGCTCGGTAGATCCGCGAATTTGCTTTTCACTAGCAGTTGATACAAATGCCACATTAATATTCCCCGGTAAAATAATAATAATAAAAATGCCTAAGAAATAAGGGATTAATTAAGATTTGAAGTTTTCATGGCGGTGGCTATGAAGAATGCCGTTTTCTGGGATTTGACGCAGTGTAGATATTGTGTAAACCGATGCTTCGGAGGAATTTATCGCCTCTATCTTTAGGGTAGAAAAATCAGGGAACGAAGAATCAGAGTGAGCAAGTCTCCGTCTGCACCCACCTGCTCAGGCTGATTCCTCGCTCGCGGATTTTTCTGCCCTGAATATGGAGGCTATACATTCCTCCGAAACGTCGGTTTACACAATATCTACAAGGCGCACGTCACAGAAAACGGCATTTTTCAAATAAGGGATTATTACTTAACCTGGTATCTGTATGCTTACGGCTATTTAAATTCTGTTCATAGAGACATTTCTTACTTGATGACATACAGTAGAACATCCTGTAGAAATTTAAATATCTCTCCAGTAAACTCGACTCCTCTTTCTATGTGAACAAAAAACAGTTCATGTTTTTCTCTCTCCTCACAAAATGATAAATTTATAACTAAACATAAAATTTGTGTACTGTGTAATGCAGAATTACTGGTAGCTTAAGTAAGTATGAAACAATTGCCTTTAATCACAACAAGTTTTTGGCATGCGATGGCTGTTTTGACATATATTTAGAACATTTAGGTCTGCTGTAAATATTCGCTGAAATAAGATAAAAACATAATTCGTATTTGTTTAAAAATGTTATTTAACCAAATATTTAAATAAGTATAATATTTATGGCCGGTCACGGAAGCCGAGCGGTCTAAGGCGTGCTCTGTCTTCGCTCGCTTTGAAGCCGGGATCGTGGGTTCTCATCCCATTCAGGGCATGGATGTTTGTGTGCGTTTTTCTGTGTTTGTGTACATGTAGAGGCCTTGCGACGAGCTGATCACTCGCCCAAAGAGTCCTACCGTATGTGTAAGATCTAGTAAACCGAAGTGAAACGGAGAGTTTCATGGAGGTAGGCCTAGGCCCAAATTGGGGCTGTAGCGCCACAGGAAAAAAAATGTTTATGGAATACAGAAAAGACTCGTAATAATTGCCCATGGCTTATGAGACGTTTGCAAAATCTGTATGCGTTATATGGGACTCTTACATGACTCAGGCTCGGCAGTATAAAAGTATGAGACGATTGGAAAATCTGTATGCGTTGTATGGGGCTCCTACATCACTCGGGCTCGGCAGTATGGGAGCAGACTTCCCGATTTTTGATTCCTTGCATTCAGCTGTTAACGCAGTTACATTTCTGCTGTTTGATGGCGAATGAAAGCAATCTGTAGCTTACATATTCGGACCAATGCATTACACATTTCTTTGATAATGAGTATAAAAAATAAAATATTAACACAATGCTAACAATGGTCCATAGAATGTGATTCTAAATTATTGTCGGTGTTTCCGTGACCCATGATTTTCAAACCATAAAAAGGAACAAAACTGCTAACGGAATACGAAAGTGTAACTCAAAAAGTTTTATTTGGCAACGCAGTATTGATTCCATAAGTTATAAAATTTTTTGAGTTACCCTTTCATATTCCGTAAGCAGTGTTATTTTGTTGTTTTCGGTTTGAAAGCCACAGGCTACGGAAACCTCGACAATAATTTAGAATCACCCTGTAGATACCATGTCTTTGATGTCACTAACATGAAATCCTTTGAAATATCAACGAAATATCGACATCTTAAGTGGCTCTGACAATGTATTACTGTAAACAAAGTTATGCCTATGAAAAATAATATACATTTTGGTACTAAACATTTGTTGACGAAGCCAGAGAAGTTTTGTACGCAAAACACTTACTGATAAATATTTACAAAAAAACAAAAACAAGAATTATTAGTAAGCCAGTCTTATAAAGGTCGAAGGAAAGATTTCCGGAGAATGTTTCTTCCCGGGAAGACTATGATATTCCGTTTAATTACAACTTGACAATACATCTCTATGCTTGAGTTTGATAATCATGTGGCTTCGTGTCCCGTAGAAAGGTCTATCAGCTCTTGCCCTGTGAGGGGATACTGCGAGGTAAATGCAAAGAAATTAAATAATTTCACTAAATATTTTAGGCTTGTTCATGTCTCAGTTTAATAGTCTGGATCAGACAATCAATTGTCAGATATCTAAGTGCAGGCAACTGACCTCACGCTCGTGTGCTCACTTGTACTTGTGCTGAATTTCAGTGAACTTCATTTCTTTCCTGATAAATAATACAATCAGGTACACGAATGCTGATGTCATAAAGAAACATGTGGCATTCCGTGCAGTCCGCTATGATCATAATTTTTTGCATAATTTCATAAGTTTCTAGATGGGAAGCGTCACGTGTCTAACAGTTCATACCCTATGCTTTCGCTTGCTCTTAGAAACAGCCATTTGTACTTTGCGCGATTTACGCCTATTACTGATGTAATGTGAGCCATTGTTACAAGGTTTAATATTCTGTTCTTCTTCCTCTTCTTCCCATTATATATGTCGTTATTATTGCCTTTCAGAAGAACTGAGTTTTAAATATTTTGACAAGATTCACGTGCGTAAATTTCAATTTTTGCAAATCCAATTTTTAGAATTACAAATAATCGTGATTACTGAACATGCACAGGAGGAAGTGGAGATTCTAATATGCCGTGAAATCCGCTGATGTCACACCTAAACAAATTATTTTCTTACAGTTATCGAACATAATAAAGCAGCAGAGATCAGTTTGGCTCAATTACACATAAATTCTTTTTGCTTTAACAGATTTAAACTGTCACATTGATAATAAAACTCAAGGTGTTTTCGGAGCCCAGAGAAGAAACGTTAACGGGTGTTCCATTTGAAGACGGGTGTACACTGGAACGAAGTGAACATCTAGACCAAGCCGACCGGCGGGTGAAACCCAGCCGTCTAACCCAAGATCCACAAAGAGGCGTCGGGAAGCTAGCAGAAGGCGACGGCCCTCTCTTGAAGGGAAGCGCTGACGGAAGAGTCAAGGGAAATAGGGCTGAAATATTAATCCATTCCCTAACTTCTGACTGACTGTCAAGAAAGAAATGAAACCCTTAAGTATACTGTGACAAGGGGGTTGGGGGGGGGAGAAGCTGGAGTATTTAGACACTGCCTGCGTTGCTCAAGAAGACTACATCGTCATATCGTCGTACTTGCAGCAAGACTAAATATGGCTGCAATTAGAAATGTCTGTTTAAATTCATGTTAATATTACTGAAATTTAAATTATTCACTTTCGAATATTAAAATAATTTAAATATACATTTTTAATATTATGAGTTAAATATCTGTGTCAAGCTTGTTTAATAATCAATTCAATTCATGTAGTTTAAATTAAATGAAAATAAACGTTATTTTTGGGATTTCATGTAAGTTTATTGATGACCTTGATGTGAATAAGCAGCTAGAACAGGTCCAATCCAAAGTATTCTCACCGTATCACAATATATGCATGAGGTAACGATAGTTATTATCATTAACATAACGGTTTATGGCGTTAGACTTGTTCCGACTCCAACAGAGCTTAAAATTGGTCTTGAGCTGGTCACACGAGCGTTCCTTTTGTCGCCAGACGTTCCTGTACATGTTGCTGTATTCTGAGAACTGTAGAATGTGGTTGCACCGTCTATTTCTTTACCCTTCTTCTGTCTGTGGTGATTAGAAAAGAAAAATAGCCATTAACGAATGTCTTTATTGCGTGTATGGTCCAACGAAACCTAACCTCCAAAACTATCCTCGGAAACTTTAGTTCTGCAGCTTCTATCCGTTTGAATTATAGCATTGTTAGTCCGTGTTTCTGACACAGAGACTAACATTGTCATGTCACAGGGCATTTTTATTCCCTTACTTTTTGGAATATTATTCCCTTTATTGTGCCTGTAAGTTGCTGAAGCTTACAGAACTTATTACCCGCATCACTTGTCTGTGTATATGAAATATTTCACCCAAGGTTATTATAGTTAACCTCCTTTAATACTTACTTACTCACGTAGGTGAGCCCTTCTTGAGAAGCCGACAATTCTGCAGCTACTCCAGAACTTCCCAGCATTTTATGGAACCCGAATGTTCATTACTGTGTTCAAAAGAGCCCTCCACTGGTCCCTATCCTGAGCCAGATGAATGCAATCCATACCATCCCATCCTATCTCACTGAGACCCATTTTAATATTGTCCACTCACGCCTTGGTCTTCCCAGTGGTTTCTTTCCTTCTGACTTTCCCACCAATATTCTATAAGCATTCCTCTTCTCCCCCATTCATGCTACATGCCCTGTCCATATCATCCTCCTTGACTTGATCATTCTAATTATACTTTGAGAAGAGTACAAGATATGAAGCTCCTCAATATGCAGTTTTCTCAACCTCCTGTCACTTCATCTCTCTTCGGTCCAAATGTTCTCCTCAACACCCTCGAAGTCCCACCACTTCACTCTAAAATGCTACAGAACTGTGATCCGTGTATCGCCAGGTCACAATTCCTTGTTCCTTGTTCCTTTAACGAGTATGATTAATGACAGACAAAAGCGTGTCCTGTGCGCAACATTCGGCCTCCAACTCTCACGTATGTTTCAGTCTCGGGAATGTGAAACACTCTGTGGCCACCGGGCTGCAGGACCTTGCATTCCTGATTCCTTAGTATCTTATAGACCTATAATGGTTACCAAGAAACATGGCTCAGACGACATTGCTTTTGACGCATTCAGGAAATACCAGGTTCGAATACGGTTGAGGACAAAGAACATGCTGTCGTGTTTCTCGATTTGCAACAGTTCGATTTAGTAGCTTCCAAAGTGATTGAGATTAGCATTTTCTAAGGGGACCAACTGAGTATGCGTCTTCCTTTCTCACCTGACGACGGAAACAAATCCAGGTTCCGAAACGTCGTGTTTTCCATTTCCTAGAATTCCAATCGATGGAAGTAGTCCAAAAATTCAGTAGTTCTGTTGAGTTGGATTTCGGTTAATGCTGGGTAAAATATTTTTAAATAGGTCACTGCCATTTCCTGTCACATCCCTTCCAAGTCATCATTCATTGATCATCACAGAATTCGACACTACATTATGTCATAGTCGATACATAAGTGACGTACAGACAACTGAGTGCTTATTCACATTCCAATATCTTCAGACCTTCGGCCATTTAACACAACGCAATAATAAAGCTATCACTATAACAGGCAGTGGAGGCCCACAGGGTTGTGAGACGTCGAGGCTCCCACATTTTCTAGACACTCGGCTCACAGATGGCGGTGAGGTTGTCAGCCTTATGCGCCGACCGCCCTTTACCCCCAGGAATATTCCTGGTACTCATCTCTGTTAGAGGCTGAGTCGACCCCAGAGCCATAGCGCGAATGGAAGGATTAAGTAAATTGAAAAATTCAATGACCTAATGGTGAATCGAACCCGCGACCCTCCGGCTGTAGCACAGTGCCACAACCAGCTACGCTACCGCGTGACCCTGGGAAATACAAAGTCCGGGCATGAAATCTGAAGTAATGAGGATATTCAGGAAACCATGGAGTATATAATGAGAATAATATTAAAGTGGATACTAATCTTTAGAAGCCAGAGATTTATTTTAATATTTAAAAATCCAGTCGCTGCTGTACATAAAATACACTGCTTCTCCCTTACTAAGATGCCGTTCAGGAGAACGATCCTGTCTATTCTCAGAAACAAACGGGACTTAAATGCAATCTGTTAGTAAAGTAGGCCTATATGCTTCCTTAATGTTAAAGCAGGTGGTATTAAACTGAACCATAAAGAAATAAATTGCGCGCATTAGTATCTAGAAAGGGACCAGTGCCGGGCTCTTGTGAAAACTATAAAAAAATTGGGTCTCATTGGAATAGGGGAAATATCTCGACTAGGTGAGCTACTATAAGCTTTTCAAAAATAACTCTTCAGGACGGATTAGGGTATCGGTAAAGCAGTAGGCTACTATTCTGTAGCAGCTCGGCTTAATTTTCGGTCAGGCCACCGACTATGCTAACGGAGGATTTTCATGATTTTCTTCAGTCACGAACATGCCAAGGCCACTTCCTTCCAATCTATCATTCATTTGTAACTGTATCTTTCGATGTTAGTACTCCATCTAATAACAGCGTTGTAAAGTGATCCAGAAGAAATGGACAAAGGAACTTTTCTCCGTGGAAGCAGATACGTCATGGTTTTTCAAATTGTGGGTCGCGACACCCCTTGCAGTCACGAAAAAGTTGTAATACGAAATTAAATTCGGGGAATTCTGTCACTACTGAGTTTAGAATGCTCAGCTATCTGTCCATATATACAAAATTTAAAGACGAAATTGCTGGTTCACGACAATTTGAAAAATTTGGCCCCTCACAATGAATGACGAATACAGCCCAACAGTTCTGACCGTGGTCATCTCGTCTGTGAGCTGAGTCATTCTCGTGAAGCTAACGTTTGCGCAGACAACTCAAGACATTCCCACAACACAACGCAACGTAACATAATGATTTCGTAAGAGTTTAATTAATTAATTAATAATTAATATTGGATTTCGGGCTCACAGGCAGGTCTTCTGAATTGTAACGCCGTACACTTCGAAAAATCCTGAAGTCGCACTACGGCCCTGGGGTCGACTCAGCCTCTAACATAAATGAGTACCAGAAATCTCCCTGAGGGTAAGGGGCGGCCGGAACGTAAGGCTGACAACATCATCGTCATCTGTGAGCCGATTGTCTAGAGTATGTAGGAGCCTCGACGTCTCACAACCCTACAGGCCTTCACGGCTTGTTACAGGGATAGCTTTACCTTATTACCGCCGAATAATACGCGTTGCTAAGTAACTACAGAATGAATGCTTCCACTGGTAGGCTGATGATATCGGCCGGCGTGGGCGTGACGTCAGGCTTCCCCGTAGCTGAGGCGGTAGGTCGCCGGTTTCCCGCCTCGGCGCCCCGGCTTCGAGCCGATGTCAGTTTATGTGGTATTAATGGTGTACAAAGTGACACTGGGTCAGGTTTTCTCCGAGCACAGGCGATTCCCGCACTTACGGTACAAACGGTTTATGGAGAACCGTCTTGCGATCTAAATAAAAACCGACACAGCTCAACATCGTTACGCAAAATTCTCCAGTACATATGTCCGGCGGTTCCCGATTTGTTTTGTACGAGCGCACGGACAGATTGAACCGCCTACGTGGTCTAGAGGTCAGACTTCCTGGTTACGGATCCAGAGGTCGGGTTCGATTCCCGGCGCTACCAGATTTTCTGAGAAGTAGTGGGTTTGGAATGGGGTCCACTCAGTCTCGTGAGGATAATTGAGGAGCTATTTCAAGGATATATCGGCTCTGGTCTAGAAAACCTAGATTAACGGCCGTGGGGATCCGTTGCCCTCATCACGCGACACCCTCTGTCCACTAAACTTGGCACTAACTTCGCTGACAAGCGGCGGTCGCTCGGTCGGTATAGTTGGCTTGCAGATTACAGGCCACGAAGGGTTGTTTTTTGGTACGGACAGATTGTGCGAACTCCATGGATGTTCCGTAGGATTGCAAAGGTGCCTACAAGTTCTATGTCAACTTCGTGGTGTACATAATATATATTATTAGATTATTCTCAATTGTTTATCCTATCTGTTGCTCGTTTTATTTGAATTCAATCTTTTAAATTGAACATTATAAATTCGTAGTCACTTTACTACAACTACAAAAATTAAATAAATTATGTATTTAATTAAATACATTCGGTTAATTTATTTAAATGAAAAAGCCTCTGAAGTGATAGCTATACTTATGCCTGTAACAGCTCCCTGTATTGGGCAGATATTTCCAACTATAATATGCCTCTTGTAGAACCTACATAAATCCAAAATTCTAGTCCCGGTCATCCGTTCTGAGGCTCCTGTTGTTTGGAACTTGTGTGGAGTTCCCTTGACAAATGTATCCGGCTAGGATTATTACTTAAACAAATATTTATTTTCTCCATATACATGTAATTCCATTTAGGCGCCTATTACAATTTTCCAGCCGCATAAATGAATATGTTAGGCCTCTTTAAACATTTTTTTTTATTAAATTTAGCCTTTATACGGACACTCAAACAACACAACACTCTGTGAGGTTTGACAGTCTGCTTGCGGTGGATATACAAATAATTGTCTTTCGGGCTACGACGCCGTGTATTCTGGTAGATATTGTGGTATATTTGCTCAAAGCAACATTTTTGTGGAACCAGAACAGCCTGACGTTACTAGGCAGCGGCCCGTGAACAACAACAAATTAATGGTGTTTTCTGCGCGGTATTTTCCGCTGGTTGTACATGCAACAACGGAATACGTCATACCACCGCTAAACAACAATAGCACTGCAACAGACGAAAGTCGTTTTCTATGCGGTCCTAGTCGAGATGTTATAAGCAGGGCAGTTAGTGAGGAGTTAGTGAAGAGTTGGTGTGATAGTGAGTTAGAGAACTACTGCGGTTCAGTCATTGGGAGCTGTTGCTGTTAGAAACCGGTAGCTGAGGCACGGGGATAATTCTGGAACCCCGAGGAAGTGGAACGTCCGACGTTGGAAGCCACTACCAGGCGACAACCGGTGAAGACACAGCAGCCTGAGAAGACATAAGTGTCTTCCGTTTCCGACCACTCCAGCACTGGGATCATGTGTTCGAATTCCGCTCGGGGTAAGGAAGTAGGCCTATATCCTCCTTTTTTCCTACATTCGTGTAGGTAGATCCCTTGCGATGGGCCGATCCCTCTTCTAGAGATTCCAACCGCTTGTTTACAGATAAGATACATGGTCTCAGAAGTTAATTAGGATTTCGAACAGGCAGAAGAAACTAATCTGCGAGGAAGAGGACAAAAATTAAGTATTTAAGAGCGACCTTACGAATATTGTGTTTAGACATCACACTGCATGTATATAACTATACTGGTACGGGTAAATATTATAACATGTTTCGGCCCTTTCTCTCCATCCTCAGGTACATTAATCTTTTTACTTTTACTGTTATGTGTCCCTACACCTACGCCATAGCTCAAACAGTTAGTCGCTGGCTTCCCACCGCGGTGGCCCGGGTTCGATCCCGGGTCTGGTCAAGTGGGATTTGTGGTTGATAAAGTGGCGCTGAGGCAGGTTTTCTCCTAGCACTTCGGTTTCCCCTGCCAATCTTCATTCCACCAATTGCTCCACAATCACCCTCACCTATCATCTCGGGCTGGTACAATAGGCCAGAAGTGGCCGCGGTACAAGGGACTTAGTCCCACCACATTAGCAATAAAAAAATATATAGGAGAGCCTGTATAATTCTGCTGACTATTTGCACAGAGCTGAGCCCTTCTTATGAAGCCGCCCGTTACGCGGCTACGCAACAACTTCGCAACAATTTTTGGAACCCGAAGGTTCATTACAGTACTCACAAGAGCACTTCACTCCATCTTATGTCTCTAAGATCCATTTTAATATTATTCACCCACTTACGTCTGTCTTCCTAGTGATCTCTTTCCTTGTGGCTTTTCCACCAAAAACCCTACATACATTCCTCTTCACCCCATTCGTGCTGTACGCCCTGCCCATTTAGTCCTCCTTGAATTGATCATTATAATTAATTAGTATTACCTAATTATTCTACATAGATATTACTAATTTTAGTACTGAGAAATTAATCTTATTCTTTTTTTTTTGTATGTTCCGAATTTGACCGCCTCTGTGGTCTAGTGGTCAGAGTTCCTGGCTACAGATCCAGAGGTACCGTGTTCGATTCCCGGCGCTACCAGATTTTCTAAGAAGTAGCGGGCCTGAAATGTGATTCACTCAGCCTCGTGAGGATAACTGAGAAGCCATTTCAAGGATATAACGGCTCCGATCTAGAAAATTGAAATTAACGGCCGTGAGAATTCGTTGCGCTGACCACACGACACCCTCTATCCGTAAAAGTTGGCACTAACTTCGCCGCCAAGCGGCGGGCACTCGGTCGGTATAGTTCGCTTGCGGACTACAGGCCACGGAGTTTTCTTGTATGTTCTGAATTTATTATTATCACTCTTGTCTTATAGGCCTACACAAAAGTAACTGTGTTACTTACCCGATCATACTGATGTGAGAAAGGTGGAAATGGAGTTGTCCTGGCAACGGCAGAGGCCGACGTACTTGGGCGCTGATACAGGTAAGGATAGTAAGCCTGATACACCACCTCAGGGCAACTCATAGTCATTGGCGAACCAAAGAACTTATATTTCACTTTAGAACACGCTTCAATACATACTATGAGTCACAAGTTGGTCATTAACAAATAATTAATAATTAGGCTTAAATGTCACAATTAACTGGCCGCCTACTGCATGAGAAAATCTTTTGATGATATTTCAATTTAATTTCTATCAATCAACTGTAAAAATATCATGTATAATCTGATTTGGTTCCAGTTCAAATTAATTAACCTTCCACACTGCGCGGAACATTTAACTGGCAGGAAGAAAATTCTTCTATAATCTTACTACATTTTATGTGTTACGTGCCTAATTAATACATTTCACGAATTTCAGTATCACTATTAATACCACTCTATGATCTCCAGTACCATATAATGTTTTTTTTTAACAGGCCAGCCTCATATACCAATAACTATTTATAAAGCAGACAGAATATAACAAATTCACGTTCATGTTACGCAACTATTGTGCTGAGCTTAAGTTATCTACGCTTATAACCTCACTTTATACACCCTCAAAAAAAAATACCTATATACACAAACCCACAACTTCACTTTTGTTTATTTATGTTAATAATAGTAACGAACGGTGGTGACACACGGTGATAAGTAAACAAGTAACCAAAAAAAAGTATCATAAAACACTGTAGCCCGTGATGAAAGCTTGATGGACACACCGCGAACAGATACATACACACACTGACTCCAGTACTTTGCCACTGGTCCAGGCAGAAAACAAAACAGAACGTCTCCCTGAAAATGTTCAAAATATCCCTCCCCACCACAACACTTCCCCCACTCCAACTCCTGAACTAGGACAACCCATTCTGCCCCACACTCCATAACAATCAAAGTCCCAACCCCTAATCTGACGTCACAGCCAATGAGAAGTGCGCTCTGAAGTGATCTCCAACCAATGATTGACATACAAAGTAACTCCAAACCACGCCTATCATTCCTCTTCATTTTTATTTTTCGCAAGCATGTTCCGTGTTTTTCACGAGTATTGTTGTCTACAGTCCGACCAAGCAACTTGCAACTCTCAAGAACAAACTTTACCTTCAAGAACAGTAGGATTCAGCGGGGCAAGACAATTACTATTAGGCCTACTATAATTATCGCAATTCTTGTTTAAAATATAATATTAATTCCTGTACAATATTGTTCGGCGGTGAATATTTTTGTTGCTGTACGAATGAATTATGTTGTTGTTGTTGTTGTTGTTGTTGTTGTTGTTGTTCCCATTATTATTATTATTAACTTAATGTTGGCAAAACCAAAGTTATGTTCTCCAGGAAAACTATTTGATATACGAATACATTTTTTTTTTTCACTATAACTCGAACTTATTCAGTGAAAGACGTTGGAATATATTTTGATTTTAACCTTCATTTTCATAATCACGTTCATTTTATATTTTCATATTGTATTAAATGTTGGGTATAATTCGCAGTGTCACCTTTAACTATTCAACCCTTGGATGCATGTTCATACTATACTTTACTTTAGTTAGATCCAAGGTTGAATACGCCTCAGTGGTTTGGAATTCGATTACGTCTAGTAATGTAAACAACCTGGAACGCATTCAGCAGAAGTTTACGGCCCTCTGTTTTAAAAGCGTTTTCTTTTTTCTTCAAGTAGATTACTGTTATGATTCTGCTTTACAACAATTGAAGTTGCACATCTTGCATAAGAGGAGATATCATCTTGATGCGCTCTTCCTTATTCAAGTTTATCGTGGTTCTGTACTTTGCCCTTCTGCTTTGGAAATTGTTGGCCTTCGGGTCCCTGTTCGATATATCCGAGACTTTCCTGTGTTCGGTGTTTGCTCCTCATGTAAATATTGTCTCTCCGCTAGATGGGCTTCAGCTGGTAATGCTGTTTGTAGGGACAGAGGTGTTCTGAATTGATGACCGAATTTAACAGACTCTTTGATACAGCACGTGAATACACTTTACAATGCTCTGTTAAACACACATTATTGTCCACAGTCACGTGTTAACATCCGCTGCTTGGTAGCGGCTTTCAACGGAGACCGTTCCCCTTCCTCTGGGTTCCAAACTGCCTCCCGGCTTCAGCTACCGGCTTATCATAGCAACAGCTCACAACACCATAACCCCAGCGATTATCGAATTAACTCACTAACTCACCAACAAGTCCAGTCCAGTAACTTATGCTGGCCCTCGCCAGAACAGTCGTTCTTGTTTTCAGGCCTCCTCTGCCCCATTTGTGTTTGTTGGGGTGACCATGTGATCGCCACTAAGGCATTGCTTGGCAATGGCCGTTGTTTGTATGGTCATTGCTTAGCAACTGATGTTGTACAGTTGCTTATTTCGAGGTCGTTTCCTAGTAGCGGGTCTATATGCCACAATTTAACTGCCAATCCGGTTATCCCGACTGGGAATTCCATTGCCTCTTTCAGTCATTGCAAATAATTGTGACTTGTACCTAACACTGCATGGCATTAATCAGCATCGTACCTTCTTAACACTACCGCAATTCAGTATAAAATGGGCACTTCTGTAGCGTTCAGCCGTACGGAATAATAATGTGAGTCTTCCTTAATCTGCACCTAGTTAGTTTCCATTCATTCATTCAACAGTGCCTCTACAGCCCTATGTTGGGACCTGGAGGCTTTTCCATTTTCGTAACTCTATACACAGTCGGTAGAACTCCTTAAATGGGGGATCAGTTCGTCGCAAGGTCCCTACGTACACAGGACAACACAAACAGAATAAACGCACACAATACAGACATCCACGCTTTCAGTGGATTCGAACCCAGGACCCCAGTGTTCAAGTGAGCGAAGACAGTTCATGTCCTAGACCGCGAGGCCTGATTAGTTTCCACTTCCTTTAAATCCATTTATCCATCTCGCTGTCTATCTATCTATTTATCTATCTATATAAAGCACAGCAGATCACTGTAGATCGCGGTGCAAGGGCCGAGAAGGCCCACCCCTTATACATTCATCTATCTATTTCTCTATCCATCTGTCTATCTGTCTGTATATCTATATCTATCTAACTATGTATGTATGTATGTATGACACAACAGCTCTTTGTTGGGCTTTCGTCGTTTTTCAGTTTCGTAATGCTGTACACAGTCGGCAGGACTCCTTGGACGGGGGATCAGCCCATCTCAAGGCCCCTACCTACACACAGAACAACATAAACAGAATAAACGCACACAAATATTCATGCCTCAAGTGGGGTTAGAGCCCACGATCAGAGTGTTCGAGTGAGCGAAGACTGTTCATGCCCTAGACTGCGCGGCCACTGTGATCAGCCCAATTAGTTTCCACTGTCCTTTAAACAGATCTTCGTAACAAAACGGTGACGCTTGCAGAATGTCTGCCCCCCCCCCCATTTATGTACAACACAATACAGCAAGAGTCAACATAGATGGTTCAATTTATTTTATCAGACGCTGTCAAAAATGGTGAACTTTACGACATTTCAACATCACGATAATTGCACGAGGAAAGAAGAAACACGTGAATTTGAGGAATGGCATTGCCGACGGCTTGTGTTCTGGGAGCCTCCGACTGTAGACCAGAACACGTGTTCTTCTGAAGAAGCAGGTCGAGCAATGCTTTGTGCGGCAACGTGTGAGGATCAGCTGATAAAACCGTACCAGTTCTGAAATTGGCTACGTGCATCAAATCTGCCTCAATGCATCCAAATAAGGGATCCCCTGATCCGCTGGACTAAGTATACAATTTAATGCTAATTACATTTTACAGAACAATAACAGGCCCACTGGTAAGATATTGTGTGAATATCTTGTAGACATTTAGGCTGTGTTACATTCCGCAGTATAGCCTAGCCTATTACATACAAATTACTTTGTGAGACGTCGAAACTCCCAAATTATCTAGACCAGGCATGTCCAACTTCAAACAGGTTGTGATCGACTTTTAGTGTCAAACCTGCCAGTGATCTACCACCCCCTCCTATCGTCGTACCGCGCTTTAAGCAAAAATATTGGTAAAAATAACACGACACATGATGTTTGTTGCAAAAGCAACATACATTGAAAGTACAGACTACTTTAACACGTATTTTCCCTTCAAAATCTGAATATAATCTTATATTACAAGTGAATTTACATGCTTTTCACGCATAATTTCCTTATAGGCCTATGATATCGACCAAAAATCGTCCCGCGATCGACGCGTTGGACATGCCTGATCTAGACAATCAGCTCAGAGATGGCAGTGAGATTGTCAGTCTTAAGCCCCGGCCGCTCTTTACCCCCCAGGAAAATTCGTGGTACTCATTTCTGTTAGAGGCTGATTGGACCTCAGGGCAATAGTACGACTGGAAGGATTAGGTCAATTGAGAAATCCAATTATGTCATAGGGATTCGAACCCGCAACATTCCGGCTTGTGTCATAGTGCCTCAACCAACTACGCTATCGCGTGCCCCGATATTTTAATGTAATTATTTTTAGGATAATTTCCTTATATAGAAAAAATAAAACAGGGCTTATGGCATCACCTTGCTGTCTGTCTCTGCATCCGTCTCTCTCCATCTGTCTGTGTATCCCTTCTAATTTCTTGTGCTTATGAGATCACCTTACTTTCTGACTGTGTCCCGCTTTTATTATTATTATGGGGGGGGGGTTTCTACGCGGCAAAGGTAAAGCTATCCCTGATACAGGCCGTGGAAGACCATAGGATTGTGAGACGTCGAGGCTCCCACATTTTCTAGAAAATCGGCTTACAGATGGCGGTGAGGTTGTCATCTTTACGCGCCGGTCACCCTGTACCCTTAGGAAGATTCCTGGTACTCATTTCTGTTAGAGGCTGAGTCGAGCCAAGGGCCATTAGGTAAATTGAAGAATCCAATGACTTCATCAGGAGTCGAATCGGTAACTTTCTGGCTTGTAGCATAGTGCCTGCAACAACTACGCTACCATGTACCCCTGTTTTCTATGCGGTCCGTATATTATCACAGGAAAGGAGGAGGTTGGTTAGTTAGTTAATTAATTAGTTAGTTATTTGGAGAGGGTGGGTTTCCCCATGCACTTAGACCTGTATTGGTCCATTGTGCTTCCCTCTATGATTTCTACCAGTCTCTATATTCTACCGGTATTGGTGCTTACCATCAGTCCCGCCCAGCCAGCGAGACCGGCTCTAATGGCTGAGAAGTATCTATAATGCTTCCCCCATCTACCGGAGGTATTAGAGACTGCTGTTGGGCGGGAAACGTCCGCAATTTTGGCTCAGTGACCTCCTTTGGAGGTATGAGGTTCTTTTACGTGCCGTAAAGCTACGACACGGGACCCACGGCTTAAAGTCCCTCCCGGCGGACTTGTTCCCTGAATTTTTCCGCCCTTAAAAATTCGACGACCTCCGCCGGGTATTTGAACCCGCGTACTACGAGTCATGAGGTGGGAACCTTACCTCTAGACTACGGAGGCCGCTAAAGGATGAGGTTAGGTCTTCTTGTTATATTTACGGCATACTTGAGGTCATCCAACAGATCAAGGTATGCAGCTCACCTGTGGGAAGATAAGTGAACAATGACCCGGTAAGGATATGGAAAGAGGCGATTGTGGCGAAATTTTAGCCAGACCTACGAAGGACATTTATTTGGAGGTATTGACCACACCCACGAATATCCTGTGAGGATATATCAGGTTTCCGGGCCGGGATTTGTATTCAGGACTTCCACACACATTCTGTATCGACGCTTGAATCAAAACGGCCACGTTTAATTGTAAACTACGCTTAGTTTTAATACCCACACACCGCCGTTAGCGTTAGGGCCATGACAATGAACGTAAATCAATTTCACGATGTATGTTTTTGGCTAGAGTTAGATAATGTTATAGCCCGCTTCGTAAAACAAGTGAGGTGCGCGCGCAGCCCAGGGGAAGCCAGGCACCAGTACGGTCGGTGCATTTGCTATGTAATATAGCAAGCCAGCAGGCAGACCCACACGCTAATGGCAAGAATAAAGTGGAATTCCAACCAAGATGAAGACTTTAGTGGGGGTTTGAGGGGGTGAGGGATGATGAAAGGACGCTGTGAGGGAGACAAGAGAAGACGTATTATGAACCGTGGTACAGAAGGGTGGTGGAGCGTGGATGGATGGGGCGACTGGATGCTGATGAGACGCGAGAAGAGAAATATTTGTTGTTGGGAAGCTGCGGGAAATGCTGATGGATGCATGGAACTTCAAAAGCTGATGCAATGCCATCAAATATGTTACTAAATAAACCGTACCCCATAACTTAAAACGATTGGGGGAGGGGGTGAAGGAAGGTAAAGATAAAATTGTCCCACTGTTTAATTAATGAACCTTATAAAGACTGATTTCTATAAAATATGGTATATAAAAAATTCAGTTCGTACCTAACAAGAAACACGTAACTTCTTCCGAAATTAATTCAGAAAGTCAAAATAAGACCCCTGCCTCAAGCCACTGTTTATAACAACCATAGGGTCTCCACATTCACAGTGCCCATATCAGAATGAAGAGAGGGCGAAGTCTGGGAACATTAACAAAATGGTGCAATTCCTCCCTCCCCACAAAAAAAGTGTCTCCCACTTCTGCCATGATTTTTCCACTTTTTCTAATCTTCTACTATATTTTGTATGTCTCTCTTCTAACAGTGACCGCCTCTGTCGTCTAGTGGTCACAGTTCCTGCCTACAGATCCAGAGGTAACGGGTTCGGTTCCCGGCGCTACCAGATTTTCTGACAAGCAGTGGGTCTGGAACGGGGTCCTCTCAGCCTCTTGAGGATAACTGAGGAGCCATTTCAATGAAATAGCGGCTCCGGTCTAGAAAACAGAAATTAACAGCCGTGGGGGTTCGTTGCGCTGACCACGCGACACCCTCTATCCGTTAAAGTTATCATTAACTCCGGCGACAAGCGGCGTTCGCTCGGTCGGTATAGTTCGCTTGAGGACTACAGGCCACGGAGTTTTTTCTCTCTTCTAACCGGTTGATGTTATTTAGGGAATCAGTCGCTGTTTATTGTGAGGACAATATGGAACACAAATGCATTTTGTAGGCAGAATCCAGAGTATTAGTGTGTTGAAGCAGGATGTGCATATAGTATCTATAAGGCTTAAAACGGTTAAGCACACTGCCATGAAGGCATATGGGGGAATGGAGGTATAGCTCCACCGATCTTGACCTCGGCACTAGAGAGAGGTGATGCTTCGTAAGGTAACTGTCTTTAGGTAGCCAAAGATTCTGGTAGTAATGCCACACATCTGAAGTTTAAATAATATAAATTTAAAAAATGTTATTACTTTCCGGCGACCGTCCCATCTGATCTTCAGGGTACACTTACCCTGTGGAAGGTGCGCTTAAATACGTTCTTATTACGTACCTTCTACCAGAAACCTAGTTTGAAATGAGCAGATAGCGGAGTTGTGGCAAAATAGAGGTGGCATTTGCCAAGCAAGAGCACGGCAAGCCCTAATTTATGTGGGGAAATTCATTTGTTCAGCGGGCCTTTCTTCAGAAAACTTATAATATTCAATTTAGCATAAACTTGGCCGTGCCATAGCTCAGGCGGTAAGTCGCCTACTTCCCCCCCCACCCCGGCGGCCCGTGTTCGAGCCCAGGTCAGGTCATGTGGAATTTGTGGTGGACAAATCGGCGCTGGGGCAGGTTTTCTCCGAGAACTTTAATTTCTCTTGACAATTCTCATTCCACCGACTGCTCCACACTCATCTATAGTATTATCCGTGGCTGGTACAGTGGGCCAATTGGTGGCCAACGTATCGAGTGGACTCAGCCTGACCTCACCACAGGAAACTGAAAAAATCTAGAGGAAGTCTCATTGAGAGACGAAGTTAAAACTTGTGACAAATAAACAGGTCCAGCATGGTAGCCTATTCACGTAACGAAAGAGACATTTGGACAAAATCTTCAGCGTAAGATAGTACCATGATTGCAGACAGCCAAAAGTACCCTCAAGATGGAATCAGCAGGTTTCTACGAAACGTTTCGATCATTTGTCAGACTACACGGCGCCACAGCCTAGAAAACCGAGGTTTTAACTTTTGTAGATCTGTCTCTGATTTCTGAATAATAATTCGATAAATCCTATGTCCATCAGCAGGAGCGTAATAAGTACACTGAACTACTGAACCGTTGAGATATCGAGACGACAAAAACAACAGCCATATTAAGTCCATCATTATCTCTGTCTCCTTCTGCTTCTTTGCTCCTTCTCTTTCATTCCTTTTTTTTATTGCTAGTGGGGTGGGACTAAGTCCCTTGTACTGCAGCCACTTCTGGCCTGTTGTACCAGCCCCAGATGATAGGTGAGGGTGATTGTGGAGCAATTGGTGGAATGAAGATTGGCAGGGGAAACCGAAGTACTCGGAGAAAACCTGCCCCAGCGCCATTTTTTCCACAACAAATCCCACTTGACCAGACCCAAGATCGAACCCGGGCCGCGCGGTAGGAAGCCAGAGACTAACCGCTTGAGCTGTGGCGCGGCCGGTTTCTTCTTAGTCTCCCTTTAATTTCCTTTTCTTTCATTTATCTTCTCTCTTACTTCTCACTTTTTCTCCTTCTACTTCCTCCACTTCATTCTTTTTTCCCTTCGTCATGTATCTTCTATTTTTCCTCATCCTCCAGTTTTCAACGTCTTCTTTTCATCGTCTTTGTCTTCCTCATACAGCTTCTCTTTTACCCCTTCCTCCCGTCTTAAACTTCTTCTTTTTGATTTTTTTTGTCTTCCTTCTTCATATTTTTTCTTCACTTCCCTTTTACTTCTTTCCATTCTTTTTCTTCTTCTTCCTTATCTATCTCTCTCCTGCTCCCTTTTCTTCCAAAGCCTTTTCTTCTTATTGACTTCCGCCATTCTCCACATTCTTCTTGTATTTCTTCCTCCTCTTTCGCTCTCTGCCTAGCCCTTTCTCCTTTTGCTCCATTAGATCACAACTGCTCTCCCGTCTCTCCTGACTAGCACAGCCTCCACGTGTTACAGCCGAAACAGGAAAACGTACGGGTTAAAGAAATCAAATGAGGAGGAACAAAGCCTCGCACCATGTACAAGGAAGTAATGGGAACTTTCGGAGGGATATTTATCTCTCGCCATACTCGTCACGGTTGGCTGGACACGCCGCGGCGCTAACGCGGAAAAGGCGCCCGACTGCCGTGCGCTGCCGTTAATGAAGTCAGCAACTTCTTCGAGACCCCAACCTGTTAAAACTTCCGAATTCTGCGGCCGCTCAGCATATTCAGTGGCGCTGCTGCGCCGGTTCAGAAACTTTACAACACTTGCAAGTAATACCGAAGACGCCAGCACATTCCTAATGGACACCCGGTAGAGTAGTTGGTTGAGACACTATGCTACAAGCCGGAACGTGGCGGGTTCGAGTCCCGATGAGGTGGACTTTTATCAATTGACCTAATCCTTCCAGCCGCACCATGGCCTTGGGATCGACTCAGCCTCTAACAGAAATGAGGACCAGGAATATTTTGGGGGGTAAAGGGGGCCCGGGGCGTAAGGCTGACAACCTTACCGCCATCTGTGAGCCTATTGTGTAGAAAATGTGGGAGCCTCGACGTTTTATAGCCTTATGGGCCTCCACATTCTCTTACAGGGACAGCTTTACCTTAAAACAACATCAAATTAGCCGGGATACCTCAGTAGGTCTATCGACGGGCTATGGTATGAATGACGAGGGTTCAATTCTCTACTCCACAGCATCCAGACGGCCTCTGGTGCCCACCCAGCTTTCTATAAGACAGACACCGGAGGTAAAGCGGCCGGGGCGTGAATCTAACGATTCACCTCCATCTAATTGCGAGGTTAAGAATGGTGGAACTATGCCTCCACTTCCCCATACTTCTCCATAGCGAGGTATTTAATTAATTGAGAACATGGATAAATTTACATGACAAGAATATCTATACGAAATGTAAAACTCGTCCTTCATAGTATTGGATAGCCGACGGTCGCGTAATCAGAGTTCTTCCTCTTTGCTGGCGCTACAACCTGTTGGGGTCTTGACCTTCTACACGGTTCCGTAACAGTAAATCTTTCAGAGGTGTGGTGGTTACCTAACGCCGAACACACATCCTGGAGGGCCAGGGACTGCACTTCGCCTGGCCCCTTACATTTTGATATGTCTGATATGAGTGGCACTACCAGGAGCTTACGCTCCCGCCAGCATATCTCTCCGTGTCATTGGGGTACACAAAACCCCCACTCCACGATAAACAGACAGTCCTCGAGGAGGAATCATGGTTCGACTGTACTGCAATTCTACTGCATTGCGTTTTACAATTTACAGCACATGCAGTAGTCTAAGGGAACTTATTGCTGTGAGGCGGCTTGGGATGGAAACAAGCACTTTTCTTGGAGGCGCCAGAGGAAAAGGGGTAAAAAATCAGAGTTGTCATGTGTGTCCAACATGCTGCGTGAAACAAGACTCCCTCTACAGTGGGTCAGAGATCATAGCGTCATGTGACGGATTCTCTTCCCAGATAATGAAGATTTAATGTTTCCGTTTTCTGTGCCGGGAGCTACGAGTACGCCGACGTTAACCTGTATCTGAACCCTCGAGAGGAACAACGCCAAGTGACAACCGCAAAATAAGAACACGCGGTTTTATCCTAGCGGCACTAGAGCCAGCCGGGATGACTCAGTCGGTATAGCGACAGACTACTGTCTCGAGGACTGGGTTTCTATTCCCGGCAGAGGCAAGATTTATTTTTACTCTATAGCGCCAAGACGGACTCCGGGGTCCACCCAGCCTCCTACCCAAAGGGTACCGGTGGCTCTTCGCCGGAGCGGTAGAGGGGTGAAACTGAGCACTCGCCTTCACCTAGTGCCGAGGTCAAGAATGGTGGAAGTATACCTCCATGACTCCATACACCTTCATGGTGTGGTGCTTAAAGAATTAAGCAGAGGGACCATTTTATCTTCTCAACTACGTATGTAGGGACTGTGTATGTATCTGTGACAGATACATTAGAAGAAATATAGAAGAACAAATCGATGAGGTAAAAGCAAATTTGTCTCTGTATTTAATTACGCACTACTCCATAAAGAAGGCTGGAGATCGGAGGTATAACTCCCCGCATTCACAAACCTTGGAATTACTTGGATGTGAATGAACTGACCACGCTTCTAAAGCCCGAGGACACGAGCCCCCCCCCCCCCGTAGCTACTGAAAAAGGGGGCAGTGGGCCCCCAGGGCNGTAGCTACTGGATAAGGGGCTGAGTGTGCCCCGAGGCCGGCAGGGCAATGACGAGATAAATCTCTGCTAGCTCCGGGAATCGAACCACGATTTCTTTCTCGGTCGTTCAGGCTGTAGCCTAGTTACTATACCGACTGAGTCGTGCCGGCTTCTTGGTTTATATAACGACGAATTTTAAACCGAGTAAAGCCCATCCATTTCACAAATCACGGTACGTCAAAACTTGTATATGAAATCTTACAGTATAAATACCCTGTGTGAGTATTTTAAAAATCCCACAGGCGTATGAATAAGGGTAGCATGTTTATAGCAGAATCTAGTAACTTTCTGATGATGACGTATGAATGATAGAATGTATAAGGGGTGGGCCTTCTCGGCCCTTGCACCGCGACCTGCAGTGATCTATTGTGTTTTGATGATGACGTAACGGTCTACGTCACTAACTGACGATAACATACCCTCGTTCGCGTATCAGATGGATCATAGCATTAAACTGAGGGGTGACTTCTGAGTTTCAAATTGGAATTAATATGGAATTCAACGCTCATGGCATATTTTAAAGTGTAATAACAATATTTACTCGGAGAAACTGAGGTTAACAAAGGAGGTTGTCAGACAAGATAGTCGACATCAGGGTCGATGTATGAACTCGGGTCACTGAAGCAGAAGTACAACAACGTCTGGTTCAAAAATTCTTTAAAAAAATAATGTATATATAGATAGTATATTTCTCATGATGTTAAACGTGAAGATTTATGTCTGCTGGAATATGATACCGTACAGTTTGGTAGATAATTACCAACATTTCAAGGAACTTTTTGCCTCATTTATCAGATCGCAAAATAGAGACTGCAGGTTCCATCAAAATGTTGGTATATATATATTTGAAATTACATGGTGTTATACCACAAAACATGGCTATTTTAATCTAACATCAGCCAGGGAACTGAGACACAGGGTCTTGAGGGAACTCAATTTTGGGTCCATATTACCACACACATACACATTTGTCAAATATATGGACCTACTGTGTTTATAAAATTGTGGGCACAGTCCAGGATAAATCGGCCTATAAACGAAATCCTGATCCTACAGTTTCATGTCGATCTCTCACGAGGAAAAACATTAGCCTGAGGATGCCTGAGAAGAAGGTGCTGAGGAGAATATTCGGCCCTAAGATGGCGGTAGTACAAGTAACAGCAGGCTTGAGAAACTTACATAATGTTCAACTTAGTAAATCTTTAGTGCAAGGCGTCATGCGTGTGGAATTCTTTAAGATTTTAATATTTTGTCTTAGCTCTCGCAGGCGGTTTGTGCTGTGCTTAGCTTGTATACCCTATCTTGTGTTGGAGCAGGTATTCGTAGATAGACTAGTCCTATCGATTGGAGCCCAATTGAATATATTTCACATGAAGACAGAGACAGAATCCAATCTTCGGAGCGTCATGTTTTTGAATAAAAAGAAGACGATTGAGTATGTCCAGAAACATAATATTTGTATAATCCTCGTCAAATATAGTTACTATGATAATGTTAAGGAGGATCAGACGGGGATATGAGACAGAAATGTGTACAAAGCTTAGGACTGAGCCTTCTCTTCCTTTCGAGGACTTCTGTAATTTCGTGGAGAGGAATTTTGAGCGCCGCAGTGACCCAGAGAGCTATGCTGGCGGGAGCGTAAGCTCCTGGTAGGGCCACTCATACCAGACAGATCAAAAAGTAGGGGACAGACGTAATGTAGTCCGTGGTCCTCCAGGTTGGGGGTTGAGCGTGGGGCTAACATCCTCACCCCGGGAAAGTGTACTGTTATGATAGCTCCATACCCTATGGAGGAGGCCCACAGAAGAGGCGAAGACTCAAACACGATTGTAGCGCCCGTAAAGAACAAGAATAAGACCTAGAAGTAGATGGAAAGATAATATTATAGTGGATCTTAAAGAAATAGGATGAAATGGTGTATACTGGATTTATCTGGCTCAGGATGGTGAAAACGACAATGAATCTTCGGGTTCCATGAAATGTTGGTATTTTCTTGGCTTGTGCAGTAACCAAAATTTCCTTAAAAAGGGCTCTGTTCCACTTAGTCAGTTGATTCGGTATTTGCCGCGATGATTTCTGTTCCGAAATATTCGTTGAGAAACAAGTGCTTTGGGTTTTGAATGTATCCCAAAAGTCCTGACATCTCTTTCCAACGCAGTTACTCACGAATGTATTTTTAACCCATCTTCTTTTCTGGGCAGACAATAGAAAAAAAGGGGCGACTGCTCACTTTTAACAACTTACAGCAGGAGGCTCGCTGTTCACGTGAGCTTAACGGCTCGGATGCCAACGTAATTCAGGCTATTAGTGGTCCATGTCACGATGAAAGCTCAAGTATAGCGGGCACACTTACATGACACCGCGCTTCAAATGACCTAACAAAGAAATTCTGAGTTCCTTCACAATCGTTACCTCGGCCAATCAATAGGCCATGACGATATGGAGTACTGTTTCTGATTTGTATTCTGAAGGTGCGCGCTTCGAATCTCGGCTACGACACTGTCTAGCTTAACTGAGGTTTTTGTTATTTTCCTCAGTCCCGCCCTATCTGTATTAGGCCATGACCTCTTCCTTCCCATCCCATCCAGTTCACCATTCATATAACCCCAGTAGGCCTATATCTACTGACAGCGGTGTGAAATAATTCGGGCATGTAGCACGAAAGGGGGAGAAGAGGAATGCATATAGGATTTTGGTGGGAAAGCCAGAAACAGAGTGGCGCAAAAAGGTGGGAACTCTTGAAAATAGAGAAAAAAATACATTTTTTTTTAATTTAATCAAGGTACTCAATGTGCACTTCTACATTGGAAATTTAAAAATAACTCACAGTTTGAAAATAACATCGCGAAGATGATGTCCATCTTGCCGAACACACTCTGCAAGTCGATCCTGAAAATTGCGCATGGCTCGGAGCAAAGTGTCGGGTTGTATTGCTGCGATCTCTTCTGTTATTCGTCTTCTAAGTTCGGCTAGGGTTGTGGGGCGCGTATTGTAGACCACGCACTTCAAATAACCCCATAAATAAAAATCACACACTGATAAGTCTGGGGAACGAGGTGGCCAAGCAATGTCACCGTTTCTGAAAATTGCGTGCTTACCGAACAGACGCCTGACCACTGCAATTGACACTAGTGCGGTGTGTGCGGTCGCCCGTCCTGTGTTGAAACCAAGTGTTTTCGATATCAATGTTCGGTACACTGTGAATTCTTGCAGCAAGAAACGTCTCAAGCATGGTTACATAACGCTCAGAAGTTACTGTCACCGTGTTTCTTGCGATGTCTTAAAAAAATATGGTCCTATCACCCTTCGAGCCGAAACTGAACACCATACAGTGACCTTGGGGCTGTGTAGAGGTCGTTGATGAAGAACAGCAGGATTTTCTTGTGCCCAGTACCGACAGTTCTGCTTGTTCACATACCCGTTTAAATGAAAATGAGCTTCGTCTGACATCCACAGATAAGGAGACCACTACAAAGACCAATACGTAGGTGGGTGGATGTTAAAATAGATCGTAGAGAGGTAGGATGGGATGGTATGGACTGGATTGATCTCGATCAGAAAAGGGACCAGTGCTAGGCTCTTGTGAACACGGTAATGAACCTTTGGGTTCCGTAAAATGTTGGGAAATTCTTGAGTAGCTGCGGAACTGGCGGCTTCTCAAAGAGGGCTCAGCTCCATGGCGTTAGAGCTGCAGTTGTAACAAGTGAGAACCTGGTAGCTGGGGCAGGGGTCAGTTCGGGGACCTAGAGGAAGGGGAAAATCCGTCGTTACCAAGCGACGAACGATGAAGACAGAATATTTTATGTGTTGTAGTTACAGAGATCTTTAAATCAGTGAGACGGTGGTGGTTACGAGTTGCATAAGTGTGCAATAAATCCGAATTACCAATCCAAACCCCGTCTATGTCACCAACGTGACAATATCAAATCTAAAAAATATTTGGCTATAGTTACCAAAAAAAAAAACTATGCAATGACAATGCTAAAAATCTCACGCTTACAAATATTTTTACACATATAGAACATATTCCGAGGGCACGTGGTAGCATAGTTGGTTGAGGCACTATGCTACAAGCCGCAAAGTCGCGGGTTCAAGTCCCGAGGAAGTTACTGGATTTTTTCAATTGACCTAATCCTCCTAGCCGCACTATGACCCTGGGGTCGACTCAGCCTCTAACAGAAATGAGTAAGAGGAATATTATTGGGGGTAATGGGTGGCCGGCGCGTAAGGCTGACAACCTCACCGCCATCTGTGAGCCGATTGTCTAGAAAATGTGGGAACCTCAACGTCTCACAACCCTATTGGCCTCCACGGCCTGTTACAGGGATACCTTTACTTTATAGAATATACTCCATGCATTTTATCGGCCCCAGAGCCTGCAGCAACCAGTTCGCCACTGGCTGCCTCTTCATAAAATTCCCATCGAGTGGATATCGCGAAGGAAATAACCCCCCCCCCCGGCTGAGATGACGCTTAACTTGGTAATTGCGACTCATCACGAGTTTTAATAACGTGCAAACTTCTCCGCCGAGCGAGCTGACGGGTTTTCTTGAGAAGGAAATGGCAGAAGAGAAGAAGAAGAACACGGCTTCTTCCGTTTTTTAATATACATCGTCCCGGCTTGGCTATGGGGGGGGGGTGAGGAAATGAAGGGTTCGTAACGGCAGCGTTAAGCCCCGCGATACCTAATTTCGCGCGTCATGTAGCTCTAATTGCATGGTACGTAGTTCATTTCGCCTGACTCTTGCCTGACGGACAGGCAGCATCGTCGAGTGTCTTCATATATCCTTAACCTATCCGTTCCGTCAACATACGAAGTCAAAATAAAATAATAATTTAGATCTAAGAGCTTATGACGATAGTAAAAAGGTAAAGCTATCCCTGTGACAGACCTTGGAGGCCCATAAGGCTGTGACACGTTGAGGGTCCCACATTTTCTAGACAATCGGCTCACAGATGGCGGTGAGGTTGTCAGCCTTACGCGCCGGCCACCCTTTACTCCCCCGGAAGATTCCTGGTACTCATTTCTGTTAGAGGCTGAATCGACGGCAGTACGGCTGAAGGATTAGGTCAATTGAAAAATCCATTGACCTCGTCGGGAATCGAACCCTCGTCCTTCCGGCTTGTAGCATAGTGCTTCAACCAACTACACCATCGTGTACCCCCTGTAACGATGGTACATTAATATAAATATAATGTTTATGGACATCCATGGTCCCATTTTTAATTAAAATACCATTCTGTTTTTTATTTAAAAACAACGTTCGGAGACTGAATTTGTCTCCGTTTTCTTGTAAAACCTAGTCAGTTTGGCCCCTTCGATAGAACCAGCCCCTATTTCCGGCTCCAACAGGACGACGTTTAAATAAAAAGAGGATAATAAAAAAAGTCCAGAAACATAATTTTTGTATAATGATTTTGTTTCTATCTTCACTGTCCACAGAAAAAGTACAAAGTTTATTGTCCTCAAATTGACTGTGATCTAGATTCGTGTTAAATAAGGACATGGGATGTGATGTAGTGTAATGTAGTAGTTCAGCGACATTTCGGAGGGATGCACTTACTCCATCCTCATGACCGAAGGCTAAACCATGTAGGTAACGAGTATTCTGCTTACTGTTTGCTGCGCATTAGTAATCTCGGACTACACGGCGTCACACTCCAGAAGGAATCAAGCTATATTTCATGGTCATCACAGTGAGAACATAAGCAGCCCTCGGCAGTAGTTGGAGGTGAGTGGTCAGCTTCACGCCCCGGCCGCTTTAACCCGAAAAGATCCTCTGTAACCAACGGATAGGAGATCCCGGGAGGGGGGCAGAGCCTGTCTGGACGCTTTTGAGAAAAGAAAATCTCTTGCTCCTACCGGGAATCGAAGCCTGAACTTAGAAAAAGGCATTTGGCATTACCCTCAACTTTGATATTGAAATAAACAAGAAGACAGCAGCAGTATATAAGAAATCTCTGGCCAGTTTCTGTGCATAAGTTTGGGATATCTTTCCAATTGGGAACTGGAATAGTTCAGTCAATGTAGTGACTAGACTACGGGCTGGAATATCTGGGAACCATGTTTGGCTTTCCGACAGGGTTAGGGGTTCTTCTGTTCTGCTTTGTGTCAAGTCTCAGGGACCTACCCAGCTCCTGTCCAACGGAAATAGGAGGTCAATTCGCGCGCGGGTAAGGCGGCACTCACCTCCAGATAGTACCGAGGTTACCGTACGAGGCTACAAGCCTACTTGCACTCAACCATAAATATGCATGTCGTGGTGGATAATTAAGTACTTGGGACAAATTTACCTCTTACCTTTATACATGTTTACTACGTATCTCCATATTAAAATTCACTGTAATTACCATGATTTTCTATCGTAAAAGAAAATTCAATTCACATTTTCGAATATTCCAACCACATCGGAGTTTCTCCACTGTTCGTCAGAAGTTCACAAGAACCTCTTGGCATTGTAGACCGAAGGTGAAAAAATTCTGGTTGCGTCCAGTGGCATGACATTCATGCTAAATTTCATGAAGATCTGTCCATTACTTCAAACGTTATTACTATGAGAAATATGCACACCTACGCGCGCACACATAGAAATGCAGACGATTTGATAATGTGACGTATAGACCCGTTGCTAAGCGGTCTCTGTAAGCAGCGGCCGTTGCTAGGTAACGCCCGCAACAATAGAACGACGGAGTAATGCAACCCGTTTCTAAGTAACGGTTCGGTAAATACGTTTTCATGGCAATGGACAACAACGCAACAATAGAAGAACGCTGTTTTCTATGTGATTCGTGCCGAGATGTTGTAAGCAAGACAGCTTGAAGCATCGAGTTAGTTGCTGGTATTCATCCCGGGTCATGGCTCCCAAGGGACCATCTTGGAGGACGTTCTTCTCTAAGTTCACCTCATCAGAGTAGCCCTGCGCAGCTAAACTACATCAGAGACACTCAAGACCAGCAACCACAGGCACAGCAGACGTATGGGAAAAGCTTGCGGCACCCCGTGCAGCAGCATCTGCCACAACAGGAGAATCAGAGAACAGGTCTGTCAGTACTGGCCCCCAATTCGTTAAAAGTAGCCACTGTAGTGCGACAGATCATGAGAGCTCAGCGAACCTGTTACAAGAAGACAGAATAATGGTCATTATAAAAACGGTACTTAACATAACAAAATGTCTCCTAGAGTTTATAGGTTGCAGTTAATGCGAATGGCATTTGGAGGCAGCGCTATGAGCTCAGTAAACAGCTGCAGGACTTACATGTAGAGATGGCTCTTCTCTCAGAGACATATCTCAAACCCCATGGGAGGTTCTTTATTCCAAATTACCACTTTTATCACGCTGACCACTTCGCGGAAGAAAAGGCGAAACTGCCACTGCAATGAGAAAAGGCATTCCGCACAGTTGTCAGTTGAAGCCAGCTTGTGAAGAGAAGACTAGGAGGTTGGTGACAAATGCCCACCAGCCTGGGACTCATTAGTTATCAGTTGATAAGAATTCTGCATGGTCGAGTGTGACAAGAGAACCTGAACGTAGGGAAATTGGGGAATCTCCCTCGAGAAGAGCCGACGGCTAGTGGAGACGCTAATAGAATGAGGATATTAGTCTGTGTGTGCCAGTGATCTATAAAGTGTAGTTCCGAATGCTGTATACAAGTGGTCAATAAATCCATACACCATCTATAGTCACACCGGTAATACACGTAACAATACGATAACATAAACCCTTCGTGAGTCTTCTTTCCACTGAAACCAAGCAAAAATCAGCTTAAACCTACTGTCCGCGGGTTACCGTCCGATTTAATTTCTGCATCTGCTCACAGATGTCGTGAGCAGTCAAGAGCTTCAAAGATCGATGTTACGACTTTGACATTACTAGCGCTCCTGGTGACAGTATTTGAACTGACGAACATCTCGATGATTACGGATATAAAAATAGCGCATTATCAGTGGTGCCAACGTGATTCGAATAATTGAAGTAGTTTAGCTATCTTTCAAAAACAGTTTCTGCAAATAATTATATGCAATTACTTAACTTACATACTTATGTTTCCATCTCTGCAGGATGATCTCTGTATTTCAGGAAATACGCATCTTAACGTTATTTTGCATTAACGGATCAACTTCTGACCCAATTACACTGGGCGCAAGTACAGAGAGCTACTACTCGAAATAAATCTACATTCATTGATTACAATTATTAATCAGACGGAGTAAACAGACTCCCTTTTCCAAGGCCTAATATTCCGACTGGTATGTCACACATTATGAACGTAAAAGAACGTGCTACAGCAATGTTTTTTCGTACATGTGGCGAGACTGTCAATTCCGTATGTGTGCAATTATGGCGACTGTCCGCCAAATGGGTGCTATAAGGGTTATGTCACCTGTCGGCTTTGAGAGATTAGGTTAAGACATATGCCCGAAGAAACTGCTTTGTGTAATGAAAAGAAAATGTTCCGTGGTGATAACTATGAATTTAATACCTCTTGAACTGAAATATTATGCAGTTTCGTGTTTCATTAGCACTGAAAACAGAACTAAAGTTGCTGTGAATTTTTTAATAAATATGATGAAAGTGAGAAGTAGTTAATGTTTATAATACAAAAGGGCAAACAGGTAATTTTCAAGGCACAGTGGCCAGTGCAAAGACTTTACGTTTTTACACGGTCTGCTGTTTGAAGGAAATCATCACGAAATTTTGGGATAAATATCGCGCGAGTGCGAAATACAGCAAGAATTCTACTAATGCTTATAGGACCTTTGCTGATTTAATGGAGTTTCTGTTTGCAGTAGCAATGTATTTTATGTGTAGTGTATTTTTATTTATTGTAATTCACCCTTTAATTGAAAAATGATCCTCAGCCTAAAACACAACTATAAAGTCAAAGGGTTTTCTTGTACTAATAACTTAATGTGTTTTGTTCATTCCAGCATGAGAATTACACTAACACGTGCTTTGTCAGCACTGTGCCTATCGACTGTTGTTTTGCTTATGTGGACTGTATTGAGGCAAAGTCATGTAAAACATTTCACGCAAACATGCCATCATCCTGAGCAATTCCAAGAAGAACTTCACAAACTTGCAAATAGGTAGAATTTCGTTCTGCATAGACTATATACCATAATCCTTACAGAATAGAAATACAGAGCACAAAATCCCTTTAAACATTTATCAACAATGTTGCTTCAATTATTATTTACCTTTCCATTTTAATTTACAAATATTGTATTCCTTTCCTTCCAGTCCCTTACTATTGTGAAATTCCCTGATTTGTTCTGTAATGTTTGGCGTACATAATTATTAGATAATATTTTCCACAAAAAACAAAACAATTTCCAAATTGCAATACCACTTTGTTGCAAACTGAAGGGGAAAGTAGTTAGTTTAAACTTTTTCTAAGTTAGCTTTATGAATAATAACAAAATATTTATATATTTAATATTTATACATTTAATTTAAAACATTATTTGATCTGTTGTAAATTTATTCAGATGTGTAGAAATATTTATTTGTGATTTTACATAAAATATAAATCCCAAGTGGTTTTTAATTCCAAAATTTGTATTTAATCACAAATTTTATTAATGGTTTAAAGAAAGCAGTTAAATTCAGTCTAGCATTTTAATTATCTGAGTACTCTGAAATCAAATACCAGCTCATTAAGCCTGAGTATACATTTTCACATGTCACTGCACGGCTTAAAACAGTCAACATAATTTTTCTTGATGGGAGAACTGAATTATATTAAAAACACAAGCCATTATCCATGTTCTGTTATGAAATTTCATGGCAGGGCAAAGCAGAGACCTTCATTCCTTCAACATATTTTTGTTACGTTATGTACTTCACAGGGCAGTGCGCGGTCTCTTTATGCTTTGTCCTGGATCCACATAAGCTGACTGTTTATTTCAGTTCCATTTATTTTTCAGAGTTCATCGTGTCCTATCTGCATTAGGCCTCTCACACTTTCTGTGCTATGGCTCACTGTGGGGCCAGATCCGAATCTCACGGTCACTACCATGGGAAGCAGATGTTGAATTCTGCCTTCTTAATGAAGAATTAACCAAATATGACGAAGTATTCCTAGTTCGGACATTTAAGAAACATAATCTTCAGCTAACATACAACTCAGGGGAAGGAATGTATGGTGTGAAGGACCCTGCATTTGGTGGTGCATCTGTGCAGCTTATTGTTTTTGAGGAGGATCCGTTGGTAATATAGTCACATTCTGTGAAATGCAGATATTTCGAAACAAAACCCTGTTGATCTGCAATAGAAAATCCTATTATGTCCAGAGTTTTTTTTCTTCCTTCCACTGAAATTCTCAAGTTTGAGTTCTACAAGAACTTATGACATAATACTGATACATGTAAGGTTAAATAATTGTATTTGAATTTTGTACACAGGCTGCAAGGAGCCAGACAAATGATTCTATAACTGCTGTAAGAATTCATTAATTACTTGCATATCATAGGTAAAAAAATGTTTATTTGTGAGTGTTGCATTCTCTGAGAGCATACATTGGTCATTTTTCTATACTTACTGATATAAGTCATGCAGCGAGATGGGGAAAACAAGGTACACAAAATGTATACAAAAGTATGCAGTCTACCCAACAATATTCTGTATTTAAAGCAAAGTAGACACTATCGTATCAACATTTGTTTTTTTGATGCAACATGTTTCAACCCTTATACTGGGTCATCATCAGGCGTACAGTGATACCAGACACGATAGTGTCTACTTTGTTTTTAAATAAAGAATATTGTTGTGTAGACTGCATACTTTTGTATACATTCTGTGTACCTTCTTTATAACACACAACAGGATGCATACTATTAAGATGGGGGAAACAAAAATGCATACAGAAGAATCAGTATGGGGAAGTCTGTTGGAAGATTACGTCTTTGAAGATGACTTCTGGGAAGATTGAGTGGGGTCAAGAAAACAGTATTGAAGTATATCTTAGTATTTTATCAGGAAGTAGGAATGAACTGGTGCAGGATTGTATGGAATGAGGGTCTTCACTGTTATAAATATTTGGATTTTATTTCCAGAGAACTGATTTGTGAGTCACTCATGTCTAATTTAATCTCCAATTTTACAAATTTAAATCATATAATTCTTATTTCATTTTTGTGGCAGATTGGCATGTTACGTCGTGTGGGATGGAAGCGTCGAATGCTGCCGCCAGACTGTGAAGGAATGACGTCTCTAGAATGTTTTCCTCCAAGACTTATTGCACCGCCACTACCAGTAAAAGAGTTCGGAGGTTTCGTGTTCCCCGTTCCAAGAGAAGGAATCGAGATACAGAAGTATCATTATCAGGATAACTGGTGGAAAGAAGTTCTGCCCAAAAACTGTTAGATGGATGAAGACAAGCATGCAGAAATGGGGTCGTCATGAAGCGTGAACTTAGTTCGTTTTGTTATGGCTGCTGCTGTCTTATGGCAGTGAAAGCAGCATTACATCACATTCACTTTATGACTGTTGTTGCTACTGATGTCATTATTTTTGTGGGATACTGGAATATGTAGAAAGATTGATTGTTTACCTTAAGGTTTCTGGAAACAATGCACTACACTGCAGTTACACTGAACAATGCCCATACACTTAGGTATTTTTAATGTACAAGGCATTTTGTAACTTTGTTTCACACCAGCTGTCATTACACTGTCAGATCTTTTTATTACTAGCACTACCACTTCTGCTACTACCACCACCACCACCACCACCACCACCACCACTACTACTACTATTACTACCACCACCACTACTACCACTACCACTGCTACTACTATCACTACTACCACCACCACTACCAACATCACTGCTACTACCACCACCACCACTATCACCACCACCACTACTACCACTATAACTTCTACCACAACTGCTACAACTACTGCCACCACTACTACCACTACCACCACTATCGCTGCCACCACCACTATAATTTCTACCACAACTGCTACAACTACTGCCACCACTACTACCACTATCACTGCTACTGCCACTACCACCACTACTGCTACTATTACTACTACTGATAGTACTACTAATGGTACTTTGAATCAAGCCCAAAACCTCATTCAGAGGTTTGTTCCACAACCTGTACCTAACTGACTTAAGAATTTGTTTCCTGAAAAAAGTTGCAGCCAAGAACAAAGAAAGGGAACCCCATTTCTAAGTTGAGCCCCCATCAAACCATACTGAAACTTCCAGCTCCCCATTGCTATGAGCAGACAGTATAAGGAAGAATATGATTCTCAACTGAAGTTGCAATAGACCACTGCCTGATAAATCAAAACTCACATGAGCTAAGGGACAGAATACTATTGATACTTTCATTTCATTCATTCATCAGTAATCTGTCAGACGACAGGTCCACAGTCTCTTCCAAAACAGTTCGTCCACTTAATGCGATCTTCTGTTTTTGGAAAGAGACTATCCAGGAAAAGTGATAATGTGGTAGTTTTCCATTTGCTTTCCACATCGCAGTACAACAGCCGTTCAAACCACTCTGGTCACGCCTGTTGCTATAAGAACTTGAACCATCTCGAGCATCATTTGCTCTGTGCTTCAAGTCGCTGCTGATGACGCTGCTTCCGGCACCAGTTTTTGGTGTCTCTCTTCGTCTGATGCCTACCCTTTGACCTGTCCAGCAAGGGAGGCCCTGCCAGTAGCTACGCTACCGCTGGTATAGCTCTCAGGGTCCTTGGCATACTCAAACCCCTTCACCACGATAAGGTGGAGACACCAACGAGGGGATTGATACTTTAGGAGCTAATAAAGCATTGAATCACGGTTATCAAGAACTCGTGTTTGTAAGCAGACAGGTTTTCCCAGTGGTGGGTGTTCTGAGTGAATGGCAGTGTTTTGCATGAACATGCTGTCTCCATCATCTGGGTTGAAGTAAGAGAGGGAGGAGGATTTTGTAAGGTTATATAGATAAGATACCAAGGAAGGTAGTCACACACACATCCATGTAGGGGGGCACAAACTGATTCAGGCCAATATGAGTGCAGAACGGGAAATTCGAGAACAACTGGCCCTTATAAGCGACCAGAATACTTTTGTTACAGGAAATATGAGAAAGTGGCCCTTTTCAGAACAATGTGAATATCAAAAACGGTCTCTTATAGAATTACAAAGAAAATTTTAAAACAAATCTATTGGAAGAAAGTGCATAGGAAGATCTCTGGAAACCTGGAAAAGTTTAATTTTGTGTTATGTATAATGGAGGGCACACGTTAACATAGTTGGTTTAGGCATTATGTTACAAGACAGAAGTTTGTGGTTGCAGTTCCTGATGAGGTCACTGATTTTTCCAATTGACCTAATCCTTCCAGCTGCACTATGGCCCTGGGGTCGATTCAGCCACTTACAGAAATCAGTACCAAGAATCTTCCTGGGGGGTAAAGGGCAGCCGGCATGTAAGACTGACAATCTCACTGCCATCTGTAAGCTCACTGTCTTGAAAATGTGGGAGCCTCGGCGTCTCACAGCCCTAGGTTCCTCGCAGCCTGTTATAGGGATAGCTTTACCTTTTTTTTTTATTATGTATAATGGGTCATCTAGGAATAATGTTGATAATAATAATTCAACCTAAGATTTATATGCATAATGTAACAATATAAGAAAAGAATATTCCTGTCCTTGTGTAGATTAACAGCTGTGATTGATCAACAGGAATGAAAATTCAGTTTATCATTTAAATTTTAGTCCAACCTTTCACACAGTAAAATTTGAAAGAGTTCCACCCCACTAGTTTCAAAGATCAGGCAGATGGACAGGTATGACGTCTCAATTATGCACACAAAACATGACTAAATCTTATAGTATCCAAAATTTTTATTGGGATTTTTCTTTTGCATCTGGTTGAATGATTATGCTGCTAATCAGATGGGATTATGGGAGTAGATAGTGGACTACCTAGGCTTCAAGTGGAACAGTATACCACAACAACATGCCTTACACAGATGCATCACCATTGTCACGATGTGGGGGTCCTTCGGAACTGACGAACATTTCTCTGAGGTTAGGACACTGATATGCTCCACTTACTAAGGGAACAAGGGTGTGTCATCATTAGACAGCTACTGGGTCGTTTTTATACATAGTTCTGGTGTGAAATTCAGACTTGTTTATACAAAACTTCTATTCCGTAAAGTTATCTGCTCAAGCTGCTGCACTCTGGTTTACACAGTATATGAACTTTACGATGTTAACCTACTCAGAAAAGAAACATGTACTGATATAGCCACTTGAAATGTAATCATGGAATCAAAATGTAAACTGTACTTTGTGGCTGAGATATTGCTTAAATATAATCCAGTATCCCAATATAGTAATACAATTCATAAATTAGAAGCTAATATTTAAGTGTTTAAATACATATTCTAACCCAAACCAAAGATAGACTTATAATGTACTGATGTATACAGCTAATCTTCAAAAGAAATAGAACAGTATTAACCTCTTGTAGAAAATCAAAATGTAGTGTTTGTATATTCATTTAATGAAAAAGTAAATTAATTTTATTGTGTACAGCTTCTTAGGTTATTAGAAAGGATAAATATTTCGATGTAATAGTTTTCTTTGTTGCAAATACATTAATGAAGTGACATTTTCTAATGTCACAGATAATTTTATTATGTTAGAGGGTTCATTATCTGCTGTAGGTTTAAGATGTTTTATTTTCAACAACACCCCAGGCTGAGAAACCCAGTTGGGAGTTGCATTAACATCCATACAAGGTCTGACAATAAAGTTTCAAGGTTAAAGCAACAGAAAAGTGTATTGTAAACATAACAGTTATGTCTTGTGATTGCTTTCAAAGTTATATTCCTGGAAGTCTAGATATAGATGTCAGCACTGCTGCCATGCTTCAGCTGAATGAATAGTGTTTGTGTTTCATATTCATGAAATCTAGGCCTGGAGGTCAGCTATCCAGTTTAGAATATTCTGTGGCTTTTCTTAGTTCCTCTTAGGCACATTCCCAGAGAGCACAGCTTCCTTTGCCTATCCTCTCCAGTTTATTATATATAATCTCTGATGCTAACAGCATGTGTTACCATAGTTGGTTGAGGCACTATGCTACAAGCCAGAAGGTCATGGGTTCAAATCTCAATGACGTTATTGGATTTTGCATTTGACTGTGGCCCTGGGGTCGACTCAGCCTCTAACAGAAATGAGTACCAGGAATCTTCCTGGGGGTAAAGGGCAGCTGGCACGTAGGGCTGACACTCTCACCACCATCTGAGAGCTGATTGTCTTCAAAATGTGGGAGCCTTGACGTCTCACAACCCTATGGGCCTCCACGGCCTGTTACAGGGATGTACAATTAAACTGAGCAAGTGAATGAGGATCAGAGGGGTATGGCATTTAGCATATAGGATTTTGGTGGGAAAGCCAGAAGGAAAGAGACCACTAGGAAGACCTAGACATAGGTGAGGAGATGTTATAAAAATGGATCTGAGAGAAAAAGGTTGGGTTGATATGGACTGGATTTATCTGGCTTAGGACAGGAACCAATGGAGGACTTTTTGAACACGGTAATGAACCTTTGGGATCCATAAAATGTTGTGTAAATTCTTGAGTAGATGAGCGACTGGCGGCTTCTCAAGAAGGACTCAGTTTCATGGAGTTAGTTGTGTCTAAGCGGTCAAGTTTAGTTTCTTTTTTGAAGATAATTGGCAGAATTTATAGTTAAGGCTATGACAGTCAAAACCTGTTACAGTTCTCCCTGGGCGCTATGGTCCTCAGCCATTTCAGAAGGGTGACTGTTTTATTAGCATGTTATGACTTGTTTTTGTATCTGGACAGAAAACAGTGCCTTGTTTTTGTCTACATGCAGTTTGGATGACCGGAAGAGGACAAGTCCGTAGTTTTCCGAAGATGTGAATTTTGTTTGTTGACATGTGTAGCTGTTATACTCGTAAAGTGTAGCTGGACCCTAAACTAAAGAAAATAACCGCTCTCACATGTGGGGTTCCGAGTCCTGTGTCTTGGGAACTGTTTTATTCTCAAAGGTCATTATGTGATTGGCATGTGCTGATTGCATGATGAATTTGGATAGTTGAAATCAGCTAACAGGAAATGAAGTCTTGTCTGGGAGAGACGCAGTCGATTCAAATCTTCAGGGATGAAGCGACGCTCTCGCAGGAGACCAGTCTTAAAAAACTTGGCGTTTTGAATTGATCAGAGGCAAACGCCATTGGGCTGCACTCCTAAATTCACAAGTCCTTCACTTTGAATCGTTAAAATATGATAATAGAAATGGGTCATATTACTCCGTGCTTACAAGAAGTTATAATATTTCGCTTCTGAATAAATTAACATTTTCTGGACAGTGGAAGTTGTGTTGTTGATTTCGATCAGTGGACTGGCTTCAAGTGTGCAGTTTCCGGTTGCCACAGTTACTGCCGTAACACGATCCTGATAGGAGTCAAGTGATCTACCGAAGCCGGCACATACGTACAAAGAAAGAATGGGGGACGGTAACACGGCCACTTAATTGGGAAGAATTTTGGTTGCAATAAACATCCTTTATTGGCCGAAATTGTAATTAAATGATAAGTAATTTTGTTTACGAAACCATTTAACTGAGTAGTTACAATGGACATTACCATCGTCTGGTTTTATTTATTTAAAAAAGTTCCGGAGACTGATTCTGTCTCCGAAACTTTCATACATAAATGAAAACAGGACGATGGAAGATGTCTAGAAGCACAATAAGTATATTAATATACCATCGTCACAAACTCTTAGATCTTAACTGAGAAGAGTTTCACTTTTTCCTTTTAGTACGTGTATCAAAAATCACGACATGCGTGAGAAAGTAGGCTGTGCATTGCTGCAGGGCCTCTCATAGCGAGAGTCATTTTGCCACTGATGCATGATGGGAATGTCTTCTTGTGCTGAAAATCTGCAAGGAAGTATGACCGAGCAGGACAACTAACCTTAACAGTGACCTACATTAACCGATCCAAAGAGAAAATGCAGAGCGCAGAACGAAGCTGCCATATAAATGACAAAGTTGGTCACGCCTCTTCTCATTTCGTGTTAATACTGTCCCGAAAGTCGAAGTGCTTGCAAAAATATTCACTTTCGTTGTAATGTGCACTACAAGAAACGTAAGTCGCTGAACAAAATGGCTGTCTATCAAGTCAGTGAGTAAGAGTAAGAATAATCTAGCAGAAGCAAATGTAATTCGTCATGTTCACATAGATGTGCAGTCAAGAGAGGACGGCTGCTGCTGGAAAACTGTAGGGGACAGAGAGAAATATTTCGTCTTAAGCAGTGAAAGCCGTTTTAAGAATTGGGAACCCTCTGCGTGTGTTTCTTAATATTAATTAGCAGTTGATTTAGCCGCGTTGTTACTAACTCAGGTTATATACAGCGTCGAATGAATATATGACAGTGAATATTATATTGGAAATAACAGAGAAGGAAGCAGTCGTGACCTATTTTAAGGTAGTGTTGCGGCATTTCCCTAGAGGACCGGAGGAAAAAGACGAAAACATCAGTCAGGATAGATGGTATCCCGACCGAGAATTGATCTCCAAACCACGAGAAGCGTTTCCAGTTGAACCAGCTTTCTCGGTAATATCTGAGTTACATGGGAATGAAAACGTAGTTTACAGACCTACAGATTCCGTCTCTATGTATTGGGGGGGGGGAATTCGCAAAAAAAATAGGATGGGCCAGCATGGACTGGATTCATGTGGTTCATGATAGGGACCTGTGAAGGGCTTTTGTTAACACGGTAATGGAATTTATACATTGTGAAATTCTTAAGTAGCTGAGCGACTGACGGCTGCTTAAGGACTCAGCTCCCTGTGGTTAGTCAGTCTGTGTGTATGCGTGTGTGTGTTTATTTATATAAACTGCGTGAAGCGAAACTAGAAGCTCCACTGTACGGATCCCATTTTATCATATCTTGCACTACACAGTGAACTGGAGATATAAGAGAAACGTAAATGTGACACGGATATCGTATAAAGACAGGTCTTCTACTGTCCATCTCACGGATAGTGGGGGAGGGATTTAGTAGCCTTGAGTCGCCTGGATTTCTGATTTCGATTAGGTTCAGTGCATAAACAATTGGTTATAAAGTTTTCCTACTTTCTCCTACGAGGAGAGTGAACGAAAGCACAGTGATGATAGTGTTCTCGAAATTTTAAGTGCTGAATAAGTTTAAAATATTCCTCTGTCTGTTCTCCTATATGCAACCTATATTCCCATTTATCAGTTGCCTAAGTTCTGAACTGTTTAAATGGTTTACTCAATTATTAAGCTACATTATATGCGTACGTACAGGGGCACGCGGTAGCGTAGTTGGTTGAGGCACTATGCTACAAGCCGGAAGATCGCGGATACGAGTCCCGATGAGGTGGATTTCTTCAACTGACGTAATCCTTCCAGCAGCACTATGGCCCTGGGGTCGACTCAGTCTCTAACAGAAATGAGTACCAGGAAACCTCCTGGGGTGTAAACCGCGGCCGACGCTTAAGGTTCACAACCTCACCACCATCTGTGAGCCGATTGTCTAGGAAATGTGGGAGCATCGACGTCTCACAACCGTATGGACCTCCACAGCCTGTTACAGGGACAGCTTTATATGTGTACCTCAAAACTAAGCGCAGTTCGACCGCACAGTTCTTGAAATGAAATATGGATACGCTGAAATAGTAACACTGCTTACACATTGCGAGAATCTTGTTTACTGTTGGTGTTTATAATGGCAAAACGTCTTATTACTTACATCAGAATATTGAAGTTGACACGCTCCAAGAAACGCCCAATTATTTCCACTTATCGTTAAATTAATAATAGGTCATCAGACATTTTCTATTATTTACCTCCCTGGCAAGGCCGATGGGTAAGGCTTGCGCAAAGCGAACAATACAAAATCAGTTCTCGGAGGGGCAGGTCATACAGAAAGATTCTCTTCGAACGGGAACAAAAGCCGATGAACAGGGCGTTATTCCCATGACGCATAAATTCGCTTGAGAGAATAATAATATAGAAAATTCGCTGCAGTAAAGTGATTTAGCCAGGGAGTAATTACTCTCGAGGTATAATTTCCCTTATATCAAGGGGTTATAATCTAATCAGGCATAAACAGAAAGCAGGGCGAGGTTACTTCCTGTAATCGATTATTTATCGATACTTTCATCACAGTAAGCACTTGAAACTTAAAAAGTAATTGAAAGAATTTCCTATGAGAAGATCAGGTCGTTAATTACAAGTGGTCTGCCTTGATACACCGCAGATATGACCTCAACCAAGAATAAAATTGACTGCAGCAAAATGATTAATCGTAAATGTATGTTTGTTCATTGCCGTTTGAGAAAGGAGAAGGGGCATTGGTTAAGCCTAGGATACAACAATGTCCAAGAGGTATTGAGAGCCATTGTTGTGGGCAGATCTCAAGTTAATGTATGAGCACGATCATTTTCTGTAATTGACTGTGGCGTTTTCTGAAGGCGTAGAGGCTGTTGATGAATACCTTACCATACTGTCTGTCTAAAATATCTTTTATGGTACGCCGTTACTTGCTTAGGACAGTGGAAAAGTCCTAAGGTTTAGCAAGATCTTCGGTATGGCGTCTTTGGTTCACATAAAACTAAAACTAAAATCCGTGGTTTTAGTCCGCAAGCTAACTGTACCGACCGAGCGACCGCCGCTTGTCGGCGAACTTAAAACCGCCCCTGTGGTCTAGTGGTCAGAGTTCCTGGCTACAGATCCAGTGGTCCC
This sequence comes from Cryptotermes secundus, assembly GCF_002891405.2. NCBI lineage: Eukaryota > Metazoa > Arthropoda > Insecta > Blattodea > Kalotermitidae > Cryptotermes > Cryptotermes secundus. Next base: position 416,741 of record NW_019730110.1, read on the forward strand.
GGGTCCGATTTCCGGCGGTACCAGATTTTATGAGAAGTAGTGGGTCTGGAACGGGGTCTACTCAGCCTCGTGATAATAATTGAGGAGCTATTTCAAGGAAATAGCGGCTCCGGGCTAGAAAACCGAAATTAACGGCCGTGGGGATTCGTTGCGCTGACCACGCGACACCTTCTATCCGCTAAAGTTGGTACTTTGGTTCATGCCATAAAAAGAATCTAGTTAATGTTTAGGATTTCAGGTTCTAACAGCGGTGATTACAAAGAGTTTTACCTTCTGGGATACAGAGTCGTGTAGTCCGTTGAAAATCAACAGACGTTTCAGAGGAACATATCTTCAGCTTCAAGACTGAAGAACAGGCCGAGCGAGGAGCCATTGTGAAGCAGAAAGCAAGCAAAATCAGTTGATTTTCAACGCACTATACGGCGTTATTTCCCAGAAGACAGAGCTCTTCAGAATCGATTTAATTTTCTAATGACGTAACGCAACACGTCACTGATAATGACGTAACATCACAGATGATTTAAACGAAGTATGGGCGCTTTATCTCTTCATTGCATGCGATCCACAGACACGCCCTGACGGCACGGATTAAGGCCCAAAATTAACTCAAAATCGAGTCACGAATAACAGATTTAGGATGCAACGTGAAACTCATAATGCGTGTGTATTCTATTCCTGTTGCAGACAGTTCTCGTTCTGGCAGCGTTGGGTTCTGTAATTGCCCAGTATCACGTATATGAAAATGGGGAAGGCCAACAAAATGTCGGATATGACTCACCACTATCACCAACAGGATCATTCACGGGGGCTACGTACGGGGGCGGGGGAGAAGGATTTGAAGTCTACCCCACAGTGAATTATGTCAGGTCACAAACCACCAGCTATGGGGAACCTGTGCGGAATTCATATTACTGGGCAGGTGACCACAGCGGCGGGATTTATGATGGTGGCTTCGGAAACGAGTACGGACATCATCCACAGAGAGTCAAAATACAAGTAAGTTAAGATAAACACAATATTTATGTAAACTATTAACTTGTCTGGCAATTAGTGCAAGATTAAAACGGAAGGCTACTGACGGACGTTGTGTCCTGCCGATAGTGACAGAGATACGTGTATAACTATCTTCATGGAGCTGCGCCCTTCTTGAGAAGCCGCTAGTTCTGAAGCTACTCAAGAACTTCCCAACATTTTACGGAACACGAAGGTTCATAACCGTGTTCAAAGAAGCTCTCCACTGATCCCTATAATGAGCTACATTAATTCAGTCCATATAACTCTATCCTATTTCTATAAGATCCATATTAATATTATCCTCCCACCTAAGTCTTGGTCTTCCTAGTGGTCTCTTTCCTTATGGCTTGCCGACCAATATCCTATATGCATTCCTCTTCTCTATGCGTGTTACATGCTCCTCCCATCTCATCCTCCTTGAATTGATCATTCTAATTATACTTGGAGAAGAGCACAAGTTATGGCTCCTCATTATGTAGTTTTCTCCAGTCTCCTCACAGATGGCGGTGAGGTTGTCAGCCTTACGCTCCGGCCTCCCTTTGCACCCCAGGAAGAGTCCTAGTATTCGCTGCAGACCCTCAGTTGTATGAAGCTGATCAACCTTGCTTTAAAATATTAAACACTTTTAAAGCTTATTCTCTGGCTCGTCTGAGCAAGATCTGACTGCGCAATGCACCATCTTGAATGCTTACTGAGACGTTGATATTCTGCGCTACCAGCGGGAGACCTAATATTGCTTTGTATTTTCTGTGACCAGGTGTACAGAGGACCGACCCTGAAATCTGACTACAGTCACCACGCAACTTGGGGATATTACGTCGTCCAGCCAAGTGACAGCCAGAAAGAAAATAGTTACGCTTATTAACACGTTTTCTGTATTATTTATTTGTAATGAATTATAAAAATTAGACGGTTTTACCTATGAACCGGGTTAGCTCACTCGGTATAACGATAGGCTTTGAGCTGGAAAGCCTGGGTTCTGTTCTTGGAAGGGGTAAAAGATTTTTCTCTTCTTCACAGATTCCAGACAAGTTCTGGGGCTCACTCAGCCTCCCGCCCAATTGATACCGGGGCTCTTTCCCTGGGGGTAAAGCTGACTAGGCGTGAAACTGACCGTTCACCTCCATCTAGTGCCGAGGTCAAGAATGATGGCGTTAACCATAATTTTCCCATACGTCTTCATGCTCTTGGAGCTTAATTAATTAGGCACAGGGACAAATTTACCTTCTTATCTCTTGGCCAGTTTTAGGTGACCGAATAAGCTATGCTGATGTCGTTGTATTATCCTTATACGGAATTCTGTACGCGTTTCCCCGGCTATTCAAATTTTGAGTGGACGAAAGTAACACGGCTTTTCTTCTAAAGCTACGCGACGTTGCTCTGATTTCGGAATATTTGTAATCATACTTATGAAAAATGTAAATTACTGTCTTTCAGATTACCGTGGGGTACGTGGTAGCGTAGTTGCTTGAGGCACTATGCTACAAGCCGGAAGGTCGAGTCCCGATGAAGTGGATTTTTTAAATTTACCTAATCCTTCCAGCCGCACTATGGCCCTGGGGTCGACTCAGCCTCTAACAGAAATGAGTACCAGGAATCTTCCTGGGGGTAAAGGGAGGTAAAGAGACGATTGTCTAGAAAATATGAGAACCTCGACGTCTCACAACCCTATGGGCCTCCACGGCCTGTTACAGGGAAAGCTTTACCTTTTCTTTTTTACCGAGACAAAATTCTGGATGCCTGAAGAAAATATGAAGCTATCAGCTACATCTAGAGGATTCAGGAGCAAACAATTGAGCACGTGCTGCAGGATTCATGATATAACCAGAAATGTATCAAGCAGTATGAGAAAAGCATAGCAAATCCAGTCTGCCCCTACATGTTTTGAGATATCTCTGTGTTTTATTAGGAACAATACAGTTAGCTCTGACCACAGTTCTGGTGCCCTGAAGCACTAAATTACTTCAAACTCACCGTCTCCTGCTGTGACGCTGTTAGGGCAGTGTTCTAGCTTCCCAGTCTGAAACAAGGAAACAGACCGACTGTGAATCATATAGTTCGTGCTTCTCACATCCGTGTTCTTATACATAAAGCCTAAGTCTTTTT
>NW_019730110.1:419917-462582 GCF_002891405.2 Cryptotermes secundus
GGTGGGTAAAGATCTCCACATATTTGCAGACGGAGCGGTTTCTCTGAATCATATTTTACATGCAGGTACCAAACCTTTTACGGTGTTACTGGATTAGTGTTACAAATGTGTATACCTCGGCCAACTTTAATTTTCTTATGTAATTGGTTTTAATTTATTGATTTGTTATTAATTTTATCACTCCCAGTTGTCTTATCTTACTATTTCGTTACTAATAGTATTAGCAACACTCGTAATAATCCATAATTGTATGTATATATTTAAGTCTTCTTTAGATTTATGCTCACAGATTTATTTGTCATATTTGTATTTTGTTTTAATTATTTTGTGTACCTTATATACTCGTGCTAACTTTCTAATTGGCCACTCTGCTGTTAAGTTATTGTACGTAAATAAACATGAATTGAATTGAATTGAATTGAATTATTATTATTATTATTATTATTATTATTATAGAGGGGGTGGGTTTCCCAATGCACTTAGGCCAGTTATTGGTCCATTGTGCGTCCCCCTTTAATTTCTACTGTCGCCATACCCTACCGGTAACGGTGCGTGCTATCAGCCCCGTTCAGCCAACGAGGTCAGCCCTCGGTACCTTGATGCTTCCCCCATCTACCAGAGGTTCTTTTACGTGCCGTAAAGCTACGACACGGGACACACGGCTTAAAGTCCCTCCCGGAGGACTTGTTTCCTGAATTTTTCCGCCTTTAAAAATTCCACGCCGGATTTTAACCCGCGTACCTTGAGTCATGAGGTGGGAACGTTACCCCTAGACTACGGAGTCAGCTTTCCGAAAGGATGCTAAGACATGAACCTGTCAAAATATCTGTCACGTGGTGAAATGCATGTTCTTTTCTTGCAGCAGTAGCGGGACAGACCGTAGTACGCACGTGCAGCCCAATTCCGCCCTCATTCAGGCAACGTTCTCTAACGGCTTTGTGCTTCTAGTTATATTGTGTTAACGATACCTACAGTACTGAATTTATTTTAGGTTTTACGAGTATTAATGAAATATTTTTTCTCTATGAATAAGTTTGTGTTTTGGACCAATTGACATTTTTTTTAATAAAACAAGCCGAAGAGTAGGCACTGTTGTGAGACTCGTTCGTAGTTAAACTCTGACTTCGTTTTAATATGGCTAAAATGCTAGATTTGATGCTTTCACGGCGACGATGAGTCATAATATTCTGGATAATGACATGGTGTAGACCGGTAAGGTGTTACCAGCGTTTTGAAGGAAAATGGCGCCTTCTACAAAAATTAGCCTACCTAAACAAAGCATGCTTATTTAAAAAAAATACTGTTATGATAAATCATTTTACTGTAAAGCAAAAAAAAGTGAAGCTATCCCTGTACCAGGCCGTGAAGGCCCATAGGGTTGTGAGACGTTGAGGGTCCCACATTATCTAGACACTCGGCTAAAAGATGGCGGTAAAGTTGTCAGCCTTAGGCGCCGGGCGCGCTTTACTCCCCAGGAATATTATTTAATTAATTCCCGGTATTTATTTCTGTTAGAGGTTGAGTGAACCCTAGGGCCATACTGCGGCTGGAAGGATTAGGTAAATTGAAAAAAATCTAATTACCTATTCGGGACTTGAACCCGCGACCTTGTAGCATAGTCCCTCAACCAACTACGCTACCACGTGCCCCCACTCAACTCCAACTAGTGCAGAGGTCAAGAAAACGTGGATCTATACATCTGCTCCCCTATACGTCTTCAAGACATAGTGCTTAATTAGTTAAGCACAACGACAATTTTACCGTTTTTCCTTTTGGCGTTACAGCCCCAATTTGGGTCCTTAGCCTACCTCCATGAAACTCTCCGTTTCACTCGGGTTTATTAGATCTTAGACATTCGGTAGGGCTCTTTGGGTGGGTGATCAGCTCGTCGCAAGGCCTCTACCTGTATACAAACACAGAAAAACGCGCACACAGACACTAAACATCCATGTCCTGAGTGGGATTCGAACCCACGATCCCGGCTTCGGAGCGAGCGAAGACAGTGCATGCCTTAGACCGCTCGGCTACCGTGACCGGTCCAACTTTACCTTTACCTATCCGAATTTTGGCGTTCCCTGCCTAGCTCATCTCACATGCCCCAATTTAACCATCACATTACGTTACCTACAGGGCTAAAGAGGGAGGCGCGTTAGTAGATCAACTTCTGTTCACATGGCGCTGCATGTATGTGGCGCTGTGTGCCATCTATCAATTAATTCTGTACTCCGTGTCACCCGAAGTTCGTATTGACCGTCTTCGGTATATTTACACGGAGGAAACTGCTGCCAACATGGCGTTGTGTTTTAATATATTTCGAGCGCCATTCTGAGAGCCAGTTTATGTGAATATTTGTCCTCTTGAGACAAATAATCCAGACAAAGGTGAGTGATGCACTGTATATAATACTATTATAAATAGAAAAGACAATTATCCTGCTCTGAAAATTACTAATTTAGTCCAACTGTTATTAATAATCTGTACAGCTGTAGCGTAGTTGGTTGAGGCACTATGCTACAAGCCGGAAGGTCACGGGTTCAAGTCCCAATGAGTTCATTGGATTTTTTTTTCAATTGACCTAATCCTTCCAGCCGCACTATGGCCCTGGGGTCGACTCAGCCTCTAACAGAAATGAGTACCAGGAAAAAATTAAATAATTTTCCTGGAGAGTAAAGCGCGGCCGGCGCGTAAGGCTGGCAACCTTACCGCCATCTTTGAGCCGATTGTCTAGCTAATGTGGGATACAGCGTGAGGCTGTAAAAATGCATTTCATTGGTACAGAGTGGCATAGTCTGTAACACGTATTATGGTTATTTGACATCCTTAAAATGGTGAACCTATATGATTGTCCTTACTCTTTGGCTTGAGAATTCGAAAACAATGAATCGGTTTATTTGATGAAGCGTTTTGTAGGATCAAGAAACTCACATGTTAATTAAAATGAGAAAAATAAAATAACAATTTTCTTGATTCTGTAAAAATAAAAACAGATTCTTGAAAGGATCATACAGAAATTATCCTTCAAATAAGGCCACTTTGACGAAATGACTGACTACAAGGGAAAATGTCCTTCTTGGGAAGCTACAAGTTTTTTTATTGCTAGTGGGGTGGGACTAAGTCCCTTGTACTGCGGCCACTTCTGGCCTATTGTACCAGCCCCAGATGATAGGTGAGGGTGATTGTGGAGCAATTGGTGGAATGAAGATTGGCAAGGGGAAACAGAAGTACTCGTAGAAAACCTGCCCCAGCGCCACTTTGTCCACCACAAATCCCACTTGACCAGACCCGGGATCTAATCCGGGCCGCCGCGGTGGGAAGCCAACGACTAACCGCTTGAGCTATGGCGCGGCCAAAGCTACCAGTTACTTACGGTGGCCGCACACCAACTGCGTCAAGACATGCATCAAGACATGAGAGGAAAAGAGGCAGGCTTTCTTCATTCGTGATTCGTCAGCATCATGACTCAGTCCGGTGAGCGACGGTTTTCATAATCTCATTCGTTTCAACTGTGCATCTTTTTTTTTTTTGCGTCATGTCGCAAACATCATGTCTTGACTGTTACATGTCTTGACGCATGCCTGTGTGCGACCTACCTTAGACCGTAAGGACAGTCTTAGGCAACTACTATTTGCTGTATTCATGAGACCACCGCACGCTATCTTGAGCCAGTTAAATTCGCATGCCTTTTCTCCTAGAGACGTTATCCTTCCAAGTAATCCTGGTCTCGTGAATGCTTCTTCCATTATCGTTTCCTGACTTGATTTCTTGAGTATTTCTTATTTCCTAGACTTGATGTACGCCCCGTCCTGCTCGTCCACATAACTCAGCATCATAATAACTTTTAGTGAATATCTCGTGGTTCTCCGAAAATGTGTTATAGGGGCGTCAACTTACGATGCTGCCAACGTGCTTGGACAATGAACTCGTATAGGTGAGCTCACTTTCTCAGCACATTCGCAGCGCCATAAATTGAAGACAGTCATACAGACAGAGGGTTGGATGTATGAATCTCACTACTGCAATTATGAAAAGTGTGGTGTTTTTGGTGGTAACGCCGTGTATTGCTGATCACACTGGCCGCGCGGTGTAAGGCACAAACTGCCTTCGCTCGCTCAAACGCTGGCGTCGTGGGTTCGAATCCCACTCAAGGCACAGATGTCTATATCGTGTGCGTTTATTCTTTGTTTGTATTGTTCTGTGTGTAGGTAGAGGCCTTGCGACGGACTGATCATTCGTCCAAGGAAATCTACCGACTATGTATACGATTAAGTAACTGAAAAACGACCAAGGCCCAACAACGGGCAGTAAAGCCATAACAATAACGCCGTGTATTCAGAGAAAATATGTTGTTTCGAAGGAACTTATCGCCTTCATCTTTACGGTATGGGTTAGCCAAGCAAGGAACCAGTAGGAACTGAGATCCGTCACTTCCGCTGGATGTTTGGCTTATTTTTGTGGTCTTATAGATGGAGGTGATATTTTCCTCCGAAACGTCGCGCGTTGTCCAAACTATACGGCGTTACAATCAATATTACTGTACTCATCAGACAATTTTCAGAGCTCCGCAAGATAAACGCTTGCTCCTAGAGAAATTTTGGAAACTGTCTTCGCTTCTTCACCTTGATCCTGAGATCACGTCAATGTCCAACAATACAGCGTAAGAAGTGCGTGACACGCAGCTGTAGCAATGAACACCTACCCCGAGCAGAATGGTACAGTGGGTGCTGAAGACAAGGACGGAAACTATGGTAAGCACCAATCTGATACGATGTTTGATCTAGAACTGATCTTTCCATGTTTGACACGACAGTTCTCCTCTGGCTTTTTGTTGTATAATCATAAAATATTTAATCAAATACACTTTTATATTAATTCTAAATAACCAAACCAATTCAATTGGTGTAAAGTGGAAAGGAACCATATCACTGTGCAAATATTGAACTAAGGAATTAATAACCCCTCCTCAGTAATTTGGGGGCACGCGGTAGCGTAATTGGTTGACTCATTATGCTACAAGCCGGAAGGTCGCGGGATCGAATCCCGGTGAGGTCATTTGATTTTTTTTTTTTCAATTAAACTAATCCTTCCAGCCGCACTAGGGCCCTGGGGTCGACTCAGCCTCTGACAGAAATGAATACCAAGAAATTTTCCTGGGGGGGTAAACGGCGGTCGGGGTGCAAGGCTGACAACTTCACCGCCATCTGTGAATCAGCTGTCTAGAATATGTGGGAGCCTCGACCTCTCACACCTTTATGGGCCTTCACGCTTTACCTTTTCACCTTTACCTCCCTTACATTGGATTTGAGATTCTCACAGAAATGAAAATGAAGACTAATATCTTTTGGGATGTGACACCGTATAGTTCGGTAGAAGTACATCAACGTCTCGGTGGAACGTACCGCCGCCATCTTCAGGATCGAAGAATAAACAAGACAAGTAACCAGTAAGAAGCGTGATTTTGAAAAAGGACTCTGCTTCTGGGCATTTAGATAAAGCTTTAAAGCTCAGTGGTAACTACTCGTATATGTACCACCTACTTTAACATACTATAACTCTGCATTCTGCCCACAGAGTGTATGTGCGTGTTCCATATGGTTCTCACAATAAACAGCGACTGTTTCCACAAAGAGCATTAACCGGTTGGGCTTTGTAGCGGAGACGTAATGTGTTTCCTGTGAGGTACGGATTGGATTCTTATATAGACTGCATTCTTCCCACAGAGTGTATCTGCTTGTTTCGTATGGTTCTCACAATAAACAGCGACTGTTTCCACAAACAGCATTAACCGGTTGGGCTTTGTAGCGGAGGCATAATATGTTTCCTGTGTGGTACGGACTTAATTTTTACATATTGTCATATGTATGAGGCACTACAGACAGGATTTGGATTGGTAATTACATTTATTGAACACTTACAGATCGCAACTACAAGTAGTTATAGCGCTATCGCTAAGTCACACACTCTACAATTCACTACACCACGCACTAAGTCTTCTGAGTTTGCCGTATCTTCACCGGTTGTCGCCCGATAACGGCTACCAACACCGTAGGCTCCTCAGCTTCCGTGTTCACATGCTTACTAGCCGGCGACTCTCTCACAACTCACTCAAATCTAGACTTGTTCTGCCTATAACACTTCGGCACTGACCGCACAGAAAACACCTCCCGCAATAATTCTTCTAGTGTTGCATCACGTAGCTATCACACGGACTACGTAGAGAACACAGTTTCCCAGTTACTCCATTATTGGTTGTTATGAATCTCTTGTGGCCATTACCTAGCAACGGCTGTAGTATAGTTGCTTATTTCTTGGTCGTTGCCTAGTATCAGGTCTACGTGCCACAGTATAATTTATAAAAGATTCAATCTTTAAAGGGTTAATGTAGATTAGACTGAATGGGATTCTACAAATTCATACAGGCGTGGAAAGGTGAATGCTGAGTTCTACAAGCAGAGTTCATGGTAACGTCTGGTACAATTTGTAGAGCCCTTCCTTCGAAATCCGACGACAAGATATGACTACTTAATTTAATTTCCGGTACTTAACTGAATCACTGAATCAGACTCTAACATAGAGACAGATAATTTCAACGACGCTGGAAACACTGGGTACTCAGTGCATCAATTAATTCTTTTTAAACAACATTCTATAACTTTGCTCCATTTATCAGAACATATGCGGGAACCATGTATTACGCCTTGGTATATAACGAAGAAACGACAATGTTTTATCAACTACATGCAATAAATTGTAATAACGTCCTTAACTGCAGAAGCCAAGACTGGGAACAAGGCACACAGTTTCGGTGCCAAGAATCGAGGGCGTCACACTTGGATCTGGTCCCACCCTATCTGTCTCCACTACAGCCCCATTGCATTGCATGCCATTATGTCAATGTAAAATTATTTAAAAATTATTTTAAAATATTCTTCAGTTATAATAAATTTTCTGTATACTAAAATCTTGTTAAGATATTCATCTTATCTGTCCCAATTCAAAACCCGCGCATGGTTCCTCCACTATGGGAGTCGTTCCTCTTATATGCTTCTCCTTATAATTTTCTGTCCTTTACAGATGACTGATCTTTGGTTTATTTACCAACGCTTAGATAACATATTGTTAGTGACAGAGTGACTATAGATTTGGATTGCTAATCGGATTTACTGGCCGGTCACAGTAGCCGAGAGGTCTAAGGCATGTACTGTCTTCGCTCGCTTGGAAACCGGGATCGTGGGTTCGAATCCCACTGAGGGCATGGAAGGTTTGTTTGTGTGTGTGCGATTTTCTGTATTTGTGTATAGGTAGAGGCCTTGCGACGAGCTGATCACCCGCCCAAGGAGTCCTACCGAATGTGTAAGATCTAGAAAAACCGAAGTGAACGGAGAAGTTCATGGAGGTAGGCCTAGGCCCACTGGGGCTGTAGTGCCAAGGGGGAAAAATATCTCTGATGATATATAACAAATTGAGTAGGCAACCTTAAGCTAAAAAAATTCCTCTGCAAATGAGATTTCTATCCTTAGGTCTCCCAAAACTTTTTATCGTTTCAGGTTTTCTGAATAAGATAGTGCAACGGTAAAGTTGTCCGCCAGTCACGGAAGCCGAGCGGTCTAAGGCGTGTACTGTCTTCGCTCGCTCGCAAGCCGGGATCGTGGGTTCGAATCCCACACAAAGCATGGATGTTTGGTATGTGTGTTTATTCTGTGTTCGTGTTGCCCTGTGTTTAGGTAGAGGCCTTGCGACGAGCTTATCACTCATCCAAGGAGTCCTACCGTCTGTAAAATGACCATGAAACTGAACAGAGGCCAGGGCTCAAGGGGGCTGTAGAGCCAGTGAAAATAAAAGGTTGCCCATATGCCCAACTAATTAAACATTATGTCGTGAAGTCGGAGGAGTGTAAGTATAGCCCCAACATTCTTAACCTGGGAACTAGATGGAGTGAGTGATCAGCTTCACGGCCCGGCCGCTTCACCCCTGGGAAAAGTACCCCCAGTACCCATTTGACAGGAGGCTGAGTGGGCCTCAGAGCCCGTCTGAACGCTATGGTCAAGAGAAGAATCTTTTGCCCCTGCTGGGAATTGAAACCCAGCCGTCCGTGCTGTAGCCTCTCTTTACCGACTGAGCTATCCAAGTGTACACGCACTTATTATGCCACCCATCTCATCCTCCTTGACTTGATCGTCGGAATAATATCTGATGAAGTGTTACATTGTTAACATCCATTCCCTCAGATGAGACGGAAAGTAAATGTTAGAAAGAACGTGACGCTGTGTTCGCTCATTCAATTCCCCCTGCCGCAGGATTGGTGCCCGTGTGTGCCGGCTGGAAGGACCCGCAGCACATCCTTTTCCAACTTGCTAACGCCTGCTTCGTCATTTCGTACGCTTCCCCGAGCAGTGTCTATGGAGTACTCTTCATGCACTCAGCCCTAATCTTCGGTGAGCATTATTATTATTATTATTGTTATTGTTATTATTATTATTATTATTATTATTATTATTATATTAGTTTAACTGTCCGGTACAAATAGGCGCTTTATTCAGAACCAAGCTTCAGATGACTGAAATCATAGAAAGATATTTTCTCTTACCAGATGTACAGAGTGACTCTAAATTAGTGTCGGGTTTTCCGTATATAGGTCACGGAATCCACGACAATAATTTAGAAACACCCTGTAGAGTTAATATTAAATGTTTGCGAAGAATCCCTCGCCCTAGGAGTCCTACCGACTGTCAAGAAGAAGACAAGAAGAAGAAGAAGAAGAGAGTTTGCGAGGGAAACTGTCGCATTCTGTCTTAGGGTTCTGTTCCGACATGATTTTCCCGGAGGGACTGGAGATAATCATGGAAATCTTTAAACCAATCAAGTCGGCTCAAGCGGTTATTCTTCTCATTTATATTACGGAGGCATTAGGTTCAGTCATGGCCAGAATTCCGGGTATCTTAACTTGGGTAGAAGGGATGCGTGTTTCTTCTCAGGTTTTCCGGGTAAATTGTGGGATATTACGCCGATTTAGGCCAAGACCTCTTCTTTACATCCATTCCAATTGATTGTGCGCTGATCTTCCTACCAGTCGATGTTATTATTATAATCTGAGCTAGTGAAATCGTTAATAAATAATTATAAATAACATATATTAAAGCAGTGACCGCCCCTGTGCTCTAGTGATCAGAGTTCCTGGCTACAGATCCAGAGGTCCCAGGTTCGATTTCCGACGCTACCGCATTTTTCTGAGTAGTGGGTCTGGAACGGGGTCCACTCAGACTCATGAGGATAATTGAGGAGTTATTTCAAGGAAACAGCGGCTCCGGTCTAGGAAACCGAGATTAACGGTGGTGGGGATTTTTTGCGTTGACCACGCGACACCCTCAATCCGCAAAAGTTGGCACTAACTTCACCGAAAAGCGGCGGTCGCTCGGTCGGTGTAGTTCGCTTGCGGACTGCAGGCCACGGTGTTTGTTTTGTTTATGTAATAAAGCAGAACATGTCAGTCAGGATGTCTGGACTCCAGACCGACATCATAACACATAATATAAACATTTGAGAGCAACTGAGATGCAAAGTGCATCACACAAAGTGTCTGTAGAATTATTGTGTGTTAATGACGGGTTATTTGCAGGTTTCATGCTGTTTTCATTCTGGGCATGGAATATCATCTGTGCCCCCGACATATTCTCTTGGAACTTCAGTTTTATGTTACTCAACATGGGGCAACTTGTGTACATCATATACCAGCGCAGACCCGTCAAGTTCGACCCGGAGCTCGAGGAAGCTTACCAGACACTCTTTCATCCCTTCAAGGTACAGTGATTCTCACGATATCCCTGGAATATTTCGTTGTTTTACCTTGTCTCTCCGTGCAGGTGTTATGATGTAGATCAAACCTACGTCCTGCTAGAAATGTTCTGATCCCCCACACGTGGCTCATACATAGGTTCAGTAGTGAATGAAAAATGAAAGCTCTATTGAAAAGTGACCCATTTGGAATTTCTTACTCTTCATCCTCGCATAACGAAACTAAGATTATCAGTGAACCACGGTTTTTGTGTGTCACCCATTTAACTTTTATACCAACTGACCGATTCTTATAAAACTCGATATGCTCGTTACGGCATTAGAGACCATTTTATTTATATAATCTTTAACTTTTTTATTCAACAACAACATGGCGCATGCGCTAATTTGTGAGAAAAAAACGATAGTTACTCTACCATAATCTCAGCCAGTTGAATCCAGTTCGTACCATTGCACTTTCAACATATACAAATTCTATCGTCAACGCAACAACTGTTTATTTACATATATAGCACTACATGTTTCGACCCTAACGGGCCATCCTCAGGTGCTGCAAGTCTCACACACTCAACCACTGAACTGCAACGCTCGCATCCTCATTCTTATTGTTTTTTTTATTGCTAGCGGGGTTGGACTAAGTCCCGTGTACTGCGGCCACTTCTGGCCTATTGTACCAGCCCCAGATGATAGGTGAGGGTGATTGTGGAGCAATTGGCGGAATGAAGATTGGCAGGGGAAACCGAAGTACTCGGAGAAAACCTGCCCCAGCGCCACTTTGTCCACCACAAATCCCACTTGACCAGACCCGGGATAGAACCCGAGCCGCCGCGGTAGAAAGCCAGCGGCCCCTATATATATGATTCACAAAAAGGTACTTTCTACTCGTATATATATAAAGTACATTAACTAGACTAGACTCCATGTTAGGTGGGTCCCTGTCACCACGTCATGGAGCGTCCTCAGGTTGCAGATGGAGAAGACGCCCTCTAGTTTTGGAGGGAAGCTGTGAATATATTGAATAAGCAGTCGCGGACAGCTGACAAGGGGTGGCCCTCCAGCATGGGGGTTGGGCATGGGGCTAACAACTCCTCACCGTAAAAACTCATTATGTTACGAAAATGAACACGAAGCCTCGGACCTGGACTCATTCCTTGGACAAACGACCCAAGCTAATGATCATGGAGGTCATGTAGCACGAATGGGGGAGACGAGGAATGCGTATAGGATATTGGTGGGAAAGCCAGAAGGAAAGAGACCACTGGGAAGACCAAGGTGTAGGTGGGTGGACAGTATTAAAATGGATCTTAGAGAGATAGGATGCGATGGTATGGATTGGATAGATCTGGCTCAGGATAGGGACCAGTGGAGGGCTCTTGTGAACACGGTAATGAACCTTCGGGTTCCATAAAATGCTGGGAAATTCTTGAGTAGCTGCAGAATTGGCGGCTCCTCCAGAAGGGCTCAGCTCCATGAGTAAGTAAGTAAGTAAGACTAGACTAGACATTGATTCAAACAGTAAAAACAATAAAAATAACAATTAGGTCAAGACTAAATCTAAAAATGATTTCTTTTTAAAGTCGTGAGCTATGATGAACTTCCCTGTCTGTTGTAGTAGACCACGCATAGCCTACGCCAGATTCTTCTGCTGTTTGCTGCGTTAACCCGTTGTGTTGCTGTCATTATGTTAACTGCAGGTGTCCCGCCTGCAGTTCAAGAAGATGGTGAGTTCAGACTTCGCTCAGATCATGTCTCTTCACGCGGGTGAAGCATACGCTATGCAGAACCTCACCAGAACCGACCGCTTGGGGCTCTTACTCTCGGGAAAGGTAAGAGCTGAACCCAGCTGCTCTTAATTTCTTAATTTGGATTCAATTACAGTGACAACATATCCGTCAATACAACTTGTCAAGTATATATTAGTTTTTATTGAAACCAACATCATTATCTAAACAAGAAGTTCTGGGAAGAACTACGCCTGCTTTCCTTTGATAGGATATGTACCGCAGAGAAAGAAAAGATTATTGGGAAAGCACAGACAGTCATACAGGCTGCTCGTTACCTAGCAACGATGGGAGAGAGACATACAGACAGTAATGTGATCTCATAAGCCTCCTTTCATTTTTTCAAAATAAGGAAAGTAGGTTAAAAGGCATTTGTCCTTGCAGGGGATGGAATGTGTTTGAAGTTTATCCTACATATTTTATGTAATACACAGATATTTCAGAAATATAGCTGATAGGAACCACATAGCTATCAACAGGTTATAACAGAAGTATTTTATTTACATAAGATGTCATATATTCACGAATTATGGGTTATCTAAAACGCTTGTTATTCTTGGAGGAAAAACGTAAATTTTCCCTGTAATTAAACAATTAAACACCACGCCATAAAGACACTTGTGTAAGTGGAAGGGTAGCTCCACAATTATTTGACCTCGACAGTAGGTGGAGGTGAGCGGTCAGTTTCACGCCTTGACCTGTTTACCCCCGGAGATAGATGTCCATACGCCCAGAGTAAAAATTATTTTAGATCCATAAGATTACACTCTTCCATTTTCTTTTGGAAAACAACTCTCGAATAAATTTTTGGAATATGAATACATCTACAGTTTAATTGTAGGGCAAGTCAAAATTACAACTGACAATTCAATAATTCAGTTCCTTCTAGAGAATAAGATAAAAATAAGATTAGTAGTGTGTAATGAAATGGGTGTTGCCCCCCATTAACATTTTACATGCAATTGAACAGATAAACGTGATGTCTGACCACCAATTTCTTCATCCCATCATGCCCTGCGAGTTCCTGGATTCTCCCGAGTTTGAGTCAAGTCGCGCTACAACGGATGATAAGTTCAAGGTAAGGAAACAATTTCTAAACATTTTATACGCCCTTTTGATTTCACGAAGTAAGAAAGAAAATATAATGTCAAAGAATCTTTCCATCAATCTTCCAACTGGACGTTCCTCGACAGGCTTTTCCATGAAATTCTATACTCATTCCTTGTTTCCCCCATCCTATGCACGTGCTCTTACAATTCCCATTTGATAAACATTACTGATCTGACAGTACTATTTTCGTGTCCGATTTTACGGAAACTAATTTATCTTGTAGTCATAATAGCCTTATAGACCATAGTACGTGCCAGTCATTATTAATGCATAACTATGAACCCTCTGTCGACTTTTTATTTTAACCTTAACAACTGCCGCTACGTGACTGAACAGTCAGTGGTTAATAATGGAGACAATATGATGACGTCATAATGTGTGACATATGCCAGTAATGCACACTGGCATGCTTCTATGCAGATACGTTGTACTCTCCGCTGTGTTTAGCAGAGCGGAGAGAGCTGTTGTCAAGTTCTAAAGCAGAATTTCATAAAATCACGATCAGCAGACAACCAATGGTCCGCGATTTTTTTTTCAAGCGGCCCGCATCCGATTTAAGCTCAAGGTATTTTATTTACGCACAAATAAACATGTGATTTGCTTGCCCGTAATCTTCTAATTATTTCTGTTTTAAAATTCAAGGGGGTTGTTAGCTGTTGACTAAATTTCACTTTCATTCCATTCAAAATTTTTAAAAATATTTCGTTTAATATTCTCGTGGTCCGCCAATGAAAAACCACGCAGTAAGTGGTACGTGGCCAAAAAGATTTTAGGAACCCCTGTTGAACCCTAAAACTTAGGGTATAATATATACAGTTTACTTCTGTGGTCTAGTGGTCAGCGATCCTGGCTACAGATCCAGAGGTCCAGGTTCAATTCCCAGCGCTACCAGTTTTTCTCTGAGAAATAGCGGGTCCGGAACGGGATCCACTCAGCCTCGTGATGATAATTGAGGAGCTGTTGCAAGGAAATAGCGGCTCCGGTCTAGAAAACCTAGATTAACGGCCTTGGGGATCCGTTGCGCTGACCACGCGACACCCTCTATCCGCTAAATTTGGCATTAACTTCGCCGACAAAGGCTGTCGCTCGGTCGGTATAGTTCGCTTGCAGACTACAGGCTATGGAGTTTGTTTTATACGTTGATCTATTATTCAAGTTGTGCTATGTGTCATTTCAACTGCACGCATCTCGTCTGTACCTCTGCACACTGCTTGAAGTCTTTGCTAGATGGCACCTCACGCATATGACGTCATTAGTAGGCCTGTTGTACAACTCAGTACTTGCGGATTCATATGTGACAGGTTTCTATAATAGCGGCTACCTCCTGCCGCTATTTGTACTGGCAGAGATCGTCACTTGAATACCTGTTTGTGAAGGAGACCTATCTGGCAACAGTGCTGACAACCCTCATCGCCAGAGATATCACCACCAAGCTGTACGCTATGAACAAGAAGGTAAGGAACCACAGTGTATCGAGAAGTCTTTATGATCTAGTCGAGATATCGATCGCTATATCAATAAGAACATTTAGATAGGAATAACTGAAAGGTGAAATACTGTCACGTATAAGGGGTTACGTGACTAATAGCAATGGGTTCTGGGTTTGATGATTGGGATTATTGGCACTTCTTTATAATTACAGTCTCTAATAACAGCTCATACATTGAACTACTTCTGGATAACGTCTGTCTGATTAATCTGTCACTAATCTCGGACTGTCTACTACTCGAATTCACGAATCCACTGCCTTTCAGCCGGGATACAAGTTACCATATCCTACATTTGTTCTGCTCTGCTGTGTTGTGTTGTCACGGGAATGCCTTTCCTACTTTTACCTAGACGTTGCCTAGAAAATTCTCGTATTCGCCTCTGTTATTATTCCGATTTTTAGGCAGTGTTTACCTAGCCGTTGCCTAGCAAATGATCATATTCTTCACAATATGGAAGTTACCATTACGTAGTTCCATTAACATTAGATTGAGTTCTCACAGCTGCGACAATGAAAATTACTATCTTTTAGTTGAAATGCAGTGTAATTCAGAAAGGGTATGATGTTTTTGGAGGAACATTTGGCTTTCATCTTCAGAATAGAAAAGTAAGTCAAACAAGCATAGCCTCTGGCTACTTTGCATACAGATATTGAAGCGATGAGAAAATATTATGCTATAGTTTTTGCCCGTGATTCTAAACCCTCATTCCTAATCATTCGTTTAATTTCATTGCTCAATTTATTTCTTTTACGTGAAATTGATGATTTCACGCCCGTCAGTACCGAGATTACTATCTTCTGGTATGTGAAACTGTGTACCTTGTTAAACGGGTTCTAACGTTTCACGTGAAAATCTTCAAACGTTGGTAACAAAATCGTATTCATTACCTTCTTAATTTGAACGGTACGTCTTTCTTATATGTTCAGATGTTGTACGAAGGCTATTCGGAAAGTAACCTCTGACGAGCTGTTTACAAAACAAGCAAAAAATACATATGTACTTAAGCTATTTACCACTATAATCACCGCCTGAATTGAGGCACTTGTCGTCTGCCGCTTGTGAGCTCAGCCACGTTTCAAAACGAAACAAAAAATACTGCATAGGGCAATTCAGGAATAAAAGGCGTGGAATGCTGACATACGGTGTAATTCTCCTCCTTGCCAATGCTCGTCCGCATACGGCTGCTCCCATCCGAGCACAGCTGGAGAATTTCAACTGGGAGTTGTTTGACCACTGTCCTTACAGCCCTGATCTCGCTCTGAGTGACTACCATCTGATTATAATCTGATATCTGATTATAGATGGTAATTACATACCTGAAGACCTGGTTGAGATTACAGTGCTTTAGCAATAATGAGTTGATGGAAGGTGTCAAAACGTGGCCGAGACCACAGGCGTCAGATTTCATTAACACAGGCATACAGAAACTTGTTCTCCTTTACGACCAGCGCCTCAGTTCCGGAGGTGACTGCGTGGAGAAGTGGCTTAAGTACGTACTTTTTTTTTGTATATAATAATTTTTTGTCATTGCTTCTTTTATTAACAGTTCACTGGTGGTTAAACCCTCGTATGTTATGATAATAACAAGGGAAAGAAAGACATCTCGGGAGTAGAACAAGCATTCTTGTTTGTTTTCACTAGGCCTATTAGTACTATTATTTTTTATTAACTTCTGGCATGTATTAAGTCAAATTTCTGTGTAACAATCAATTCTGGGTGTAAATATCAAGAATCTTTCAGAGTTCTTTACGCTTCTACAAGCATACAGCTTCAGACACAAAAAGCCATATTTTCCCTTGGCACTACAGCCCCAGTGGGCCTAGGCCTACCTCCACGAACTTCTCCGTTCACTTCGGTTTTTCTAGATCTTACACATTCGGTAGGACTCCCTGGGCGGGTAATCAGCTCGTCGCAAGGCATATACCTGTACACGAAAGAAAAACGCACACACACAAACTAAAACATCCATGCCTTGTGTGGGATTCGAAATCACGATCCCGGTTTCCAAGCGAGCGAAGACAGTACATGCCTTAGACCGCTCGGCTACCGTGACCGGCCACAAAAGCCATTAACTTAGGAAAATATATGAAAAGATACGCGAACTAACGAAGGGAGCAGAAAGAAGAGTTCCTGTTTGTTTAATGATCTTATCACGGTTTGTAATATGACGTTATTCCAGTGAATATAATGTTCTGCATTACTCCGTTGTAATTTCTCTCTTGATCACGCTCCTGACCACATGCAAATTTGTAATCATTCACGTTGACATCATTCACGTTGCATAAGGCGTAATTTAAATACAAACATAGTCAGTCGCTTCTGGAATTGAATTTTTGTTAAACGTGAAAAACTTTTGTGTGTTTAGTGGATGTAATTAGACACAATAAGTTAAAAAGAGAACCTGTAATTATGGTTCTAAGTCCTTTGATGGACCTTGGCTGAATTTTTACTTTCTTAATCCTATACATAGTCGGTAGGACTCCTTGGACGGGGGATCAGCCCATCGTAAGGCCGCTACCTACACACAGAACAACACAAACACAGAATAAACGTACACACAGAGATCCTTGATTTGAGTGGGATTCAAACCCAGGATTGCAGAGTTCAAGCTAGCGATGACAGGTCATAGCTTAGACCACGCGGCCACTGTGATCGGCGAAAAGAGAATATCTAGTAAAGGAAAAGTAAATATAAATGCTAATGATATGTTAATAATACTGCATTTCAGCATCCTGTTGCATTAACGCCGCTTATACACATATAGTTCTGTTTTAAATACATATTTATTTGTCATTGTCTTCTTTGTCCTACTCGGCCATCATCAGGCAACTGTTTAACTCGCTAAAAACCGTTACAATGCATTTTCCACTGTGTTTAGTTTCTTCTTCTTATTCTCTTGGGGGTGGTGTGAGACTGAGTCAACATGAAACGTCGGCCACTAATTGCACTATTGTACCAGTCTCGGGTGATACATGAAGAGGGTGGAATGAGAATTGGCAGGGGAAACAAAAGTACTCGGAGAAAACCTACCCCAGCACCACTCTGTCCACTACAAATCGCACATGACCTGGGGTAGAAGACGGGCCGCCGGCTGAGCCATGCCAAACACGTGACAATATATTTTATCCGCAATATTGCAAGTCCTAAACACAATCAGCGCAGTTTCTGTACGTGTCTGACTGGAGCGCTGTGCCATTTTACATCGCAGATTGTGACAGACAAGGGCTCGCACCTGGACATTAGACTCCCGAGCATTACATCATCTCTGACGGCAGCTGGAGAATTCAAGAGCCCTCCCAGAAGCCTGAGGCAAAACACGTTGCTGCCTGGCGTGTGTCCTGTGTCTCCAGACTCCGGTAAGTCTGTAATTACGTCCTTGGTTATGCAGCACAAATGCCTTAGTATTTCAAAGGGTGTTGTTACGCGTAGAGAATTGACCTCGGTCCAACCGACTGAGGAGTAGAGGCGAATCGGACCCTTTTCAACAGAATGGGATGGCTCAGTCGATGAGTAACTGGTATGTACTGGACGGGCCGGGGGTCGATTCCTGGCAGAGAAAAAGAGATTTTTTCTATCTACTCTACAGCATCCAGACCGATTCTGGGGCTCACCCAGCCTCTTATCCAATGCGTACCAGTGGATGTTTTCCCGGAAGTGGAGCGGCCGGATCGTGAAGCTGACCACTCACTTTCATACACGGCCGACGCCAAGAATAGTGGGGGTACATCTCTACTCCGCCATACGCCATAAGAGCGTGGTGTTTACTTAACCGCAAGGACAACTGTACCTGTTATCTTTACTTCCTGTATACCCCAGGAGCCGGGATAGAGACTGGCGGGTGGCAGTTCGAGTCCCGATAGGGTCAACAATTTTCTCTTCTCCACGTCTTCCATACAGGTTCTGGGTTCCACCCAGCCTCAAATACAACGGGTACCGGGGGTAAAGCAGCTGGGACGTGAATCTAACCACTCACCTCCAGCTAGTGCCGAGGTCCAGAGAAGTGGATCTATACATCCACTTCCCCATGCGTCTTCATGGCGTAGTGCAGCCGTGTCAAACACTCAACTTTTAGAGCTAATTGATATTAAAATCAATATTAAAATTTTAGTAGAAATATTTTTTGTAAAGACAGTTTTCCAACAGACCAGAAGACAAGAAGTCTCACGCAGACATAAAGTAGCAGGCTGCAGGAAAAGTGATTGTGAGAATTGCAGAAGGGTTTGTCCGACTAACGGTTTGTAAAGTTCGTGAAGGACAAACTATTGCATCTCAGAAGGTTAATGCACTAAAATCAATACAGCCTCACCACCCCAAGTATTTCCAAGAATCCCTTTTGGAGGCGTAGTAAGAATGCAAGGAGGGTGGCAACTGACAGACAAGTGCAAGGGATTTCTACCTACAAAACTAGCTTGCAACCCCCAGCCACTGTCTAATGGGCTGCTAGCAAACTTTCACTTTTATGACCACTGAGACAAGATACACCTTCCTACTAGTCCGGTAGTCTCTTGTGCATTGTCATTCAGTTCATTTTCACACAGCGACAGGTGCTGATGTTACATTGTGATGAACGTATAAAGGTTATAATTAAACATTAAATTATCAACTACGAGTTTTCTTGTATATGTACAGTAACTTTTAAAGGTCAATGTCGCTTCCAAAAAATTCAAGTAGCAAAAAAAGAACTACTGAAAGTGAGCGCCGTGTTTTTCAAGAAAAATGGTAAATCGCTTATTTCTGTTGTGAAATAGAAGGTAAAATTACATGTTTGATTTGTGGGCAAAATATAAGTGTTCCACTTCCGGTAATTATATTGAAATTGTTCCTAAATAATAAATAGAATTAAATTTCCTTGTATCAAAATCTAATGTATATTTCTATTTTGAAGTGCGGCCCTAGATTATTATTTATAGGGCTGAGGTGGCCCTCTGTACAAGTTCAGTTTGACATGCCTGGCGTAGTGCTTAGTTAGATAAGCACAGGCACAACTTTACCTGTGTACCTCTGTCACAGAGAATGAGTCAGAGAGGAGTGAAGCTTAGGGTCCCTTTGAAGGCTCTCAGTGAGTCACACGGGTCACACGCAAATCGATTGTGCTGACATCAACAGTGAAAGCGCATTACAGGTACACAGACCAATCAAGGCAATATGCAGGGCACGTCGCGGTTTAGTGGATACCTGTCCTGTTTCGTAATCGGGAGGCCCCAGTTCAAAACTCAAGCCGGAGACTGGCTATCCTGATAGAGATAATTTGCTGTTTTCTTCAGTCTCTCCAGGTAACTTACGTGGAAATTATTTCAAGTTAAGCCATGGCCACTTTCTTAAATATTCTTCGCGGTTCATTACACGCCAACATTCCTATCATTCGACGATATATGGACTTATATAAATACATACATACTTACTTACTTACTTCGCTTGCTCGGCGGGACTGGTGGTACGCAACATTTATCGGTAGGGTAAAGAGACTGGTAGAATATCATAGAGGGAAGCACAATAGATCAAACTGGTCGCGGTGCATGGGGAAACTCACCCTCTCTAAATAACTAACTACTTACTTACTTACTTACTTACTTACCCATGGAGCTGAGCCCTTCTGGAAGAGCCGCCAATTT
Organism: Cryptotermes secundus; assembly: GCF_002891405.2. Lineage (NCBI taxonomy): Eukaryota > Metazoa > Arthropoda > Insecta > Blattodea > Kalotermitidae > Cryptotermes > Cryptotermes secundus. Next base: position 439,700 of record NW_019730110.1, read on the forward strand.
TCCAGCTACTCAAGAATTTCCCAGCATGTTATGGAACCCGAAGGTCCATTACCGTGTTCACAAGAGCCCTCCACTGGTCCCTATCCTCAGCCAGATGAATCCAATCCATACCATCCCATCCTATCTCTCTAAGATCAATTTTAAAATATTCCACCCACCTATGCCTTGGTCTTCCCACTGGTTTCTTTCCTTCGGGCTTGTCCACCAATATCCTATACGCATTCCTCGTCTCACCCATTCGTGCTACATGCCCTGCCCACCTCATAAATACATACATATCCTATATATCTATATGCATATATACATTCAATAAATTGCTTGTTATATTGAAAGTGCTGTTATAGAAAGGACGTAGGGACACAGTAAACCCTTGCTAATCAGGATTGAAATATAAAAAAAAAATAATTCTGTACACAGTTGAGTACATATTTTAAAAGACACGTGGGATTTAGGAGCGAGAGGACTTCCAGACTGTGTCGAGGGCAGCTGGAGAGACCGAAACCACGCAAGAAAATATCCAAGACTGGCTTGAGTTGGATGAAAAAGACTGGATTTCAGCTTCTGACAGAGAAAGAAATTGCTGCAGTGATTTTTTATTTCTTTATTTTCATCAGCACTACCTGTATTATTACAATTTCTATTTCTTTGTTTTATAAATTTTCTTTGTCTTTAAACTACATAGCGTGGGATGAGAGGAGAATGATAAATTGGCAGGGATCTGGGAGGACGCAGCCGTGGCTTAATTCAGGTAGTATTCCGAAGTTTGCAAGAAGGGACTGAAGCAAACCATGTACAAACTGTAAGAATAACCGGTGTCACGGCTGAAATTCGAAAAGGTAACCTACCGACTACAAGTGCAGAGCTGCCTCTACGCGCACATACAATCACCTTTTGTCATAGCAACCAGGCGACAAACCTGAATATTGCTTACCTTAGCGCCTACACGTCAGACCACAAATTCATCTTTGTGTTTTAATATGACCAACGAGAAGATGGAAAATTGTGAATGTATAAATGAGTGAATGAATGAATGAACGAACAATCATTCTCCAAATTTAGTCTGCTCCTAAAATATTTCGCTTGGTCCCTATCCTGAGCCAGATCTATCCAATCCATACCATCCCATTCTATCTCTCTAAGATCCATTCTAATACCGTCCACCCACCTACGCCTTGGTCTTCCCTGTGGTCTCTTTCCTTCTGGCTTTCCCACCAATATCCTATATGCATTTCTCGTCTCCCCCATTCGTGCTACATGACCTGCCCACCTCATCCTCCTTGACTTGATCATTCTAATTATAAAGTAAGTGGCCTCTCTGGCACTAATATTTTTTGTCTTTCTGGTTGTGTACACAGTTTTCAGCAGCCGAGAACGACTATGCCCCAAAGAGAATGGAATACTTCTCCCCAATGGGAGGCTCCTGGAAATGGAACCGCTAACAGAACTCCCATCGAACGATGACCTTGCTTCAAATAATGGGGTCGAGAGTTGGCTGGAAACCAGCTCCAAGTACCACAGCTGTGAAATAGTGGATACCTGAAGTCTGACTGTTATGGCAGCCCAGCGATTAACTCGCGCTTATCACAAAGGGTTCTGTGACTTATTTCAATAAATCCATATAATATAGACTTACATAAATCTGTGTTCTTCATTCAAGTAAGCATGTATACCAGATCAGACAAAACTAATTAAAGATATTAGCTTGACAGTTTTTATTTTCTCAGCTTTCAGAAATCGATACGATTGCTAAGTTCAGTGTAAAATAAATTATAATTGAATGAGATTAAGTTTCAACGAGAAATAGTTAAGAATTCAATTTTTCAAATATTTATAACCTCAAAACTTTATAACTTTTTGGAGGGTAGTTACATTTTATATTAAGATACTAAAAGCGGCCTTCGTAGTCTAGAGGTAACGTTCCCACCTCATGACTCGCAGTACGCGGGTTCAAATACCCGGCAGAGGTCGTCGAATTTTTAAGGGCGGAAAAATTCAGGGAACAAGTCCTCCGGGAGGGACTTTAAGCCGTGGGTCCCGTGTCGTAGCTTTACGGCACGTAAAAGAACCTCATACCTCCAAAAAGGAGGTCACTGAGCCAAAATTGCGGACGTTTGCCGCCCAACAGCAGTCACTAATACCTCCGGTAGATGGGGGAAGCATTATAGTACCTCTCAGCTAGTAGAGCCGGTCTCGCTGGCTGGGCGGGACTGATGGTAAGCACCAATACCGGTAGGATATAGAGACTGGTAGAAATCATAGAGGGAAGCACAATGGACCACTACAGGTCTAAGTGCATGGGGAAACCCACCCTCTCTAATAACTAACTAACTAAGATACTAAACCTGTCAAACTAACAATGTGTTGCTTCTATATATATGAAATATTTTAGGCAATGATTGTTGCAACATTTCTAATTTTCTTCAATTTGCAACAATATCAGAACGACTACTATCGACTTCACCAATAAAACATCGATACACATCTTTCATTAACAATGTGACCAACTGTAACATGGGTGGCTGAGGGATCTGACCCTAAGGTAAGGTAAGACAAAGTTGTCCCTGTACTTAACTAAGTAAGCATTATGCGAAGAAGGCGTATAGGGGAGTGGATGTATAGACCCACGTTTTCTTGACCTCGGCATTAGTTGGAGGTGATTCCCCGGCCGTTTTACCCCCGGGGAAAGAGCCCTCGTTACTCACTGGATATGAGGTTGGGTCTTAAGCACAAATAAAAATATACATACATTTATTAAATATCATTAATAGTTATTATTTAAACATTACCGCCATACACTCAATGTCTTCTCATTTACACTATTGACTATTAACACACAGCCGCGCGCATTAGTCTCCATGATCTGAAATGAAATAAATGTGCGGAAAATTCGTAATTATGGCTATTTTTTCCACGGATGGGCTAGAAACTTCCATTGATCCATTCTCTTCTACATAAGATCACATTTCCAGGGAACGCAACTGAAGCAGATATAACGTAAAATCTAAAAGTTTATGATGACGGTACATTCATATAAATACTACATTTCTGGACATTATCCATCGTCCTGTTTTAATTTAGAACACCTTCCATTTTTTTAAACACAACGTTTCGGAGACCAGATTCTCTCTCCTTCTTCAGGTCAAACCTACTCAGTTGGGCTCAATCGAGAGAGGTAATCCATATTTCCAAACGATGGATAATGTCCAGAAACATAATGTGTGAGAATGAAGTGTTGCATGGTTTTGGAAACATACATGAATACCCAAGTGAGACGTCATACTATAAATCAAAATGTTCGCGGTTTCAATTAGGCCGATAAAATCAATCGCTCGTTTGCGGTCTTTTCCCAGAGGTAGTTATGAACAAGGCAGCACTCATTGTGAATGAGAGGTGAGGCCCCATGCGTGTGAAGGCAATTAATAAGGGAGTAACAACTGATACTGTGATATTTCCAAAATCACAGGTTCATGGCAGTTTACTGTTTATGTATTTCTGTTGATTATGATGCTACCTTCTATCCAAATATCCAGCCCCCTAATTCTTCCGAGCATATGAAATTACCTCTCCATTTCGTCTGGATTAAGAACAGCTTAAACATCTCTCCATCTCCTCTGGATTAAGAACGACTCAAACACCTCTCCATCTCCTCTGGATTAAGAACAACTCAAACCTGATCCCCTATAATTGGGTTACTGTTTCGCGCTTGCAAAGAGTAGGCTGTTCACACCGAGATTCTTCTAGATCCTGCCATACGAATTACTTAATGTGTTTGCTGGTTGACTATTTCTGGACTGCATAAGTTTAGTGCCGAATCGGATGATATATTATCAAGGAGGAGCAGGAAATTTTAGCGGCATATTTAAATACCAACTAGTAACTTTAAGGAGCTGCGTCTTTCTTGCTGTGGTGATTTATGAATTGTGGAGATTAGCGATGATGGTGTAATTGCCTGTGATCAATAAATCCAATATCCAATCCAAAACCCCGTCGATAGTCACTCTAACACTTGATAATTTATTGTTCTGTAACATAAATTACTTCGGACAGTGTCCACGTTCTTGGCGGCTTTTAACACGTTTCTCCAACTGGATCTGCTTCCATAATCAGGTATATAGGAGTACGAACGTTTCCTTCCTTAAATGTGAACACGGAAACAGATCGGTTTCCAAAAGACTGCGCGTGAAACCCTGAACACTATAGACAGGGTCTAAAATAGTGTTTATTATAACACGTGTTACATTGACTTCTGCTTGCTTTATGTTCTAAAGAAGAGTGGGGGTGTGAGCCGGATTCAACTGGTTCAGGACGGGCGTGCGGAGAGGTCTCGTGGACACGGTAATGAGCCTTCGGTTTCCATGGAAGGAGGGAACCTTCTTGAGCAGCTGAGTAGCTATTACGAGTTTAATAAAGACTGGCTGGTCACGGTAGCCGAACGGTCTGAGGCATTCACCGTCTTCACTCGCTCGGAAGCCGGATCGTGGGTTCGAATCCCACTCAGGGCATGGATGTTTGGTATGTGTATGCGTTTTTCTGTGTTTTCCTGTGTTTAGGCAGCGGCCTTACGACGGGCCAATCACTCGTCCAAGGTGTCCTATCGACTGTGAAATGTTTAAAAGAACAAAAGAAAGACCTCGACACCCGTATAGGGGGTATAATATGAACGGACGAAAAAAAAAATAAGACTTCAATGCATGTAATTGGTTGGGTACTGGACATCTGCTGGTGTAATGTTTTAAAATCTAACGCTGTACATGAGGAGTATACTTTATGAGAGATAAAAAGTTAGATCTATCCTTAACCAAGACACAGATGCCCAGAATTTCACAATATATTTTATTTATAATGCATTTGCTTACGTAATCAGTATTTCACACTACAGAGTATCGAACTGCAGGAAGGAGTGTGAACCGGAAAGGACATACAGCGAGACAGGAGCAGTCTAATATGAAGTGCATAGTGATTCTATGATTACAAAACACAGAGACGCCGACAATAATTTAGAATCATATTGTGTCTGCCTGGAGGGACTCGCAAAAACCACGAAATACCTCTTGGTCCGAGAGTCGAACACGGGACTTCGTGAACACAGGAAAACGCTACCCACTTTACTTTACTTTATGACATGTTTAAGAGTTATACTTCTAAACTCGACGTCTGTTTACGTATTTGTCTCTTTACGACACAAAATGGCGTTTTGGAAAGTGGTAAAGGGATGAAGTGTGTAGGGCAGGAGGGGGTTGTTGCCCCCAAACCCCCGCACACTCCTATCGATCCGGTCGCCGTCGTGAATGGCTGGGTGGGGTACACAGTGTTTTCAGTCGGCGTAGAACAAGCAGCAGAGGCATTGCTTCTCTATACAACACAGATTTCAGATCTCTTGTGATGTCATCTTGTGCGATGCACTCTCAGGCCAAAATGTTCATGGTCAGAGCTCGTTATGTGTAATACCTGAAGCAGATGTTCTGTAAAACGGAACTTCATACTTCAGTACCAAAGATGCTGTGACAACATTGGCTTCATCTCTGAGGAACAACAAGTGATTTATACGACAATGACGTAACATCACCTGGTAAGTTACAGTACTTTCAATTCTATAGCTTGTTTAGGATATGTATTATATTAATTTATGAATATACTGACAATGACTCTATTCAAAATCAATAGCATGAAATTATATTGCATACCAACTACACACCGTCATTTTACACATGAATATTGGTTTCGAGTGATACAAGAAATAGAAGGTAACAATTCAAAGGTGTTATATATCGTGTGAATTATTTAAAAAAGTATTTGATCTGAGGTTCTGGCAAAAGTAACCATGAAGATAATTTTCGTTTGTAACGCCATGTAGTCTAGTAGAAATTTGAACGTATTGCTTCAATTTTCACGGTTAAGGAGCAAATCAGGTTGATTCCATGCTTAATTTTCTATTCATTTGAGTCAGTGTGTTCCTTTGAAATGTCTGTGGACTTAAATCGGACTAACTACGTTCCATCTATACTCTTCATGTTCAAATTATATTGGGAAACATCCATGTGAAATTCTGTTGAAAATGTTACTAGCAATATGAACAGAGAATTTGCTGTTAAGTGCAAAGTATTATATATATATTATTTATTATTTATTATACTGCAATTGGGTTTTAGCCCGTTGGCAGTAGTACACAATAGGACACAACAGACAAGTAACACACATTACACTAAGTGACAACACGTTCAAACAAAACACAATACACAAAACACAACAATAAGGACATCCTACCACAATGAATACAAACCAAATACGATTAACAACTACAACAATTACAGAGAAATACAAACAACTGCTAAAAGTATAGCCCAAATGGAAATAAAGCGCTTAACGAAGGTTTTAGGAGTCGGTATTTATGTACTCAAGTCATGAGTTAACATGGGTGTAAATATTTCTGACGATAGTGTGTTGTAACAAACACTATTTTAAACACTGTTTATAGTGTTGAGGGTTTCACGCGCAGTGTTTTGGAAACCGGATCTGTTTCCGTGTTCACGTTTAAGAGAGAAGACGTTCGTACTCCCATACACCTGATGATGGAAGCACATCCAGTTGGAGAAACGTGTTTGAAAAAAAACATGGACACTGTCCAAAGTAAGTTATGTTTCAGAACCGATAAGCTATAGAGAATATGCTCCTATGAATTGTATTCACGATTATTAATTTTTTTTAGTTCTTTCTTGTAATTTTCCTTATGATGTTCAGCATAATTTTATCTTTTGATTTTTGGATCCAGTTTCAATACATACGTACTCGTACCACATACACGCACACCTATGCTTATCGTAGTTTACCTTGTACTCATGCGTTATTTCTATTTTTAATTTTATTTTACTTTGTTCTAATCTTCTATCACGTCAATATTTCATAATTATATTTATATTATAAATTTTACTATTCAACTATGCGATGAATTTCTAAGTGGATAATAGAAAATACATGAAAGAATGTGAAAAACGGACCCACGTACAATAAAATATATGGCATGACAATTCATTAATTAATATTTGAAATATTGTACCACCTGAGGAAGACCCAATAGTAGGGTCGAAACCGGCTGTAGCTTGAAACAAAACACGTTAATAATGGATAGTTCTGTAGATGGTCTTGAATATATTTTTACTAACATAATTTTACATCTTACGTATACCTGAGTACAAGAAAATTAAGCAGAATTTTGGCCTAAATTGGGTCCTATATATTATAAACAAAAATATACATAGAACAGTACCATTTTCTGGAATGCAATACCGCTGGAAGCTCGCCGACGTTTCGGAGGAACGAAACGCCTCTATCTTCAGAGTAGAAAAGTTAAGTCTATGTGAGAGGTGGAGGGAATATTTCCTTTTTTCTCTATTTCGACACCCTTGAACTTCATACCCTCACCGGGAAATTCTTATTTTCCAGTCTGTGTCGTAGTGATATTGCTAATTCATTTCATACTACAGGCGTCAGTTACAGCTTGCCGGAATACACTACGTCACATCTCAGAAGTTTGTACTTCTCGTAGTCACCGCTGTGAGAACCTCAAATGCAACACTATAACGCACTTGATCGTTTCGTAATTTGGCAAACTCGTGACCAACTGAGCTACTATCAACTTATCAATATGGACTAACAAAATGTTCCGTACAGTAGAAGGCGGGTAGACAGTATACATATGACTGAACAGGACAATAGCTATTAGACTGTATAAGCAGCCGAGAAATCTGTTCCAAAGGCTCTTCGAACATAAGCAATTTTTAAGCACTTCATTCGACAGCCGATATAGCTCAGTCGGTACAGCGATAGAGTAATCCCGGGGTTCGATTCTGAGAGGGGTGAGATATTTTTCTCTTCTCGTCGTCAAGACCCGTTATGGGGCCCACCCAACCATCTATCCAATGGGTACCGTTTTTTCCCAGAAGAAAAGCGGTTGGGGCGTGAAACTGGCCACTCATCTCCATCTAGTGCCTTCGTGGCGTGGCGCTTAATTATTTTAGCACAGGGACAATTTTGCCCCAAGCACTTAATTTTGTATATTAAAGAACATGGAAAATGGTATACACATATATATAATTTGAGAGCCGAAAGAGTTATCGCGGAAAATGGTATACACAGACTTATATTTTGAGAGCTGAAACAGTTATCGCGGAAAATGGTATACACAGATTTATAATTTGAGAGCCGAAAGAGTTATCGCGGAAAATGGTATACACAGACTTATATTTTGAGAGCTGAAACAGTTATCGCGGAAAATGGTATACACAGATTTATATTTTGAGAGCTGAAAATGGCGCGTTTTCACGGATGTACGTATGTTTCTGGAACATGACATTTACGTCTTTCTGCTAGTACACCAAGATTCTGGAACGTTCTGACTACATACGCGAGAAGAGAGGATGCACGACAGACAACACAGCAGAACTGCTGCCATCTGTTGTCAGTCTCCCTCTCTCCGCCATTTATTCACTCTTCCATATTCCGTTTCTGCGCACTAAGGGCCAAGGCTATTCCTAGATGAAAGTCAGTCTACCCTACGTACTTATTAGCAGGCTGACTACGTTGTTACAAAACGAAATTGAGCGATACGACAGCATTACACGCATGCGCAACGGACACTGAGCGTGAGGAGGGGGCAGAGATGTTTACTGTTTTATACTAAGACTGAAAGCAACCGAGGTAAATTTTGTTACACGGTCCGAAAATCGAAATTGTTACTTCCGTTTGTAGTACCTGATACACTGATACTGGTACAGCGGCACAGACTGGGGGAAGGAGAACCCTGGAATGGTTTTAGCGCTTGTTTCTACTGGTTTATTACTTATCTTACTTTTCGACCATGAAGACGGAGAGGATATTGACCTCCGAATCGTCTGACTCTTTCTCTGAACTACACGACGTTATAACACAGAAGAACACGCACTTAAAAAAAAAAAGTAAAACTATCCCTGTAACAGGCCGTGAAGGCCCACAGGTTGTGAGACGTCGAGGCTCCCACATTTTCTAGACAATCGGCTCAAAGATGGAGGCAAGGTTGTCAGCCTTACGCACCGGCCGCGCTTTACTCCCCAGGAAAATTATTTAATTAATTCCTGGTACTCATTTCTGTAAGAGGCTGAGTCTACCCCAGGGCCATATTGAGGCTGGAAGGATTAGGTAGTATTGTACTATTGATTGTAGCATAGTGCCTCAATCAACTACGCCGCGGAAGAACACGCACTTAAAACTAATAAGCCATTTTAATATTTTATAAAAAACATCAGAGAAGTTACAGCTAATTACAGTCAGCGTATACACGGCCATAAGGTGGCGATCCCCAGATTCTTCCATCGTCTTAGTAGAGTGAATGAGAGTTTTCGAAGCCGGCCTTCACTTTAGAAGTCGTCACAGGCGCGGAACCCATAAAACTGTCAATTCATTTCCTTTAGACGAGTCTGTGTATAATTTAATGGATAAGTTCAAGAGCTTTAAAAGCGATGCTTTCTCTGTCTTCGACTAACTCAATTGAGACGCTATTTGTTTTCTGATGTTCTCAGCCGAATGTTTACAAAATAGATTTAAGGGACTGGTAAATGTTAACGCGATCCACTACGTACGAGGAGCCAATACTGGAACGTAATAGAATATTTGGAGTCTCAAACATGAAGTGTGGGTCTGGTAAATTATCCCACCAGCGAAAGGTGTACGGACGAAAAATATCATGTCCCTCTGTGGTCTAGTGGTCAGAGTTCATGGCTACAGATCCAGAGGTCCGGGTTCCATTCCAGGCACTACCAGTTTTTCTGAGAAGCAGTGGGTCTGGAACGGGGTCCATTCAGCCTTGTGAGGATAACTGAGGAACTATTTCAAGGAAATAGCGGCTCCGGTCTAGAAACCCGAAATTAACGGCAGTAGAAATTCGTTGCGCTGACCACGCGACACACTCTATCCGCTGAAGTTGGCACTAACATCGCCGACAAGCGGCGTTGGCTCGGTCGGTATAGTTCGCTTGAGGACTAAAACCACGGAGTTTTTTTTTTGTGACTGCCACTACTGCTGAGGTTAAGAATAATGGAGCTGTACCTCCACTCCTCCATACTCGTATGCCTTCATGTCATAGTGCTTAATTACATGATTAAGAACAAGGTATAACTTCACATTCACCCGTGTAACTAAATGTGCAACAAGAATCTTCATAATTTGTACTCCTCGTCAAATATTATTAGACTGACAAAGCCAAGAGGGAGGATATGGGCGGGTATGTAGAATGCATAGTATAGGAGTGCGTACAAAGTTTTGGTGGGAAAATATAGAAAAGAGGGACCATTAGGAAGGCCCTGATTTAGATGGATGGACAATATTAAAAATTGATCTTATATAAAGGGAACTGGGGACGGGGGTTATGGATTGAATTCGTCTGGCTGAAGGTATTGACCAATCTTAATAGTATGCATCCTGTTGTGTGTTTTAAACAAGGTACACAAAATGTATACCAAACTATGCAGTCTACACAACAATATTCTGTATTTAAAGCAAATTAGACACTATTGTAGCAACATTTGTTTTTATTGACGCTACATGTTTCGACTCTTATACTGGATAATCATCAGGCGTACAATGATACCTGACTCAGTTGTTGAATTGTACATCTAACAATTTGCATCTGTAAAGATCGAAACATGTAGCGCCAGTAAAAACAAATGTTGATACAATATTGTCTACTTTGTTTTAAATATAGAATATTGTTGTGCAGACTTTTGTATACACTTTGTTTACCTTGTTTATATGGACCAACAGCGGACTCTTGTGAACACGGTAATAGACATTCAGGATTTAGAGAAAACTGGGAATTTCTTGTGTGACTGACAAACTATTGGCTTCGCAAGATCACAGATCCAGGAGATAGTTACTTAGATAGTATTGTGACATGTCGGTGCTCCCTTCGAGAGAGTAGCCATTGATATCGCAGGGCCCTTCCCACGAAGCGACCAAGGGAACCGATACTTACTGATCGCTATGGACTACTTCACCAAGTGGCCGGAAGTGTACGCCATCCCAAATCAGGAGGCTTCCACAATAGCGGAAGTTCTGGTTGCCAATTTCTTCTGCCGCTTCGGCATACCTCGAGAGTTGCACAGTGACCAAGGCCGTAACTTCGAGTCTCATCTACTGAAAGAAGTGTTGCAACGCCTGGGAGTGAGCAAGACGCGCACCACACCCCTGCACCCACAGTCGGATGGCATGGTGGAACGCTACGTCAAGACCATCGAGGAGCACTTGCGGAAGGTCGTCTCATCGCACCAAAGGGACTGGGATGAGAGGTTACCCCTCTTTCTCCTAGCTTACAGGGCATCCACTCACGACACTACGGGCCTGACGCCTGCTGGTCTAGTGTTCGGACGAGAACTACGGCTACCCTGCGACCTGCTGTTTGGAGTACCCCCAGACAAAGAACAACCCACAACCGATTATGCAGCAGACTTAGTGGATCATCTGCACGACATCCACAATTATGCCCGGCAACACCTGAAGCTTGCCAGTGACCGGATGAAAACTCGGTACGATAAACTGGCCAACTCCGCAGGATACGACGAAGGCGACCGAGTCTGGCTCTATCGCCCAACCCGCAGAAAAGGGAAATCGCCGAAACTACAAGCATCATGGGAAGGTCCTTACAAAGTAGTGACCCGGATAAATGACGTGGTTTACCGAATCCAGAAGACCCCTAGGTCGAGGATGTTAGTTGTGCACCTCGACCGGCTTGCGCCTTATCATGGAGCTGCTCGAGACGAGCAACCATAAAAAGGGGGAAGATGTGGCGGTTGGAGAGCAGAGCAACGGGGAGAAGAGAACCAGTAGGAGGACACAAAGAAGATGCTGCAAGAACAGCCACCGAGGAAAAGGAACGGGGATGCACCGTTAGGCTATTCGGGACGAACAGCCTTAAGGAGGGAGCAGTGTGACATGTTGACCCCTCCCACCCCTCAGCGGTAACGTAACGCTCGCGGTAATAGGCGAGTAATCACCCCGCAATGCGCAACGCGCGGTGACGTCACGAGCGGAGCCGAAGAGAGCCGAGCGGAGCCGAAGATAGCCGAGCCCCGTAACCTGGCAACTACGCAATGCTAATCAACAGCGGTGACGTCACGCTAGCAACGGCGTCCTATGCTATCCGCCACGTCACACTAGCAACAGCGCAAGGCTATATAAGCGGACCCACAGCAGTGTGATCATCAGTTGAAACACAGCAGCCTGCGAGTGTGCGATAACTAAGAAGTCAGCGAGCGGAAGACTTATTGTGTGCTTTCGATACTTAGTGAGCGCTGTAGTACAGTTATATTTGGAGTGTGTAATTCAGGGAGATTTGTATAGCTCCCGCGTTATTAGTACGTGGAGACAAGTGAAGACGGTGTTAAGAGATTTTGTTGTAGGGTTTGTAAACTGTAGAAACCCGAGATATTGTGATAATTAAGTGTAGCCGATAGTTGTAGATTGTTCAATAAACCAGTTAACGATCTCTACGGCGTATTCAGTAACGCAAGACACGTTACAGTATTATTAATTAATTAATTAATCAAGATTTTCGTCACTTGGGAACTTAACTACATGAAAGCAAGAGACAATCGTAAAGCCTCGCTGAGCAAATGTAAAAATTAATATGTGGTATGTGTAGAATATTGTTCTATTCCGCAATCACTTGCCACAGCCTTCAAACAAATACATCAATCGTTCTTTGTTAGAGAAATCAATCCCATCAATGTTTTGCTTTCTCATACCTGAGCGTGGTACGAACGTTGGCGGTAGCTTTGTCTATTGTCTGTCAGACATTTCCTGCCCTAGAAAGAGACAAAGGGCCGTATTCAGCATTGCGAATTGTAGCTGTAGTGAATCACTGAATGTACCAGAAAGGTAACAGTCTCTTCCTTCCAGATTCCTGTACTTCACACGCTCTTGTAGTTTTTATGAACATAATTTCGTTAAAAGGGCTTCCATGGAACGTCACTGATTTGATGGAGCGGATCCGTTTCTAGAAAGCCAACAGGCACTCGGATCGCCGAGAAATTCACAGTCTTTTATGCAAAATGAAGGTTCATTAACTGTTCACAAGAGCACGCCAGTGTCGTCCTCTCCCAAAACAATGACCAACTAACGAACTAACTCCTTGGAACTGAGCCCTTCTTGAGAAACCGCCAGTTGTGCTGTTACTCAAGAAATTAATAATATTTTATGAAATCTGAAGCTTTATTACCTTATTCAAAAGAGCCCTAAACTGGTCCCTATCCTGAGCCATACCAATCCGCGTGACCCCTTAAATAAGACGAAAGTATAAAAAAAACGCGATATTTACCTCCACATCTTTACATAGCTTTTTTTTCCCTTGGCACTACAGCCCCAGTGGGCCTAGGCCTACCTCCATGAACTTCTCCGTTCACTTCGGTTTTTCTAGATCTTACACATTCGGTAGGATTCCTTGGGCGAATGATCAGCTCGTCGCAAGGCTTCTACCTGTACACAAACACAGAAAAACACACACAAACATCCATGCCCTGAGTGCGATTCGAACCCACGATCTCGGTTTCCAAGCGAGCGAAGACAGTACATGCCTTAGACCGCTGGGCTACCGTGACCGGCTTACATACCTTTATTATGCTATAATAAAACTCCTACTTACAATAAGAAAAGAAATCAACGCTCCAGCGACTTATACAACAGTGATATTGATATTTATTACTCTGCGTTCTAGTACGTGATGTACAACTGATACTACAAAAGGGTGTGTGGGACGGAGGATAACCCCTATTAAATAATTACATCATCTATGTTAGTCCACAACATTGTTTCTCAGTATTGGGTTTCTGACTGAACTTCAGAAATCGATACAGCAGCGAAAGTGGTATTCTTAAAAGATGATTTAAACTACAAGCAATTAATTATTGGAATTACATGAGCAAAACTAAAGGGATGCTTTACCCCCACAGCTCTTCAATTAGGTATACATGGGAGGATTGTATATTTAAATGTGTCTTATAGAAGTAGGGCAAGAGAGAGTGAATTCACCCATTCGGGTCAGAAAAGGAACAAGTGAAGGGCTCGTCTAATTACTGTTATGAAATGTTGGATGGTATAAAAGACACTGCTCTTAGCCTCACGCTTTCAATAATTAATTAAACTGAAAACGAAACCTGTAGTTTGTGTGTGTAAGAGCTGACGATTGGTTTCTTGATTTTCCGTTTTAAAGTAAAATTATATAAAAATATATTAAACACTTCATCGTTTTCTTCCAGGCTGTTGCACTAAGTCGTTAAGTCCTGAGATGGATACGTTTACTGGTTTAACTCTGACCATCCTTGCTACAGCAAACAGACACCCACTCATTTTTCCCTAGATTCTATGTACGGTAGCGTGGGTTACAAAGTACAACGTGTCTGAAACACAATTGTCCTGGTTCTATCTTGCAGAACACTATCCTACCAGAATGAGGGAATCACGAAAAACTGTAAACACAATAATCAAATTCCGAACCTGTCGAATATGAAGTAGTAGGAAGTATCGAACAAAACAACGATACTGATGTCAAATGTTAGATTACATATAATGTTATAGTTCGAGATGCGTCTTAAACGACACACCCTGTATACACGTATTATCCAATATTATAAAAGTTTACGAATGTATTAAAGTATTTAGTGATCTGAAAATGATATATATGTTCTGAAATACATTGCCTATTTTGAAAAAAAAATGACGAGGGAATATACCTCGTGTGATTAAAAATGTATACATTTCTATAACGTTACAAATTTATACGACTGGCCCTTTAAAACTACACGAAACTTATGTATACAGTTTTATAGTTTGTTAACAGAGTAACTTAACCAGCAACTACTGGATTGTACTGAAACACTATTCCATTGCAAACAAGCAGACCTTGGCTGGCTTGTTCCTGTATTTGCAACTGAATGCTAAATAAGTCTCTTCTGAGAATTTTCTGTATAACAGTTTTCATCATGCAACTGAGAAGTTTTACGGTGGGTGTACTAGCAATGCTTGTGATAAACAGCAACAGAACTAGTTCTCAAGCCACCTACTTAAGAAACATTCCAAAGACAATGGATGCAATTGTTAAATGTTATATTTTAACATTACTAAGTTTAATTCTCAGCAGGTATTTTTAAAAGGATTTTAAATTCATATTTTGGAAGTTATAATATTTAGGTAAGAATTCTCTTTAAAATCTGAGCTCATACCTAAGAACATGAATATTAAAACACACAAACGCCTAATTCTGCAGATGTTTTACGCGAAGCAGAATTTCGCCAAAAATGAGGATCATACGTTGAGGATGTCGGAGAAGAGGACCCAACGGAGATTACTGTCATGTGTAGAAGTAACTATAGACGGGGTTTAGATAGATAATTGGAGTTATTGACAACTTACAAATCATAAATACATGTAACTATAGCGCTATCGCCAATTAACACACTCGGTTCATTACAGCACGTACTAAGTCTTTTCACCAGTCGCTGTCTGGCAACGGTTTCCAACGACGAGGGTTTCCCTTACTCTGAGTTACCGAAATATTCGATTGCTTCAAATACCAGTTTCTAACAGAAACGGCTTACAAGTACTAGACTGCAGCTGTCTGACTCCTCACAAGCTTATCAAACTACACTTCACTGACTAACTGCAGCTCCAAACTTGCCCCGCTCATAACATCTTGACAGAAACACTGATCCTCACTGTTGTAGTTCTACTGTTGCTGTGGAAACATGTTAGCTTGTATACAGGGTGTTTCACGACTTTAGGGCATAACTGCAGGAGCTGATTTCCTAGGTCTTTGTGATCAAAAAAGTTCATATAAACGTGTGTCCGATTTTGGACGGTTATGACCGTTTTTTTTTTCATTCCCGTACACGCCCTCGTGTGAACCGCGCCTGTCATTTGGCAGGTCGCTATTTTTAGCCAGCTACAGACAGAGAGTTCTCGTTATCTCGACACTTGAGAGGTACCTAAGGGGTGGTGGGTTGGTATGTCCGGCGCGGTTCACAACCGAGCGGCAGCCTGTGTTGCAGCCGGCGGTGGCATTTTCGAAAATCAGCTTTAAGCACCAATAAATTCAAATTAAAGGTGATTTCACGAAGTTAACTTTACATTCATACTTTAAATGTATCATGTATTATGCTGGTTTATTATTTTGTTCCGTCTATTGTCAGTAATCGTTACCTTCTATTCTGAGTTTAAAACGGTCATAACTCCGTAACGGCCCAAAATCGGACACATGTTTATATGAACTTTTTTAATCACAAAGACTAGGAAATCACCTCCTGCAGTTATGCTCTAAAGTCGTGAAACACCCTGTGTTTGCTTATCTCGCCGTCGTTGCCCAGCAACATATCTACATGCTACGATACTTAGAGCTGACAGGGAGGAAGTAAAGGGGACAGAAGAAAACTGCATATTGATGATCTTCATAAATTTCATTCTTTACCAAATTTTATCAGAACGATGAGACCAAGGAGGATGAGACCGGCAGGACATGCAGAACGCATGGAAACGACGAGGAATGTATACATTATTTTAGTCGGAAAGGTTACAATAAAGGGTCACTTGGGAGACCTGCTACAGATGAGATAATAATATTAAAATTGATCTTTAAGATTGCGGATTGAATTCGTCATGGTAGTGACAGAATCTAGCTCCAGGCTGGTTCCAGATAAATCAGAAAATATTTGGAAGGAAGCGGTCGTGACCTAATCGAGGAACTATCGTGGAAGAACTGTGGAAAACCATGAGAAACCTCTCACCATTACCCTACACTAACCTGTTCGGTGAATACAGAATACGGCGCGATAATTACAACAACATCTTGACAGTTAGAGCGCGGAGGTTTCCCGTTTTTATAACATACTTAACCCTGCTATACGAAGACCTCTGAAAACCGGCACGGGTTAGTCTGGTTTTCTTACGAGTGTGTAGTACCAACTGACAGTTTTCAGCTGTCGTTATGTGAATTTTATGACTATAGCGATCAACAACTTTATAATCAACACAATGTCTTCCTCAGAGAAGTTGTATCGTGACTGGTTAGCACATCATTAGGGCGGCTTCTTCTTCTAACATAATTCGGGGAATAAGTGCCCTAATTTTATTTCAGTGGCTTCACTCTTCAAGGAAGCGTTACGATGTGTATAGTCCCATTTACAGTTTATTTAATGGCATTCTTCAATAGCTCAGTCTTTAGTGCGTCAAATAAGAGGTTGATTACTAAATACGGAATTAGGAAGAAATACAGTGGAACCTCGCTTAACGAGCACCTCTCATAACGCGTAATTCGCATAACGAGCAAAAATGACTCGTTTAACGAGCGACGTTTCGCATAACGAGTGACGAGAGGGGAAGTCCCGGATTGTGCGCTTGTTACATCAGTCTGTGTTTAGCACTCGTTCCGCTAGCTCTTAGTGTCGCTGGTGATCACACATTTTTCCAAACTTGTGTTCAGACATATTATTTGTGATTTTTTGTGCAAAGTTTAATAACCCTCGCAAAAATGTCCCCGAAGAAAAAGCCGCAAAAAGACAGCCATAAGAGAATAAAAATAACCGTTGAAATGAAACGTAAAATTATTGAAAAGCGAGAACGAGGTGTGAGCGTGGTTGATCTAGCAAGCACATACAGTCGGTCTACATCATCGATTTGGAGTTGCATTGTGTTTCACAGCAAGAAGTTGCGGAGGAGAGTTTGTCAGAGGAGGAGGAGGAGGTAACAGCAAAGCAACAATCTTCTGGTGCAATAAGAGAAATGCTGAAAGCATGGGAAACTGTTGCATCGCACATTGAGAAGCATCACCCTAATAAGGCAGTGGCTATGCGCGCTACAAATTTATTTAATGATAATGCTGTGTCGCATTTTCACCAAATTTTGAAGCGTCGGCAAAAACAAATGTCTCTAGACAGCTTTCTAGTAAAACAGAATTAGATATGTATCATAAATAAGAAAGTAATTATTTCGATTTTTTTTCTGCAACTCGAATTCGCATTCCAGGTTGGTTCATTCTGCATAGAAGAAAAGATGAAGATGATTCACGCTTCTTAACAATGTATATATAATTTTCTTTGAATAAACGTTATACATAAAATTTTTTGAATATTTTTTCGGCATGGAACGCATTATCGTATTTTACATTAATTTATATGGGAAAAATTGTTTCGCTTAACGAGTGTTTCGCATTACGAGTAAGATTCTGGAACGAATTATGCTCGTAAAGCGAGGTTCCACTGTATTATGTTTCTGGAATATCGTCCATTTTTTTCGAAAAAAACGTTCTATTTATATTTCAAAACACAACGTTTCGGGGCTGTATTCTATCTCCGTCTTCAGGTAAAACGTATTCATTTGGGCCCAATCGATAGAGTTAAGCCCAACTAAGTAGGTTTCACCTGAAGACGGAGACTGAATCCAGTCTCCGAAACGCTGTGTGTTTTACATTAAAACACGACAATGGATAATGTCCAGAAACATAATATTTGTACTAATGTCCCATCGTCATAAAATTTTACAGGCAATTAGGAAGTACGCGGAAAGAAATAATAGGGAGAGAATTAAAAAAAAAACTCTCTTGGAAATTGTCTGAAAGATTTTGGAAAACCAAGAAATATCTCAGAAAGGACAGTCTCATCTCAGGCAAGAGATCTCCTGGAACACACGTGAGAACAAAGCAAATGCGAAACTTTATGTTGCAGAACAATACGATACAACACGATACAATATTTGAATAAGCAACTGACCTGAAGCAGTGCCTTCTTGCAAACTATATCATAACGCTATCAGTAGCTCATCTAGCAGCATGGAATAGGTAGGATTACAGATGAATGATGAATTGATAGGATTCGAAACGACGTATTCGTGACATAATAGAGGTAACATTCCTGGAGACACGGAAAGAAACAAGAAAAACGAAACACATTTGTTCCATTTCAAATTTACCTAAATATTATTTATTACGAGGGGCACGCAATAGCGTAGTCGGTTGAGGCACTGTGCTACAAGCCGGGAGGTCGTGGGTTCGATTCACGATGTTTCATTGGATTTTTCGATTGACCTAATCCTTCCAGCCGCACTATGTCTCTGGGGTCGACTCAGCCTCTAACAGAAATGAGTACCAGGAATCTTCCTGGGTGGGAGGGGTAAAGGGCTGCCGGCACGTAAGGTTGACCTCACCGCCATCTGTGGCCCGACTTTCTAGAGAAAATTTGGGATCCTCAACGTCTCACAAACCTGTGGACCTCCACGGCCTGTTATAGGGATAGCTTTACCTTGCTTCTTTATTTGTCACGTCCTCAATAACTGCTACGATTGAAAACTCAGTTGGAGAATGCCACAATTTTACTATCTGACGAAGTCGCTGGAATTCTTTTGTTGTGCCCCAGGTTATTAATGGGTATGCTTTATCCGAACAAGGGGTCAAATTTACGTTTTATTAATTAGAAAATTATTATAAGTTTTATAAATTTAAATGCGTCCGGTGAACCACGAGTTGGAAACCCGCCGGAAGTCAGAGTTGAGACGCCGTACATTCTTTAGCCATCCGGTGTCAGTTGTACAGTCTATAGAAATTGCTGACAGTGAAGGGACGAAACGAGGCAAGTCTCGCCACCGCACAGTTGCTGACTTTAGGGGTTTTGAGCGAGCAGCTTTCGGTGATGTTGAATTTTGAGGGGTTCAGACGGGAGGAGCCGAGAACACTCAGATTTTAGGAATAGCTCAGAACAGTCGCGTAGTAGGAAGGAAACGCAATGGAGTCAGATGTCTTCCTCTTTTGTGAGCGTGAGTACTTGCCTGTGTTCGGATCACTGATTGTTGTCAATATATGATTCTGGTTCAATGATTTTGGTTGATGAATGTGTTCTTAGGATAAAATTGGGTGAATTATTTTAGCATATTATGGACAGTTAAATGTAAGAATTTAAAACCAGGGGTTTAATCGAAGGGTTTGTGTGTACTGAGAGGTTGTTTGTTGTAGTGGTGTTTATTTCATTATATATTACTTTATTGTTGTTGGTGAGTACTCGAGTTATTTGTGGATCCCCCTAGTGCAGCATGTTTTCCACCGCACAGGTTAAGAGTTATCTACGAACGTCCGATAGGGTGTGAGTACAGTCACTGACCCCTATCAGGGCACAACAAATTTGTGGTAGCGGTAAGACATAGGAAGACATTTTTGTGTCGCAATCGTTGTGGCACAATACTTTCTATCTTCAGAAATTTTGTATACTACCTTACGGAGCGAACATTTTTTTCCAATTTCGTTCTTGTTAATTAACATTTGCTTTTAATGAGGGCAATCATTTGACACATCTTTATTTTGTAACTTGTCATATTTTCTTTTCATAAGTGTTTCCTTAGCAACGTCGCATTTTCAAGGCCACAACAGTTGCTTAGCAATTGATTGGAATATAGACGTAAGCCGGAAAGGCAACTGACTGATATTTCGTTTCACAGATGAATTTGTCACTCGGGTCTGCTTATTGTGTTCAGCAACTCGACGCTTCCGAGAGAGTGCAGCACGGTACATTATGTGGCACGTGTACGCCCGTAGCTACAGCAACAAAGCTATTTTATTCCTTGCTCTTTCAGTCTTTTGATTCATATTTTCTATCGATGTGCTGAAGGGACCTTTGACATCTGAGCAAGAGGAGAGACGAGTCTAATTCTTATACCCACGGCCTAACACTACAGAGAATTTCTAGAATCCTTGTATACACGAATCAGCCTTTCCTCTTTTCTCCAAAGCATATTCTATTTCTACAGGCAACTGAAGGTAAAGGAAGGTGATAGGGGAATAGATCAAGTTATGAAATGTACGGCACAAAATAACGGATCTGGAGAGTCCGCTCATATTTACTTTATTACCAAGAAAATCGCAGGGGGCACGCGGTGGCGTAGTTGGTTGAAGCACTATGTTACAAGCCGGAAGGTCGCGGGTTCGAGTACCGATGAGGTGGATTTTTTTCAATTGACCTAATCCTTCCAGCCGCACTATGGCCCTGGGGGCGACTCAGCTTCTAACAGAAATGAGTACCAGGAATATTCCTAGGGAGTAAAGGGCAGCCGGCGTGTAGGACTGACAACCTTACCGCTATCTGTGAGCCGATTGTCTAGAGAAAATGTGGAAGCCTCAATGTCTCACAATCCTATGGGCCTCCACGGCTTGTTACAGGGATAGCTTTACTTTACTTTACCATGAAAGTCGCAGAATTAACAAGAAGAATATACTGCGCATAAAAACCTACATTTTTTCCCCCCTGTAATGTTTCCGGAAAATTGTTTTCGCTCCGTTACCCTGCAACGAAAGCAGGAAACACAAGTAGAGATTAAAGTGAAACTTCTGTTATTGTTTTCCGACTTTAACCAAAATTGGAATATTGCCATGTTTTCTAGGAAAACTCTCTAATATCAGATTTGTTGCATGCTGATTAACAGAAGGAAATTCATTCATTCATTCATTCATTCATAGAGCTGAGGCCTTCTTGAGAAGCCGCCAATTCTGCAGCTACTCAAGAACTTCCCAGGATTTACGGAACCCGAAGGGTCATTACCATGTTCACAAGAACCCTCCACTGGTCCCTATCCTGAGGCAAATCAATCCAATCCATACCATCCCATTCTATCTCTCTAACATCCATTTTAAAATTATCCGTCCAGCTACGCCTTTGTCTTCCCAGTGGTCTCTCTCCTCCTGGCTTTCCCACTAATATGCTATATGCATTCATCTTTTCCCTTATTCATGTTATATACCCTGCCCACCTCATCCTCCTTGCCTTTATCATTCTAATTATACTTGGAGAAGAGTACAATTAATAAAGCTCTTCATCAAGGCCTTTTAACAGAAAGCCATACTTGGTTAAATTAACTGATGCAGTCTTACAAATATTCGTTGCGAAAAGTCAAAATACAGTATAAAACTACCGAAGAATAGTGTTCTGTTGTGCCTTGTTTGTGGGCAAAAGATTTTCATGAATAAATGTTGCCTGTTCGCGGTTGGAAGTGTTTGCCCCTTAAAGCGGTTCAGAGCTGGGTCCAGAAATTCTCTGAAGGACTTTCGAAAGCCGCAGATGATACCCGATCTGGCGAGGAAACTGCTGAGACAACAGTCAAAAGACTTCTATGCTGCGGGCTTCGACGTACTGGTCAAGCGATGGGACAAGTGTATCAATGTTGCTGGAGAAAATGCCGAGAAATTAATATTTTTTCCAGGTTCGAATATCATATCTATTTGTGACCTATTTACTGACTCTCCCTCGTAGCTCGTGAATAGGTATCTGTGAACTGACGAGAACTTGTTAGAGATAGGGTTCAAAAACGATAAGAAGATGGAGGTGATATATTCCTCCGAAACGCCGTACCTTCCTCGAACTACACATCGTTAGAACCCAGGAGCTCGTGTCTTTTATACGTTGTGTTCCTCTTGCAGGAGTTTTTGGTTAGTTGACTAAAGGTAATTCCATTATCTGATGATGGAGCCTGGAGGGCTGGAAACATGACTCACATCCAATAGGCCACACGTCAATCTGATATCTCGTGGGAGTCAGACCCTTGTAAGATTGAGACTGAAATGTTTTATTAATATTACGAGATTAAACTGGATGAGGTGGGGATCCAGTTCTGTAGTTCAGTAATAGAAGAGTGAAAATTGAGAGAGAGAGAGAGAGAGAGAGAGAGAAATAAATCCTCTCAACCGCGAGAGGAAATCTCCTGAGTGGCGCAAGACTTTCTCCGTCACGATCAGTATCAGGTTAGAGCACTTGTAAGCCTCTTGGAAGTTCTGGAGACTACGTCACAGGATTAAACTCCGTTTGGAACCAGATCAATATCCCCACTAGAGGGGGATC
>NW_019730110.1:462654-478401 GCF_002891405.2 Cryptotermes secundus
AACCGACAATAGAGGACGTCCAGTGCTAGGCAACGGATATTTTCTATGCAAAATCCATAGTTTCAGATTAATTCTGAAATGGGAGTAAGCCAGAGGCTTAATCGGTCGAAAGAAGAAACAGGATCCTTTTTTAGAGAGGAATTATCGCCCCAGCTAAATAAACAATTCCCGATTTATATGGAAACTCCACAGATGCTCGTCAGTGGTCCCTGAGAAGGTACAAGAGACAGATCTAACATCGCTGGAATTTAGGTTATCACGGAGGTAAGCGCAGAGTTGTCGCTAATAATTCCATCTCCTTCCTGTGTGTGTGTGTGTTCACAACTGAATTCTTCCTGGGAACAGAATGAGGCTTGCGTGTGAAGGGGCTTAAGCTGACAGACAGGGAGAGTTCATGGACACGGAGCTGCGTTGTTACTGTAACTCTGTCCTAAGTAACGTGTTTCAGTCGTAATGATCCTACTTTGTCATAAGTGATACAAATGTTTAAGTCACAACGGTCCTACGTTACATAAATCTTTACGCCACAACGATCCTAATCTCGTAACACAAGTGTTTAAGTCACAACAATCCTACTTTCCCCTAAGAAACACAAGTGTTTCAGTCACAACAATCCTACTTTCTCCTAAGAAACATAAGTGTTTCAGTCACAACAATCCTACTTTCTCCTAAGCAACACAAGTGTTTCAGTCACAACAATCCTACTTTCTCCTAAGAAACATAAGTGTTTCAGTCACAACAATCCTACTTTCTCCTAAGCAACACAAGTGTTTCAGTCACAACAATCCTACTTTCTCCTAAGAAACACAAGTGTTTCAGTCACAACAATCCTACTTTCTCCTTAGAAACATAAGTGTTTCAGTCACACCAATCCTACTTTCTCCTAAACAACACAATTGTTTAAATCACAACAATCCTACTTTCTCCGAAGTTGTTGAATATCGCCACGTGCCCCAACAATGAATCGTCAGATTCCCTTAGTTAAGCTCGGGAAATTCCTTGAATGCATAAGCGACTAGTAGATTAAAAAATACTTTGTTCGCTGGAATCGGTTATTAGTGTCCTTTCGGTGTGCTGCGCTGTTGTTTAGAAAATGTGTAATTATGCGTAGTGAAGGTAAAAACAGAGAGAGTTTAAGGTCACAAGAAATCAATTTTAATTTAGTTAGACCTGGGGGTTGTGAGAGGGTGTATTTACAAGAACAGTCCGACCCATGTAGTGGGGCAGCCTTGCCAATTTCCTGTAATCATGGCTAAGGGCAAATCACGTCTCGAGGCGTTCTCGCGTGTCTACTGTGCAAACTAAAATTATTACCACCAACGCTTAAGCCCATAAGCGATCCTTGCGTGATTTTCATCACATCAAAATATATCAAACTTCGGATAAAGAATAAATTACATTAAAGAAAAAAAGAGCGCATTTATAGGTGGGAGTCTGAAATAAAACATTATGCAAATATTTCCTTGAATGACGTAGATTAACTATCCACCAATGGTGTGTCTTTATACTATTCAAAAAGTTTTAGCTGTATGCACAAGGTTCGTCACATCCAGACACTGTTACGAAAAAGGAGATGACTACACATTTTCCACTATAACACAATAAAAACACATTGGCATACCATTTTGTTTTATATAAGATGAGGTTTCCATAGTAATGAAGGCCCATAGAGTGGTCTCCCTGTATTAATTAATTTAATGTAGTTCAGAAGGGTCCCGATGGGGCCTATGTGCCTCCACGGCCTGTTACAGGGGTAGCTTTACCTTTTGGATGATATTATATCCCAGAGGATAAAACTCTTCGCAACCACCGATGTGAAAGCGTCAGATCCCACATAATCTGTCCCATTTCCATGCTGAAACTCGCTACAGCAACTGAAGCTTAGCGTGGATTTTTTTAATTCAATACGGACAAAAATTTCACTACACGTTAAGCGCATTTCCAATTTTCAGCCATATTGATCCATAATAAACCCTACTGAATACCATAATTTGAATATAAAACGTTTGATCACATTCGACATGACAGATCTTTATACCGTATTAGTGCACCATTTTGACTTTTCAGCCATGTTGCCTGATTACATAGTCTGCTTTGCATAACTTCATAAATAGTATTCTTCGTGTACCTCATAAACCAGGGTTTAAGGACATAAAATCTGGCTATAAAGCTCGAGAAACGTCACTGGGGACTTCGTGTACTACGTACATGTACATTACGGGGCGCATGCGTTCTAGACTTCTGTGGAGGGAGGAGATAAGAGATGTACAATACGCTTTCTCACAATACCATAAAATTACTCTAATCTATACGGCTTGCCTTGGCCTTTATTTGAAGCTACAACTTGAGAACTACTTGGATTATCAGCAATCAGCCCTGTTTCTACTACTTCATCCGTATCTTTATTTCATTACGTTCCTGAACATGCAAAGTTTCCCTGTGTGTTCGGTCTGGGTTTAGTTCATTCTCTTGAATCCAACAATCCTAAGAATTTCACTTAAGCATTTTCTATGGCTTTGATAAACCAAAATTAGCCCAATGTTTGTACGAAGAAGCCAGAATATACGCTGGAAAGGCCTTGCAGGATGAACGAAACACCACATACGGGCAATGTGAGGATTCTCCGATGAGTCATAACTCCCGTTGTCATAACAGAAGAAGGGAAAATAAAGAAAGAACTACAACTCCGCCTAGTGTAGAGACTGAGTGGGGAAATTTGTGTTTCGGTATTATATGGAGAATTTGTCTCTCCAGTGAAGACGTGTGTTCTGATAATTCTCTGATGCAAGGCCTTGTATGTCTATAGATTTTAATATGTTTTGTCTTAGCTCTCGCAGATGGTTTGTGCTGCGCTTGGCTTGTTGTATCTGTCTGGCGCTGGTACAGCTGACCAGAGATAGGGACTAGCTCTGTTGTTTAGGCCCAACTGAGTAGATTTTACCTGAAGACCGAGACGGTTTACCCAGTCTCCGAAAAGTTGTGTTTTTAAATAAAAACAGGATGACTGATAATGAACAGAAACATAATGCTTGTATTAACATCCTTTGATGTGAAACCAAAATAAGCTGCTGCCATATGGGGTTTAATAACATGCGAACACATCGCTCTATTATCCATTTTCTTCCATTTTTAATCCTATCATAACTAACTCCATAGTACAGAGTCCTTCCTGAGATGTCGATAATCACAATTCCGGTAAAGAAATTTCCAACCTCTTGCGGCATTCTAAGTTTCATTAATATATCAACAAGAGCACGTCACTGAACCATGTCCGAACCAGTTTAATCCAGTTCACATCCTCGCCCCTATTTCTTGCGGAGCCATTCCTTCCATACCCACCCACTTACGGCCAGGTCTCCGAAGCAGACGCTTCCGTTAAAGTATTCAGACTAAAATCAAATGTTTTTGATCTCTTCCAAGTATTGCGCATGTTCTGTCCCCGACTCTTTGTTGCAGTCCTAATAATACAACAGCACACTAATATTTGGCGAAGAGTGTAAATTATACAGCATTGTCTCGTTATGTAATTTTACACATTTTCCTGTTACTTCTACAGCCTTACGTCCACAAATTCTTCTCAGCAACCTGTTCTCAAAGTCCCTCAAATTAGTGTCTGACCTCGGAGTCAGAAACTTTTACACGATATGTAGAATTATAGCAAAGAAAGATAAAGATACCCCTGTAACAGGCCGTGGAGTCCCATAAGGTTGTGAGACGTCGAGTCTCTCGCATTTTCTAGACAATCGACTTACAGATGCTGGTGAGGTTGTCAGCCTTACACACCGGCCGCCCTTTACCGCCAGGAAGATTCCTGGTACTCATTTCTGTTAGAGGCTGAGTCGACGCCAAGGCCATAGTGCGGCTGGAAGGATTACGTCAATTGAAAAATCGAATGACCTCATCGACAATCGAACCTGAGATCTACCGGCTTGTAGTATAGTGCCTCCACCATCTTAAAAAGAACTGTAGTTCCGTACATTTTAATCCTTGGGTTCTTATCACAAGACATGGACAACCGAAGGGCAACAGTTCCCCCCCCCCAAAGAATTTACGAGTATATCTGTTGGTAGTGTTTTCGTGGATGTAATTTGATTTCTTCGGATCAGCATAAAATCAATCTTGCCACATTTCCGAAAGATCTATTATCTATCTTCATATTATTGTATTGGTTGCGATACAGGAATAGCATATGAAACTCTTTCTAAACCAGTTTTCTTGGTACTACCTAACAGAGGTTTTATCTTTTCCTGTTATATACTGATATTTCAGCCAACTAAAACCTCTTCCTCCATAATATTTGAAGCTCGTTACTTTTTTGACACGGTGTTAGGGAAATGTAGTAACTTAGTATTCTCCTTGGAATATCAACACCGTTCTCTGATGTTTCCTGAAACGGGACTGACAAAAGTTATTTACTGCATACACAATATTCGCTGGCATATTCATTAGTATAAAACATTCCTTTCATTTTATTTAAGAGAAAAAACAATTTAGACAGCGAATTTTAAACTCAATTGGTTTTCTAAATAAATTTACCCTCAGAATTATATTTTGCTTTATACGATTCTGAATTTCGTGTTTGCATTACAATCAATAAAAATTCATTGCCAGTAGGGACGGGAAAATTCTTGTTTCTGTTTAATATTTTTGACACGATAAGGAATATAAGCCAAAGAAATTACAAGAATTTCATAAATATAAATTCTTAATTCATTCAGAATCCTGTAAGTTACTGCGGGGTCTTCGCCCGTTCAAATACTGGGTTCGTGTGTTTGAATCCTACTCGAGGAACTGATGTTTGTCCTGTGCCGCCAGCGGCCTTGCGACATGGCTGATCACCCACCGAGGGAGTCCTTCCGACTGTCATAAGATCCGATGTTCCAGATAAACTCTCACGGAGAATAAGCCAAAAGATCTAATACGAAAACTAGAACAAGAATTCCTTCAGAAATTTTTATGATATTTGCTAAAGACTATATAGGCCGTACACTATGATGGGAACCGGATAGCTCAGTAGGTATAGTTACTATGCTATGGACTGCATGGTCCAAAATTTCACGTCTGATTTTCGGCGGTACCTGGAACTCTTCCTTAGGCAGTGGGTCCAACCCGATTCTGCCACGCACCCAGTTTCCTTGCCAGTGAGTACCGGTGGCTATTTTCAGGATTTAAAGCGGTCGGAGCGTGCAGCTAACCATTCACCAACAGCTACATTTTTACTGTCCTAGACCTTATATCTGGTATGATACTTAACTCCGTGGGTTGAGTCCGCAAGCGAACTATGCCGACCGAGCGACCGCCGCTTGTCGACAAAGTTAGTGCCAATTTTAGCGCATAGAGGGTGTCGTGTGGTCAGCGCAACGGATCCCCACGGCCGTTATTTCGGTTTCATAGACCGGAGTCGCTATGTTCTTGAAATAGCTCTTCAAATATCCTCACGAGGCTGAGTGAACCCCGTTCCAGACTCAGTACTTCTCAGAAAATCTGGTAGCGCTGGGAATCGAACCCGGGACCTCTGGATCTGTTGCCAGAAACTCTGATCACTAGACCACAGGGGCGGCCTTAATTAATACATCATGAAATTCCTTATTAAGTAATTTCCTGACGTTAGTCTTTTCGTTCCCATAACAGCATCAAAATTATTAAAAATTATAATTAATGTTTACTTAACGTTATGGAAATGTATATCTGGGCTGCTTACTCACGGCACCCCACACCAGTATTCACTCACGGACACGCAACTTCTTAGCCTTAATCGGACTCACGCTAATAAAGTCTGCTTTGCATCAAACTACATCACAAGTCAAGTCGTGTTCAGCCATACGAAACAATACAAGACTGATGCTGTCTCAAACCGGCGCCTATGCTATTCTTACGAGACTTAACCTTTCTTAAAATTTCTCTTTTCAATTTTTACAAAGGTTCAATGGATTATTGTCGCTTCCACATTTTTAAATCAGTAATTACATCTAAGGTTCTCACAGTGTTGGTTATCTAAGGTTCCCCTTGGCACTACAGCCCCAGTCAGCTTAGGTTTCGGTGGAACTTAAGGCATCCATCTTCAGTGTCGAAAAGTAAACCAAGCACTGATGAGCTATTCAGTTTAGTTTCTTGCATGACTTTATTTTCTACCCTGAAGATGAAGGAGATGTGTTACTCCGAAACGTGGACTGAGTTATAGAAGACTACTCGGCGTCATATGCTAGAAGGCACTACTCTTCAAATTACATTATTTTCCTCTGGCATCCGAAATGACCCGACTGTGTAGTCTACATAAAATCTCGAATTCCATTCTCGAAAGATTTGACCTACCGGTTTAAGCACAAGTCAAAGCAGATGTATTTTTTTCCCCTTGGCACTACAGCCCCAGTGGGCCTAGGCCTACCTCCATGAACTTCTCCGTTCACTTCGGTTTTTCTAGATCTTACACATTCGGTAGGACTCCTTGGGCGGGTGATCAGCTCGTCGCAAGGCCTCTACCTGTACACAAACACAGAAAAACGCACACACACAAACTAAACATCCATGCCCTGAGTGGGATTCGAACCCACGATCCCGGTTTCCAAGCGAGCGAAGACAGTGTATGCCTTAGACCGCTCGGCTACCGTGACCTGCAGATGTATTTGAGGTTCCATAAATATTTGAGATAAATGGTCAATTCATTGTACGAATATTATTTTCGATACCTCTAACATCAAAATAAAAATCATAAACCAATCACCTAAAGTGGCATTAGAGCTTACCGAAAAGTCGTGTGTGCCGACTATACGCCATACAATGAACAATGTTCGAGGTAATATGAGAATAATCACATACATATTACTTCCGAGAAAGTATGTTCTTGCTGTTTTAAAATCCGGTATTTATAGTCCACAAAACTGCATTTTATTTTGTGCCGTCAAATTAATTGCATCGATCGTCCATTAAGCCGGTAATTAACCTCATGGTCAATAAATCTAATTAAGGTAGACGTTTTCAGGTTAAATCCAATTAAACCTCATTTCATCCCCCGAAAACAATCAAATTGGTATTAGTAATTTATGGTATAATTTTATGAAAAATTCACGTAGGTAAAAAGTTAAAATATTCGTGAACTATTTAACATTAAGTTTCAACGGACCCACGCATTTAAACGGGACTAATTTGTCACAGTGACTCAGATTATGTCCTAAGGATAAGTTTTTCTTCTTTTTTTAAGGCGCAGAGACAAAATCATTAACAATACGTGCAACTCCTTAATGAGAAAACTGACAGAAGAGACACTAAAACATTATGCGGAAAAGGGACAAATGTTGCAGCAATTTGAACTAAGGTTTATCCGTTAAAGAGAGAATTTGTTTTAAATAATTTATACATAAAGTTTCAGTTTTTACATCACAGGAAACACATCGAATCTCCGCTTAAAGTCCGAGATATTAATGCTGCTTAGAGGAAGAGATTCGCTATATAGTAAAAGAGAAGCCAGACGAAGAAAAATGCCCTTTGTGGGCAGAACGCAGAGTTTTAGTGTGTTCAGACAGGTGGTATACACGTATATAATAACCACTGGACTTTAAAGGATTCAGTCTATTACTCAGTACAAAGCGAAAAGTCCTGTATTTTCGAGTATGTGAATACTTAGTTTTCTCAGTGTTTACTTCTAGACCAACCTCTAACCCATGTTAGGTGGGTCTCTTGTCACCACAGCATGGCGCGTCCTCAGGATGAGGATGGAGGAGACTCCCTCCAGTTTTGGAGGGAAGCTGCGTATATATTGAATAAGCAGTCGCGTACAGCCAACAAGGGCTGGTACTTCAGCTTGGGGGTTGGGCGTGGGGCTAACAATTCCTCACCGTAAAAAATATGTATGTTACGAAAATGAACACCAAGTCTCGGACCTGAACGGATTCCTTGGATAAACGACAACATAACCATTGCTTCATATACAATTTACTGCTACGTAAAATATGTCACACTTGTATATCTCTTCATGTTTCGACCTGTTCACCGTCAGGTATTCTTATACATCCCTATATTACTGAAATACTATTTTCACCGATAGTATATGTACAGGTATAGTTCACTGTTACAACTTTACGTATCATTTCTTCAAACAATTATAAAATTACATTTTAATGTATAATACGTAAGGTGATACACGTGTGACCTTAAAATGCTTAATTTCAAGAATGGTACTTGTGCATTGCCAATAGCCAAGCTATGCAGCCAATCGATTCTGCTCCATTCATGAGGTTTACAAAACAAGACTCAAGCTTCCGGAAGTTGCGAAGCTTTGAGAATCATCTTATCTTCTTTATAGCCTACTTGCTTAAGTAATCATGCACTACGCCATGGAGGCGTATAGGGGAGTGGGAGTATAGATCCACGTTTTCTTGGCTCGGCACTAGTTGGTGAGTGGTCAGCTTCACGCTCTGTTCGTCATTTTAACCCCAGGAGCAGAGCCCCCGGTACCAATTTGATAAGAGGCTGGGTGGGCCTCAGAACCAGTCTGGACGACGCGGAGAAAAGTGAACTTACCGGGACCGGGACTTGACTCCGATCCCAGTCGCTATAGAGACTGTGATATCCCGGCTCCATTAAAATATTACTTGTATGTAATATGAATGTAAATATATATTTTTCTTGCCGCATAATGGCTGGCGTGATGGTACTTAGTGAAAATTTATTATTGCCCAAGCTGTCTTGGTTTGGTTCGGTATGAATGTGTGTATTATTTTTTTATTGCTAGTGGGGTGGGACTAAGACCCTTCTACTGCGGCCACTTCTGGCCTATTGTACCAGTCCCAGATGGGTGAGGGTGACTGTGGGGCAATTGGTGGAATGAAGATTGGCTGGGGAAACCGAAGTACTTGGAGAAAATCTGCCCCAGCGCCACTTTCTCCACCACAAATCCCACTTGACCAGACTCGGGATCGAAACCGGGCCGCCACGGTGGGAAGCCAGCGACTAACCGTTTGAGCTATGGCGCGGCCTGTGTAGTTGTGTACATGTCTGATTGATTTCATCTTTGCTCGTGCTTATTTTAAAATGTGTTTTGGTGTTATTTCGTAAACACATATATAATGAATTAGATTGAATATAATTAGGTTATTATCATTGTTTTATTATTGACTTATCTTTATCATGTTCACGTAATTGAAGTGCTTGAAAGATGATTCGAATATAGACTACTGCAATGCCCGTACTATGTAGATTTGTAGTACGAGTAGCTGGGTAAATCTGGTGGGTCAGTGCTGTATTATAGCTGCTGCAAACTGAACTTCAGCCCCCTTTCCCAGTCTGACTCACCGACCGACTATACTTTCACGCCTCGAAAAACAAATCGATTTCTGCCTGCACAGAGGGAACATTGTTGCCAAATTGTACACCTCTAGAGAGAGAGAGAGATTTACAGCTTTGAAAACAACTCTGGAAATTCGAAGATGAGTAAAATTGAACTTAAATACGTGCCCAGAAGTAAAGTTATCCCTGTAACAGACCGTGGAGGCATATAGGGTTGTGACACCTCCCACGTTTTCTAGACAATCGGCTCACAGATGGCGGTGAGGTTGTCAGCCTTACGCGCCTGCCGCCTTTTACCCTCAGGGAAGATTCCTGGTACTCATTTCTGTTAGAGGCTGAGTCGAACCAGGGCCGAAGCGCAGCTGGGAGGAAACTGGCTATAAGCAATCAATCTCTGATAGGGACCAGAGATTAAAGATCAGCATGAACAACCGACACATATGCGAGTGGTCAGTTTCACGTCCCGGCCGCTTTACCCCAGGGTAAATTTGCCCCAGTACCCCTTGTATATGAGGATGAATGGGCTCCAGAACGTGTCTGGGCGCTGTGGAGAGATGTCCCTTACCCTTGCTGGGAATCGAATCCCGATTCCTCAGTCTTCCAGCCCGTAACCTTCTCGCTATACTATCCAGTCTTCCATTTTTGTATATCTTTCTAATTCATCCTGCAAGCTCTTATTCGAATTGGCGTTTCACGTGACTTTCTTAAATAGACTAGTGTTAGAGTTGAGGTTTTCACGGCAGTCTTCTGGGGTATGGCGCTTTGTATATCTTGTGTTAACAGACGTTTCGGAAGAGCGTATCGTCTCCATCTTCAGGGTAGAAAAGTTCGCGATCGAGGAACCAGCGTGTGCAGGTGGCTGCAGACTGTATCGCCGTGTAGATCTAGTGTAAACCGACGTTTCGGAGGAAAGTATCGCCTCCATCTTCAGGGTAGAAAAATCCACCATCGAGGAACCAGCGTGCACGTGGCTGCGGACTGTATCGCCGTGTAGATCTAGTGTAAACCAGCTACTTGCACACGCTGTTTCCTCGATCGCGAACTTTTCTACCCCGAAGATGGAGGCGATACTTTCCCCTGAAACGTCGGTTTACACTAGATGTACACGGCGCCACATCCCAGAAGACTACATTCTTCACACTAGTGTTAGGTGGAGGATTATGAAGGTTGACAGAAGACAGGAACTCGCGAATGTTGAGCTCACTGCGTAGAGGGAGAGCAGAGCCGGAGAATTCGATCTTTAGGACTTGCCTGGCCTCATGTGACGGCACTTTGTGGGGCGCTGGCAAGGAGCTGCGAGAATAATGTAGTGCACTGCTGTGGGTCTCACAGCGCTATGTCTTCTTCACGACCCCAAGAGAGAGAGAGACAAATGAGGGCGGAAGGAGCAACTAGAGAAACAAAACGAGATAAAAGAGAAAGAAAGAAACTAAAAGGCAAGTAAGAGTAGAGGGAAGAGATAAGAAATAAAATGAAATAGTATGAAAAAGAGAAACAAAGTACAAAGAATTCGGGCACGATTTAGACACGTGTTCGGGAAGTGTTCTGTTCGAACCTCAACTGGGACAGCGGTTATTTTGATTGCGGGTTTTCGTGGGTTTACTCACTCTTTCTATGCCGATGTCGGGATAGTACTTTGATTGGGCCAAGACCACATCCTTCCGAACTGTCTCCAATACACCATTCATCGTACCGTCCGACGATATATTGTAGCTTGTAGATCCGGTTTTAAGCAACGGCTCGGTAAACATCTTCCCGCTACAACGGATACGCATGCAACAATAGAGGTACTGTTTAAAACGGTGTTTTATACTGGATCCGTGTAAAGGGGTTATAAGGAAGACAACTGAAGCAAGAATAGGCAATTGGGAGGAAGCCGCCGTTCAGAGAGGACTTGAGCACGGAAGCAGAGGAGTGGCCATCGTTAGAAGCCGTTACCAGGCAATTATTAGTGGAGACACTGCAGGCTGGAAAAGGCTTAGCGTGATTTGGTAAAGTGTGTAAATAGCGATAGTGTTATAGCTATTTGTAGTTACGACCTGTAAGTTTCCGATAAATCCGATTACCAATCCAAACCCCGTCTATAGCCACTAAATACACGTGATAATTTTCGCACACACACACACACACACAAGAATAAATATGGAATTAAAAAAATATTGCTTTTCTAGATATTATCCGTCGTCCTCTTTTTATTCAAAACACAACGTTTCGGAGACTGGATTCTGTCTCTTTCGTCAGGTAAAACCTATTCAGTTGGGCCTAATCGATAGAGCTAGTCCTTATCTCTGGACACCTATACCAGCACAAGATAGGTTATGTAAAGAAGCACAGCACAAGCCATCTGCGAGAAGTACTCTATTTGTCACTGCAAAATTAAGCCCTCTCTTCTTCTGATTCTGTGAGGATATGTTCTGATGAATTTAGGACAAATTTCTCAGGCCCCTGAGTCGCGGTTGTCTGATGGTGGTGATCTTTCAGGGCGAAGTACTTTAGAGTCATAATCGCCTTCTGCTTAAGAAAATATTATTTGAAGTGGGTTTCCACCACTGCCAGGTTACGGAGTTGATAAGATTGATTTATTAATCTCTGGAAAAATGTTTCCAGGTCGTTGGTTTGTCTGTTCAATGTGATCTTTTTGAGATGGGAGGAACTGGATCCTGTTTG
Source organism: Cryptotermes secundus (assembly GCF_002891405.2). NCBI lineage: Eukaryota > Metazoa > Arthropoda > Insecta > Blattodea > Kalotermitidae > Cryptotermes > Cryptotermes secundus. The sequence goes on from NW_019730110.1 coordinate 474,604, forward strand.
GTAGCAGGTCTTTTTGGTTCCTAAATTTTCCTTAGGCGAACGACGACTGTGGTGTGGAGCCTTTCGGAATGATATCCCGAACCTTGCATTTCATAAGAAAAGTGTGATGGTTGGAAGTTTTAGCCAGCTGAATCCTAAATCGTTCAAATTTCCTAAATTTTGGATATGTACGAGGTCCATCCTGGTTACATAAATAAAATCTAAATGATTGTGACGAGGACATTGATTCTGAGTCATTTTATTGTCATATTTTCCTCTTATTAGCTACTTCCATTATTTTGAAAAAATAAAAGGAGGCTTATGGAATCACCTTGCTGTCTCTCCGTCTGTGATCCGTTTGTGTCTGTCCATCTGTCTGCGTATCATCTGTATACCCTCTCCTAATTTTTGTTATGTTTATGAGATCACCTTACTGTGTATCCTCACCCCCAATATTTTCGTTTCCTATGTCCGTGTCTTATCAAAGGGAAGTAGGCGATTAGCTCTTCCAATACCTTCTTATTTTTAGTATCATAGTGCTTTATCCACAATTATTATCACGTTGAAATTACAACCATATTATTGCATAAGTGAACTAACCTATACAGAATCCAACAAGTGTTAATGCGCAACATCTGTGACAAATTCAGACTGCTCAAGATATAGAAAGATATAAAGTAAAATCATTTCCAAAGAATGTTTATACGCAAAAGCAGAGTAACTAAAAAAAAAAAGTAAAACTACGCCTGTAACAGGCCGTGAAGGTCCATGGGGTTGTGAGCCGTTGTGGATCTCACATTATCTAGGTAGTCGGCTCAAAGATGGCGGTAAGGTTGTCAGCCTTACGCGCCGGCCGCATTTCACTCCCAATGAAAATTATTTAATTAATTACTGGTACTCATTTCTGTTAGAGGCTGAGTCGATCCCAGGGCCATAGTGCGGCTGGAAGGATTAGATCCACTGAAAATAATCCAATGACCTCATCGAGACTTGACCCCGCGACCTTCCGGCTTGTAGCATATTGCCTCGCAGAGACGAAAATTTATTTGCCGAAAGTGGAATGTTTCAATATACGCAGCCTTCCCCGGGCTATGAAGCTTAATACATACCACAATCCAATCATCGTAGTGTCGAAATAAAACTTTTTATCACCTGGCACCACGTCGGCCCTGTAACCTATATAGCAAGGAGTTCTCAAGGCATACAGTCCTGTTACACTGAAATATCCAGAGGCATACAATCCATTCTGCAGACTTCGGAACTTTTTATAACTTAAAACAGTAAACGTATGGCAATTTTTGTAAAGAAAAAATGTGAAGTTGTCCCCGTGCTTAATCCAATAAGAACTACATCATGAAGACGCATTGGGAAGTGGCTATACAGAACTATGTATTTTTAACCTCGGCACTATTTGAAGGTCAGTGGTAAGCTTCACGCCCCGACCGCTATACCTCCGAGGAAAGAACCGTCGGTACCCATTACATAGAAAGCTGGATGGGCCCTAGAACAATCCTGGGCGACAAAAAGAGACAAATCTTGCTCCTACTGGGACCCGAACTCCGACCCTTCGGCCGTCCAGCCTGTAACTCGTCGCTATATTGACAGCTCTATCTCGGCTCCATTTTTGAGCTGTAAAAATATATGTATGTTGGCAATAAAGGGAGATTTACGCGGCAACATTCACGTATCCCCTTTTAAACCATAAGGTACTAAATTCTTTCAACACGGATTTATCTAACGCGGCATTCTTGAGGATCCTAACCTCGGCGTTAGATGAGGGTTTACTGTATTCGACTGTCTCCGCGTTTATGTCTAGCACAGCCCCTGTACTACTTCTGGCAGAGAAAAATCATGCATTAATTTACGCTATTTCTTATATAAGATTTGTAACAGAAAACGACATGGGGATTTTTATATCTTCTGGAATACGACACAGTGAAATCCGTCGAAAGTGTAAGTGCTGCCTGCTTCATGCTGGATTATTCTTCAATCCTGAAGATGGAGGCGACATGTGCCTCCGAAACGTCGGTTGACTTTCAACGGACTATATGACGTTGTACCCCAGAAAATAGCATGCTTTTCAAATAAAATCATGATCCACCTATCAGCACTTGTTGTATCCGTCTGGTGCAAAAGTTGCACCCACGTAAGTCTGACATTAAGTCACAGGTGAGTGTTTCTTATCAGTAGGGATGAAGCAAACTGATATGTTCGTGTTCAAGAACAGCCACTCTTCGTGACTTTAGTCGTGCTTATCGTAAGAAGCTCGGCGTTGAATTTTCTCATCACGTGACTCAGTAGCATGACCTCCTTCACATTTCGTGAAGTTTCAGATTGCTCCAAGAGATGTTTCAAATGTTCCTTATGAAGGGGTTGGAGGCGTTTACTACAGTGAAAAGCAGCCCACGACACCCTAACGATCAAAAATGCAAATTAGCACTGCCACGAAGTTCTTAACTTGTTTCTAAAATGTGGCACTTCATTATCACACACGTCTGCTCCTGGTGACGTGAGCGAGAGCCAGCTGCAACTTAATTATCAACGTCAGAAGAAAGTAAAAAGCTTTAGAGAGGTCAAAAATACTTCATACCTCATCTATCTATCTTCTTGTACATAACATCGTGTGGTCCGTTGAAAGTCAACAGACGTTTCGGAGACAAATGTTGCCTCCATCTTTAGGGTCGAATAATTAGCCAAGTATGGAACCAGCATGAAGCAGGTAGCAATAAGTTGCAAGTAGCTTCATAACACCGCTGTGAGAACCTCAAATCCTAAACACTACTTCACTGGTCACCGAAAGCAATTACTCTCAATACTGTAACAGAACACGAATGTTTATAATTACTGATCTGATATTACTGATACCAAGGAGCTGGGTTCTTCTTGATAATCTGATAGTCACTCAACGAGTGGGTAAGTTCTCAGCCGTTTACGAAAACGTGAGAAGTTCATTAATGCAACCACAAGAGCCCGCCACGAGTCTTCAACAAAGCTATCAACACTGTTAGATACTGATTTTTGAAGATCCTTTTTAATATCATCCTTCCATCTATGTATAGTCCTCCCAAGCTGTTTACATGTGGTTTCCGGATTAATATTTGCTACACAGTTCTCACCTTCCGCTGTGTAGCGATAAGTGCCCCCCCCTCCACGTTGATTTTATATGCATAATAATATTAATAATAATAATAATTTAATATTCTGACATGACGTCCGAAAGCCGGAATAGTGAAGTCAGAATAAACGTTCATTGTTCGATAACGACACAGTAGACACATTCCCGCGGCAACGAATGCCCAGGCAACACTTGAGTAACTTCCATTTCTATGCAACGGCACTGTAGAACACACCTTCCCACCAATAGAGAGGCTGTGTTTTCTGCGAGGTCCATGCAAAATGTTTGTAAAGAAGATCTCATTTGAGATGAATTGAGTCGAGTTTCTGGACGCCAGCCTGCCAGGATATGAACTTGGGAGCAGCGGAAGTGAATTGCGTCAAGTCTTCCGAGTTGGCAGCTGCAGAATAATGGCAAGAAAGAAATCAAACTGTGAAAAGAAGACTTCATGTGCGATTTGAAGTGAGAGTGAGACTGTTATAAATCCGTTGCCAGGATACGACTAGTGAAGACTGAGAACCCCAGTGCGTGTGTAACGGTGAACTATAAAGTATGTAGATCAGCGATAGAGTTGTAATTACCTGTAATTCCGAGTACTGGCTATAAGTTGTCAATAAATACAATCATCCAATTCAGAACCAGTCTTGTAAGTCACGCACAACCCTTACGAATGATGATATCATCATCATCATCATCATCATCAT
>NW_019730110.1:478546-481484 GCF_002891405.2 Cryptotermes secundus
CGTCTTCTTGTCACTTCTATCCGCCCCTCTATCTTTCCTTCAATAACTTCTTTTAGAAGGCAGTTTCTGCGTAAAACATGACCAATCCAATTAGCCTTCCGTTTTCTTATTTCTTGTAGGATATTCCTCTGCTCACTGACTCTAATTAACACTTCTTCATTTCTCACATAATCGGTCCAACTGATCTTCTCCATCCTTCTCCAACACCACATTTCGAAACTTTCCAGATGTTTCTGGATGATATATAAATAGTTGTTATTAAATCATTAAGCCAAGTGCCTAATGCTCTACTAACACACTATATGAATGAAGAGAGTTATGATTTGAGGTAACATTGTTAACCACACGAATTTTACGTTTTTTTTCCCCAAACTGGTATATCGTAAGTCCGTTCCTTCAAAGCTATTTGGTTGTTGCTCCTCTGTTTTCTCCAAATTACAAAATTGATATTTTGGTAACATAGCCTCCTTCAATCTATTAAGATACTAGCTACCATTACAATCAATAAGTCTCCATACACATGTTACTTCGTGATCTTTTTATTCGCATAGTGGGCGGTGTAGTCCAGCTGAGTCCACTCAGCACGTCGGCCACTTTTACCCTATTGTATCTGCCCCGGGTGATTACGATCGAGAATTTGGTGAAATGAAGATTGGCAGGGGGAACCCGAAGTACTCGGAGAAAACCTGACCCAGAGCCACTTTGTCCACCACAAATCCCACTTGACCAGACCCGGGCTCGAGCTCGGGCCGCAGTGGTGGGAAGCCAGCGACTAACCGCTTCAGCTATGGCGCAGCCTTACTTCATGATTACTTTTACTACTTTATAATTGTTTACCGTCATTAATGTTCGTAACGTATGTGGAATTTGCATTGAGAAGCTCACCGACTAAGTTCTTTATCACACGAACATATCAGCCCACGTCCCTATGCCGCAGACTTAATTTGATTTTCAAATCATTAATTCAGATCTCTATTTACTTACAGCCGCGTGTAAGTTCATATTCATATTGCAACTGCTTTTCTGCTTAGAACTACGTCTGTTTACTATGAAAAGGGCTTCTCATACTACCTTACCACAACCCCCTCAAGTAACAGATATATTTTCTCGACTGTAATCCGCAAGCGAATTGTACCGACCGAGCGACCGCCGCTTGTCGGCGAAGTTGGTGCCAACTTCTGCGGATAGAGGGTATCACGTGGTCAGCGCAACGGATCCCCACGTCCGTTACTCTCAATTTTCTAGACCGGAGTCGCTATTTCCTTGAAATAGCTCCTCAATTATCCTCACGAGGCTGAGTGGACCTCGTTCCAGACCCACTACTTCTCAGAAAATCTGGTAGCGCCGGTAATCAAACCCGGGACGTCTTGACATGTAGGCAGGAACTCTGACCACTAGACCACAGAGGCGGTCTCAGGTTGGTGATCGATGCTTTAAATTTACAACATGGGCATTTGTAGCATATTCTTGTATTTTTGTATATTGGGTTAAAAACAGACCGACAAAAAGATAAATAATAGCTTGGCAGAGCTGTTCATTACCTCTGTAAAGAAATAATCTTATATAATGAAGTTTCCTACTTATTGATAAAATTATTTTTAATTTTTTTCGTTGCAATTTTCCCTGAAAATGAAAACACGCAGGTATGTCTACTAATCACCAAATATTTCTTAGAAGTAGAAAATCAGAAATGTTATTCTTCCTTAAATTTCCTTGTGTACGCTGCGATAAGGGACTTCTTCCTCATCCCAGTTTCATGAATAAAGTCCATACATTTTACATACTTTACAACACAGTGTTTACTGTTAAGTACAAACTTCTAAAATGATGAAAAATTCTGCATTTTGTTCACACAATATAAATCTATTTATATATCATACAATACACAGCGAATATTTCCCTAAACAGTTTTATCGGACTTGTGTCTTTTGCAAAAATAGAGGCTCATTGTTTGCGTATTGCTTATATGCACTCCAGGCTTAAAAAATTAAGAGAACATATCTTGACATGACAATTAAACACCAACGCGATTCGACTTATTAAATTGCACTACCTAGCTTCATCCATCACTTTAACAAGAAATAACTTTAAAAGCAGAGGACATATAGCAGAGTATTTTCTGTGACGTACTTACATCCTCTATATTCACTCTTTCTTTATTTTTACTCTCGTCTTAGTTCATTATTTAACTGCGCTGTCATTATATGGACTAGACACCGTCAGACAGTATGATTAATGAGTGTGGAGCGGTTGGCGGAATGAGAATTGGCGGGGAAACCGAAATGCTCGGGGGGAAAAGAAAAAACGTTTCAGTGCCTCTCTGCCCACCACAAGTTGCATATCATTTGGGATCAAATTGGGGCAGCGAAGGTAGAAATCCAACCAGAAACCGCCTGAGCATAGCACGGTTTTCCAACCTTGAAATCAGGATATCCTAGGTTCAAATCTCAACCTTAAAACAGGCTGTCTTTCGTAAGCTTCTTCAGTTAAATGCTGGGATTTCTTTTCCATTGGCTTTTCCAGCCTATTCAGGGTCCTGATCTCTTATTCAGTTCCGTAATCATATTTTCACTAACGGTAAGACTCCCTAGACGAGTGATCAGCTCGTCGCAAGGCCTCTACCTAAACACACGACAACAAAAACAGAATGAACGCATACAGAGACCAAACATCCATGCCTTGAGTGGGATTCGAACCCACGATCCGAACGTTCGAGCGAGCGAAGATAGTTCGTGCCTTAGACCTCGCGGCTACTGTGACCAGCAAATGCTGGAATGGTGGACCTAAATCCAAATCATAGTAAATGCCACAAGCTGGCAGTAATGCTCTGTCAGGCCACTGAAACTGGAGGAATGTGGGACTTTCTCTAGATCAGGCATGGCAAACTCAGCTTGTACAGAGGGCCACCTCAGCCCTATAAATAATAGCCCAGGGCCGC
>NW_019730110.1:481583-505805 GCF_002891405.2 Cryptotermes secundus
CTAATTTATGTCTGCGTGAGACTTCTTGCCTTCTGGTGTGTTGTGAAATTGTCTTTACAAAAAATATTTCTACTAAAATTTTAATATTTATTTTAATATCAATTAGCTCTAAAAGTTGAGGGGCCGCACTTTGTGGCTATGGGGGCCGCATGTTTGACACGGCTGCTCTAGACAATAAACATTCCATTGTTTTACTTGATATCAGCGGCGTGCTGTCTGCACAACATTTCGTGGCTTCATATGTGCCAGGTCTGAGTAGCGGCCAGATTCACCGCTCGACCAGAGACCCCAAAACTGTGCGTTCGCGCATGCTCAGTCGTGAAATAAGATAACATATGGTTCAGTTATCAATGCCACTGGTACGACTGCATTTTTGCATGGCCTGACTTCTACGGTACAATCCGACGCTGAATAAAATAGTCCAGAACCGTGTCCTTTCAAATCAGCTAACATTCGATTTTTTAGTTTCTTGGGGTAGGCTGAGACAGTGAACTTGGTACGTCGGCCACTAATTGGCTTATCGTACCAGCACCAGATGATGAGCGCAGAGCAGTCGGTGGAATGAGAATTGGCAGGGGAAATCGAAGTACTCTGAGAAAACCTGCCCCAGCGCCACTTTGACTACCACAAGTCCCACACGGCCTGACCTAGACTCGAACCCGGACCTCCGTGGTGGGAAGCCGGTGACTAACCGCCTGAGCTATGACACGGCAACAATCGAAGTTAACGAAATGGAAAATATTCATTTCTTGGAAAATAACAGTTTCTCAGGCTGCGTCGCTAGTCGCCACCTTCCCACCGCGGCGGCTCGGGTTCGATCCCGGGTCTGGTCAAGTGGGATTTGTGGTGGACACAGTGGCGCTGGGGCGGGTTTTCTCCGAGTACTTCCGTTTCCCCTGCCAATCTTCATTCCACCAAATTCTCCATCACCATAATCACACAGGGCAGGCTACAATAGGCCAATCGGTGGCTGCCGTGCCGAGTGGACGCAGTTGAACTCCACCCATCACTAAGCGAATTTAAAAAAAGATTGTTCAACTTCTCAAGATATTCCCAAGATTTTATGTAACCCGATGGTGCATTGCTGTGTTCACAAGAGCCCGCTACTTGTCTCTAGTTCACACTTATATATCCTATTTCATTATGATCCATTTCCATGTTTCCTTCCCATTTATGCCTAGGTCTTCCAAGTGGGTTCTTTCATTCATGTTTTCTTGTCACCCTTTTGAATGGTTTTCTACTATCCTGTAAACAATACGCGGTTCGCCCATCTCGTCCTATTTTATTTGATCTTCCCAATATTTGGCGAGTACCACAAATTGTCATTATCCAGTTCTCTGCAGTCTTCGGGCACTGAGACACCGTTGCCAGGTGTTGACATATGAATGCGAAACTGCATTTTGTATAACATGTGCACAGGTATCACTGATTTCAACGAATTTCTATAGAAGGAATTACTCGGGTTTTAGACTTTCCCCATCGTCCGGTATTCTAAAAACTAGAGAACACCACAACTTTTCGGAAAATAAATCTTTGGGTTCCTTACAAAGAGTTAATACCGGGCGATGGGCAAAGTCCAAAAATCCATTAATTAGTCTTATATACCAACGTCAGAACACTTTAGAATCTACTTCTATAGAAGGGTTAAACAATAATTGAATTTATAGAGAATTATTCATAAGTCCGTGAAACATTTTGAAAATTTATAATAAATAAACCACGCAACGGATACCAAATTTTATTACACTGAAACAGAGATAAACTCACCAAGTTTTTTCTACATAGTTCACATATGCTCAATGTGTCCACCTTTGCTGATACGGCAGACATCTATGCGATAATCCATTTCGTCCCACACCCATGTCAGCATGTCACGGTTGACCAGAGGCAGGTTGCGAACTTCCCTGAGATTAGCAGGCAGTGGAGGCTTTCAAAAAGACTTGGAGAGATTCATTCTCTATCGGCGTAAGAATTACCATGATCCGATGTACAAGTACAGTTTATTTGTTGTGAATTTTTAAAATGTTTCAGAGACTTATGAATAACCCTGTATTTCGTGGGCAAATAATTACGAAAATATAGCCATGATCCTTTTGGAGAATTCTGTGATATTCTCCTTGGTGTAAAGGAAGAAAACCACATTACTGCCATCTGTAGACAGAAGTCATATTTCTGAATCACTGCTGTGATGAAGTCAGAAGGGAATCTCATTTTGCCACACGGGAGCCATTTCTCTCAGAACTGGGACTGAAATAACAGACACGGTTCATTGAGAAGGATTTATTACCATTCTCCGGGTTAGTACTCGGGCCAAATCCCTTGACTACAATATATTACACACCCACAGAGTCCGGCGCCTTGCTTCCAGGCGTCTACACACATAAAATAGCTAAGTCTCCAGCAATAAGCTAGCCTAATAAATGTACAATTACTGAATCACAATTTCATGCCCAGGATTGACCTACTTACGCCACGTAGGGGCACCTATACGGGGCACAGAAACACGTTTTTGATTCAGCATGGACCCCCCAATATATAAAATCATTACGATCTTTGAGATTTTTAAGCAGTGACTATAATAATTAGAGTCTTCCAGGATATGACGCCGTGTAGGCTAACAGATATCCATTCAAGGTGTCGTAGTTTGAATTCCGTTAGGTGCAGAATTTTTTCTTCTCTCCACCTCGTCCAGACCGGTTCTGGGGCCCACCCGGATTCCTATCTAATGGGAACCAGGGGTATAGAGGCTGGGGCGTGAAGCTGACCACTCACCTTCAACTAATACCGACCTCAAGAAAGGCGGATCTATACATCCACTCCCCCTCAAGCCTTCATGGCGTAGTGATTAATTAGTTAAGCATAGGGAAAGAGATTGCTCTTTATTCTTCACTGTTCTAGAATGAAGACTGATAGAGTGAGTTCCTCCGAAACGTCGTACGAAGTCACATCCAAGAATAAAGTAATTATGAAATAATTATTTAAAAAGCGATTATTAATTTGAAAAAATTTCCTTATGATTACTTTATTTCTATTTGTCTTCATCCCTCTTATGACTAAATATTCTCCTGATCACCCTGTTCTGGAAAAGTCTCAAATATATGTTCCGCCCTTAATGTGGAGAACGATATAAAAGTACACGCAAATATGCAGTCCTGTATATATTAATCTTCATGTTTTTATTTAGCAGAGGATAATGTGACACATGGGGCACGCAGTTGGTTGAGGCACTATGTTTCAAGCCGGAAGGTCGCGAGTTCGATTCCCCATGAGGTCAATGGATTTTTTCAATTGATCTAAACCTTCCAGCCGCACTATGGCCCTGGGGTCGACTCAGCCACTAACAGAAATGAGTACGTGGAGCGGGTGGCCGGCGCGTAAGGCTGAAAACTTCACTGCCGTTTGTGAGCCAATTGCCTAGAAAAATGTGGAAGCCTCGACGTCTCACAACCCTATGAGCTTCACGGTCTGTTACAGGGATAGTTTTACCTTTCCCCCCCTCCCCTTTTAATGTGACATATGACGCAGTGGTTTCTGATGTTACAGCCGGTGGTACCTATGATAATCGCTATGATGTTAAAGCGACAGTTTTTAACACCGATTACAGTAGAGAAAACGTTGACCTCTGCACTAAAGTACCAGGTGCCACATTTTATAACAAAAAAAGATGAATTCAAAAAACTGAAGCGTGCGGTGGGGCAGTTTGTCAAATTCTGACGGCTCATTCTTTACTGCTTTTAAAATGTAAAGACCGGACGCCGCTAGTGGACGTTGCGTGCGAAATGCTGAGGGGCAGAGAGAAAAGGGCGTGGCTTACATATGCATATTTTTGTGACCTTTGGTTCTAATGACACAGTATAACATGGACAAGGTCAAAGGAAAATTTCTCCCGTTTATTCTGAACGACGGAGGTGTGTCGAGATACCAGATGTTGTCGTCTTTACCCCAGGAGACAAAAGGCGACCCTTTGCTTGACGTAATGAATTTCTGTTTACGTAAAATCCATGCTCTTAATCATGAAGCCATGAACACAGGAAGAAGTGCATGTATCCTAGATACCAGACTTTCTTCATTTCCGGTCGCTTTACTTCCGATGAGGGGCACGTGGTAGCGTAGTTGGTTGAGGCACTATGCTACAAGCCGGAATGTCGCAGGTTCGAGTCCCGATGACATCATCGGATTTTTTCAATCTACGTAATCCTTCCAGCTCCATTACGACCCTGGGTTCGACTCAGCCTCTAACAAAAATGAGTAGCAGGAATCTTCCTGGGGGTAAACGACGGCCGGCACGTAAGGCTGACAATCTTACCGCCATCTGTGAGCCGACTGTCCAGAAAAAATGTGGGAGCCTCGACGTCTCACAACCCTATGGGCTTCCACGGCCTTTCACAGGGACGTTACATTTTTTTACTTAGAAGAAACTGGAGCANGAACCCTAATCATGAAGCCCAGAACCCGTAAATTTAATGACTGTATTAACCGACTTCAGGCTAAAACCCTAGCGAGGGGTGAGTAAAATGTAACATGTCCCTTCACATATCAGCCGGACCTCATACCAGGTTCTAGAGTTCCTTTGCAATCAGCCAATCTAGTGGAATGTTGAACAATATTCCACTTCCGGTGTCTTTCTTATTAGACCCACTATAATAACTAGGATAGCTCAGTCGGCATAGTGATGGGCTATGGGCTGGACGGTCAGAGTTCGATTTCTGGCGGGGTTATGGAATTCTTCTCTTGTCCACAGCGTCCAGACCGGCTTTGAGGGCCCACCCAACCTGCTATCCAATGGGTACCGATGGCTCTTTCCCCAGGGGTAAAGCGGCAGGGGCGTGAAACTAATCACTTACCAACATCAGTAATGTTGAAGTTGTATCTCCACTCCCCCATACGCCTTCATGGCGTGATGTTTGATTAATTAGGCACATGGACAACTTAACCTTTGAAGAAAGCAGTCTTCTGGGATTTGGCACCGTGTATATGTGGTGTTAACCGACGTTTCGGAGGACCGTGTCTCNTTTACCTTTGCCCACTATGCCATATGCTGCTACAAAACTTCTTAAGTTGTTACGTCGTTAAAGAATGCCGTCTGTTGGGATGTGGTTCCGTGTGGATCTTGTGTGAACCTCAATTACATGGAAACACATGGGGAAGTGCAGGTATAGCTCCGTCATTCTTGACCTAGGCACTAGATGGAAGTGAGTAGTTAATTTCACACCCCTGCCACTTCACCTCGGGGGAAAGAACCCACCGTTTCACCGAGTAGGAGGCTGGATGGGACCCTGAGCCGGTGTGGACGCTGTGTAGAAGAGAAAAATCTATTGCTTCCGCCGGGAATCGAACTCCGGCCGTCCAGTCCGTCGCTCAGTTATCCCGACTCCCACTTTAAGCACTTACACACAGACAGCAAAGAATGATTGGCCAGCAGAACTGTCCAGTGCGCGGACCTCAAACTGTGACACAGAGCACATGAATTTGACGGAGGTGACGTAACACAAATCTGATTTCTGTTTCTTGCAGGCTCTTCGCATAGTCTGTGATGGAGAAGGTTCCAAACACGACCACACCGACGGAAGTAGGCAGTAGTGACGTCTCCACAAGATCCAGAAACTTTAGTACGAGTGTCTTCCTGCCGGCAGACTCTGACGGGGGGGTGGACCAGGAAAAGGGGGTCGGCGGTGTCGCCGTGACCCCTCAGGACATGGGTTCGACATCCAGTAAGCAGTCTATTACAACAACATTGCCTCCCTCACCTACACCGACGCCAGTAACCGACAACTTCACCGAGTTCACGGTGTGGACCGAGGAGTTCTGGAATTCTTCAGCGACGCCAACGTTAAGTTTGCTGGTGACGACGCAGATAAACCTCGCAAATGATACAAATGTGTCAGTGGCCACTGATTTGATTCCCGAAGAGGGCGATGCTTCCTGTGTGGAGTGGGAAGCAGCTCAGCATAATCTCTTCCAAACGGCTAATCTCTTCTTCGCCGCAGCTTTCATTGTTCCGCGCAGTTTTAAGCAGAGTTTACTCCTCCTCAGGTAAGGCACCACGTTTCGTTTTCTAACATTTCTTGTTTTATATTTCTTGTCTTAAAGAAGGTTAACATATTGTAGGGTGTAGGAGCCTTTGCTACGCAATGACCGTGAGATGAGGACATAAATACCAGGGCCAGTTTCTGGATAACGGCTCTGTAAACACGTTCCCGCTGCTAGGCAACAGAAGATTTTTAATAAAGCAACAGTTCAACTATAACAATGGAAGAGCTGTGTTTTCTACGTGGTCCGTGCCGAGAGGTTATAAGCGAGATGAAGTTTGGTATTCAAGTGACTAGACTGGAGTTGTAGCGGAAGCTGTACTCAGCCTGGACTGACAGAGGCCCTGTATATATTATATATACATTTATTAACATGTTTAACATGCAACATGTAAATAACCTTTACATTATGACTCGTGACTTACTACTGCTGACAATGACTCTGACAAAAGACAGACCCGTCCTCTCGTCAGAGAGGGTGTCCTATAAAGACAAAACCTAAACTGTCAAATGGTAATAAATATCTGTTCATAAGTTCCAGATTGGACTAGACACCAAGACTGACTGACTGACTGACTGACCGTCTGTCCCAATGTGACTTTGACTTTGAGCTTAGTCAGACGAAAGAGGATTTTGTATGGGAGTCTGTGAAGAGAGAACTTGTGCCGTAGTGACAGGAATATCCATTGTTTGAGCCATTACCAGGAAACGTCTACTAACAGTCTGAGAACACTACTTTGTGTGCTCTAGTGAACTGTAAAGTGTGGAAATAGTGATAGTGTTATAGTTATTTGTAGTTACGAACTGTGAGTGGTCAATAAATCCACTATCCAATCCGAAACCTGTCTATAGTGACACATACTGCTTGACAACCAATCCTCTCCCAAATTCTCACCTCTCTCCCCCACAAAAATTTGACCCCGCCCTCCGTTTCTATCCCTTACTTCACTATTGTCTGTAGCTCCTTCCGAAACTGTGGCAACGCCAAAAGGCAGCACTAAGCCTCGGATCTCGCAGCTTGTTCCTGAATATCTCGTATACTGCGAGACGCGGAATGGACTGCCATTAATTAGCACAGTACCCACTGCGCACAGCAGCAGCCATATCATTACAGTGATTCAGCTAGAGGAAGCCTCCAATTACACTCCAGCTGTATCACAGCTCGACTGGAGTACTGTTCTTTGTGGGTTACCCTCATGCTGCTTGTAATATCTACACTGCGAAGGATTTTGAAGTAGGAGGGAGTCAGTAAATACGTCACAGATGGAAGTAAAACAGCTGTAGGCCGCGCCATAGCTCAAGCGGTTAGTCGCTGGCTTCCCACCGCGGCGGCCCGGGTTCGATCCCGGGGGCTTCTCAAGTGGGATTTGTGGTGGACAAAGTGGCGCTGGGGCAGGTTTTCTCCGAGTACTTCGGTTTCCTCTGCCAATCTTCATTCCACCAAATTCTCCATCATCATAATCACCCGGGGCAGGCTACAATAGGTCAATCAGTGGCCGCTGTGCCGAGTGGACCCAGTTGGACTCCACCCCCGCACTAAGCGAATTAAAAGAACACAGCTGTAACGGACGTAATAGATTTTCTATGTGTACCACTAGGTAACAACACAGTCCAGCTTCATGGCTGTCTACGTAGCGGACACGCATGCGCATGTTCAGAGGCTGGTTTCAGTAGTCAAAATGGCGACTGTGTTTGAGGAGTTTATTGTTGAAGAGCAACGTTCTGTTTTGTGTTTTTTTGTGGAAAAAAGGACTCAATGCAAAGGATATGCATGAATAAATATTGTCTGTTTATGATGACAAGTGTTTGTCGCGTAAAACGGTTCAGCTTAAGTAGCAAACGTTTCACTGATGAGGAATGGGTTGAAACGGAGGTACGGAAGTGGCCGAGACAGCACTCAAAAGACTTCTGCTACGAGTTTCGACGCAGTTGTAAAGCTATGGGTTAGTTAGTTAGTTATTGGAGAGGGTGGGTTTCCCCATGCACTTAGACCTGTATTGGTCCATTGTGCTTCCCTCTATGATTTCTACCAGTCTTTATAGACTACCGGTACTGGTGCTTACCATCAGTCCCGCCCAGCCAGCGAGACCGGCTCTGCTAGCTGAGAGGTGTCTATAATAATGCTTCCCCCATCTACCAGAGGTATTAGAGACTGCTGTTTGGCGGCAAACGTCCGTAATTTGGCTCAGTGACCTCCTTTGGAGATATGAGGTTCTTTTACGTGCCGTAAAGCTACGACACGGGACCCACGGCTTAAAGTCCCTCCCCGAGGACTTGTTCCCTGAATTTTTCCGCCCTTAAAAATTCGACGACCTCCGCCGGGTATTTGAACCCGCGTACTACGAGTCATGAGGTGGGAACGTTACCTCTAGACTACGGAGGCCGCTTAAAGCTATGGGACAAATGTATCAATGCTGGTGGAGGATATGTCGAGAAAGAAAAAGTGTTTATTTTTCCCAGTTTAGAATATCACATGTTTTACGTTTTATATCCATTTGTGACTTATTTACTGACTTTCCCTCGTAAGAGGCCGTAGTCTATTCAAAATATTACCCATGAATTTTCATTGAGATACTGAGGAGAATCACGAAAAACTTCTGCCGGGATAAATCCTTGTTGAGATTTGAACCGAGCACCTCCAAAATAGAGTTACCAACACATTATTTCCTTCGATGCGATTAGAATGTGAGTTCTTAGTAACAACAATACATTTCGGACAGAAGTCACAAATCGTATTGTTTATAACTAATATTTTTTACTTGGTCTATCGTCGGAGTTTATTAAGACCGTTGCATTTCGTAAATGTGTTCCACTTCCACCTTGTGGTATACAAAACACGAAATAAACCCCTTTGTGTTGGACCTCTGGGTATATGGATCTCAGAGGGTAATGTTCTGCCCAAAGTCTGGATCAAATGTAGTGAAATGTAGTCAATGCCCCGTAATTTATAATTCATCAACTATTAATTCAAGCCAAAGGACACTAATGAGGGGGCGCGCCATAGCGTAGTTGGCTGAGGCACTATGCTACAAGCCTGAAGGTTGCGGGTTCGATTCCCGATGAGGTCATTGGATTTTTCAAGTGACCTAATCCTTCCAGGCGCACTAAGACCCTGGGTTCTAACAGAAATGAGTACCAGGAATCTTCCTGTGGGTAAATATCGGACGGCGCATAAGGCTGACAACTTCACCAACCTCTGTGAACCAATTGTCTAGAAAATGTGGGAGCCTCGACGTCTGACCATGTGGGTCTCCGCAGCCTGGTACAGGGATAGTTCTGCATTTTTATGACGCTAGTGCCTGGTATCAGTTACCCTGGCTTTACACATGTCTCTTCCTGACATTATTACGCCCGTATATGCAAGAAATAACGTACTGCGATGCGTTGCTTCCATATCTATATAACTCCGTGAGATAAAGTCAGACGTAATACATTGTCTGAAATCTTCCTGAGTAACTGAAGAGTGAGAAACATACAGTGCGTACAATCAAGNGTGTTTCCCTGAGGCTTAAGCGGCTGTAGCAAGAAGCTGGCTACTCGCCTCCATACACCACTAGGAAGAGGAATGGGTGGAGATTTACCCCGTTTTCGTGGAGCTGTGTATCACACAGTCTGCCTTAACTTGTCAGGCACTTCGCTTGTCTTCTGATGTAGTATAGAAATCGATACAGATACTGTACAGTATTTTGGGGAAGCCCGATTCAAATTCTGGCAAGGACACAGCCTCACTGACTGAGGTTTGGGTGCCTCTCTTCAGCCCTCCAGGGGTAATACCGGAATACTACCGCAAATTCCACCCTTACCGCTTACTTCCTTCCAAATCCCTTCTAATTCATTATTCACCAATTATCCTACCATTCGACACTATATATTTTGATCTACTGAGCTACTGATGTCGTCGTTATTGTTATTATTATTATTATTATTATTATTATTATTATTATTATTATTGGACGGGGTGGGTTTCCCCATGCACCGCGACCAGTGGTCTATTGTACGTCCCCCTGTGATATTCTACCATTCTCTATACCCTACCGATACTGGTGCGTGCCATCAGTCCCGACTCAGCCAGCGAGTTTGGCCTCTACTGGCTCAGCGGTATCTAGATGCTTCCCCCGTCTACCAGAGGCGTTAGAGACTATTGTTGGGTGGGAAATGTCCTTTATAATTTCGCTCAGAGGCCTCCTTGGAGCATGAGGTTCTTTTACGTGCCGTAAAGCTACGACGCGGGACCCACGGCTTAAAGTCCCTCCCGGAGGACTTGTTCCCTGAATTTTTCCGCCCTTAAAAATTCCACGACCTCCGCCGGGTTTGAACCCGCGTAGAGGGCGTCGTTAAGTAACCAATGAATGACGGTATGACTATTAGATGCTTGGAAGCGACAGTACAGCACTCACTAATTGCAGCTTGAAGAGTTACTTCTGATGTCTGAGTGTTTCAGGGCGGAGAATGTGAAAATTACATTCCATTATGTGACACCGTATAGTCTGGTAGGCGTATACGAGCGTTTCGGAGTCAGATCCTGCAAAACGTCTGTGATTTTCTTCCGGGCCAAATGGTGTCACATTTCATAAGCCAATAACCTTCATGAACTACACGATTCGTAATTATTCTGTGTCCATGTTAACGGTAAATATGAATAAGTCGGCAATTAATAATAACCGATAATTATGTGGAATTACAAAAAACAGTGGTAAATGTGATAATACTCACTACGGTAATCATGTTTACCGATTATAATCGGTAAACGGTAATTATAAACGGTAATTATGAATAATAATTATTATTCATAATTACCGTTAAAAATGGTTACGAGATTTATAACATGTACCACTCTTCTTGGTGAATCTATATAATTACCGGTTATTTAGCTTTACCGTGGCATCTATACTGTCACGTGTATGTGTGAATATTGACGGGGTTTTGGACTGGTGAATGGATTTATGGATCACTTAAGGCGCGTCCACATTACTCGTGCTCGTGCTCGCCAGGCTTGTGCTCGTCGGGAGACTCGTCTGGCTTTTACTTGTGCTCGTAAATCTTCGTCCACACTACTTCAGTTGCTCGCCAGGCTTCGGCGCGTGAGGATCCGTATATTTACTCGTAGTGTGTATGGGCTGTAGTCGTATTTTAATTTACTGGCTATAGTTTTTAAATTAAAAATTTAAAATTAGCTTGTCTCGTGACTTGTCATATCGTCCACATTAGCGAGTCACACGAGCACGAGCACGAGCACGAGCACGAGTAATGTGGACGCGCCTTTATACACAAGACTCGGAACTACAACCAATTACAGCGCTATCACTGATATTCACAATTTACAAATTCTTCTCAGTCTGATTTCACTAGTCGTTTCCTGGCAACGGATCTTTTTTTATTGCTAGTGGGGTGGGACTAAGTTCCTTGTACTGCAGCCACTTCTGGCCTATTGTACCAGCCCCAGATGATAAGTGAGGGTGATTGTTGAGCAATTGGTGGAATGAAGATTGGCAGGGGAAACCGAAGTACTCGGAGAAAACCTGCACCAGCGCCACTTTATCCACCACAAATCACAATTGATCAGACCCAGTATCGAACTCGGGCCGCCGCGGTGGGAAGCCAGCAACGGATCTTATCGATGGAGATTCTTCAGTTTCTGTGGTCACGCCGTTGCTCTCTGGCTAACACTCCACAACTGAACTTTCAACTGAACTCGACTCAACTACAGCGCCATCTCTCTTCAGCCTCCTTTACAAAACCCAACTGAACTCATTGTTCTGTCCTGGTCATAAATATCTCGGCACTGACAACATAGAAAACACATTTCTTCTATCGTTTTTGTTTGTGTCCGTTGCAGCGGGAACGTGTTTACCGAGCTGTTGCCCAGAAACGGCAGTTGTTAATTCGTCTATCTCGCTATCGTTGCATAGCAACGTCTGTACACGCTACAATATTTAATTGCATAAGGGTCAA
Source organism: Cryptotermes secundus (assembly GCF_002891405.2). Taxonomy (NCBI): domain Eukaryota; kingdom Metazoa; phylum Arthropoda; class Insecta; order Blattodea; family Kalotermitidae; genus Cryptotermes; species Cryptotermes secundus. The sequence continues at coordinate 493,565 of NW_019730110.1, forward strand.
CAAGATAGGTGCACAATTTCTTACTATTTTATTTTGTTTTCAGAGCGTTTCTGTGCGTCGGGTTTTTCCTGTCGGCGCTCTGGGCCGGTATCCACGTCTGTGCACCGGACGCGTTCGCCTGGAGCGTCGGTTTAGTTTTCCTGAACGCAGTGCACACCGCCTTGCTAGCCTGTCGCTTCCTGCCTCCGCCTCTATCCCTGGAGCTCACTGAACTATACCTGAAGCTGTTCAAGCCCCTGCGCGTCAGCAAAAAGCACTTCAAGGAACTAACTCGCGAGGGGCAGTTGATGCATCTGGAACCCGGGGAAACGTACGCAGTGGAGGAGGTCACTCCGGCAGATGAGAGGTTGTCCGTGCTCTTGAAAGGAAAGTGAGTGAAGGCTCTCCATACATAATTTCTTTATGCTAAGTAGAGGGGTTGTGGCTTGTTTTTCTACGCTTTTTGTACCTAGACCAGGGCTTCTTAAAATTTCGAGCATGTCAGCCACAATGATATACGAGGGAGCAGTAAATTAGTCACAAATAGATATAAAACCTAAAACATGTTATTTTCGATCCCGGAGAAATCATTTATTTCACGACATATCCTCCACCAACACAGATACACTTGTTCCACCGCTTTGCTAGCGATTAAGGAATTAAATATGCTTAACATTCCATATTATTTTTCAGAAATCTCGGAAACAATATAATAAGACATTAGAAAATATTTCTCAGATCACTTAAGGGAATTAAAAGACACTTTGCGGAGAAGATATTAATGACTAATTTTTGGTAAAACAGCAATAACAAGTTGTGGATTCTGTGAAACTCCCCATGTTACAGAAAGGAATGTAACATACTGTCCGCGTCAGTTGCAAATTGTTCGCGGAAGTACCGACGGAGGTGCCACTTGGCGCCATACGCACATGTATTGGCCCTTGATATTTGATATTCTTGTAAATTACAGCAGTAACAAGTTGTGGATTCTATGAAACTCCCTATGTTACAGAAAGGAATGTAACATACTGTCCGCGTCAGTTGCAATTTGTTCGCGGAAGCACCGATGGAGGCGCCACTTGGTGCCACAGGCACGCGTGTTGGTAGCATAAGAGTAGAAACAGATGAAGTGCATGACACTTATTTGTCTGTGGTTTGGTTTCCCAGATTGAGGGTCACGTGTGACGACATGCATCTCCATTACGTCCAGCCGCATCAGTTCATCGACTCTCCGGAGTGGGAAGCGAACCATGACAACAGCGATGACGTCTTTCAGGTATGAAATGTTCTTTCGACATTTTTGTAGGAAGACTTCTTTTCATGGCTTACAAGATAAAGACCGTTGAAACTTCAACTGGAAATCGTTGAGATTGCCAACATCTCATTTTGTCCAACTTTACTTGGTTCACTGTTTTTCATTGTTATAAATTCTAATTTTTGAGGGACACTTAAAATTCACGATATCACTGAATATTCATGCTATGAGCTTAAAAGATTTTGAAGAGAGCTGGTTTATTTTTTATTATGGGGAAAAATTGTTGTAAATAATAAAAAAGGACTAGGCAATGCCCATCCGGCCTTCTGTAGCACATTCTTATAAATATCTTGCTCTATAATAGCGGTAACACCTCGATTCTTAATATAGATCTTACCTTAAATGTGAGAGACTACTGTTAATAATCAGTGCAATTACTTCTTTTACTTCTCTTACATATCTATTTCATATAAAGCTGTGTTTATATTAAGAACAAGACATGTACGCCATCTGTTATGAGTCTCTGCGATCAGCGTACTTGCAACCGTCAAGTGGGACCTCTAGCGACGTTCCCTTCAACTAGACGAGACTGACGTGAAACGGACGTTATGAAGAGGGATTTAACAACACGGTTAGACAATATAGCATCGAACGATACGGCGGTTAGTAACTGACATCCTGGAAAGAATGTTGAAAAAAGCGGCTTTGGCATAATTTGATCCGATGACTTTTCGTCCGCCACGAATACCGTATGAAGTTACCGGGGACTGACCCGCAAAAGACAATGAAGGTTACGTTTATGTTGCAGGTGACAATAACGGCAGAACAGGAATGCCTCTACATGTGCTGGCCACGCCTCAAACTGGAGCGGGTGCTCAGACATCGGCCATTACTCAAAGTGGTGCTCTCCAACATTATAGGTGAGATGGTGAGATGGTGAGGACTGATACGGTGCTGCAGAATGGGGATAGGCCAGAAGCGAAACAGATTTCCAGTGAGTCAGGCATGATGTGGGGCAGTACAGTGAAGTTTACTTTACGCTCAGAGAGTAGATACGGAGACAATAATCGAAATATACTGTTCAAATTCATGGCCGCAGCAGTTTAGTGTCGCGTGGGCTGACTCTGAGCGATTCGCTTCTGCACTCTCCTTAATCTGTGGCTCTGACAGCGGAAACACATGGTGCAGCATCTCTTAGTCTGAATCCAACCACTTGATACGATCCTGATCCAATTTAGTCAACGCTCCCGTCTTCATAATCTTTCCCCTGCGTGAGATTTTGGGTTCTTGTTGCGGCAACGGCGCAGATTAATGACTTTTGGATGGATAAAAGTAAGAAAGTAAGTAAAGGTACCACCGTAACAGGCCGTGAAGGCCATAGGGTTGTGAGATGTTGAGGTTCCCACATTTTCTAGACAATCGGCTCATAGATGGCGGCAAGGTTGTCAGCCCTACGCGCCGACCTCCCTTTACCCCCAAGAATATTCCTGGTACTCATTTCTGTTAGAAGCTGAGTAGATCTCAGGGCCATAGTGCGGCTGGAAGGATTAGATCAATTGAAAACAATCCAATGACCTCATCGGGACTTGAACCCGTGACCTTCCGGCTTGTAGCATAGTGTCTCAACCAACTACACTACCGCGTGCCCCCATTTTGGATGGGTAAGGTAAGAAAATGTAGTTCTTTTGGCTTAGTTTGGACTTCATCCATCGTCTGGTATGTAGAAGACAAAAGACCAGACGATGGATAAGTCCAAAATAAGCCAAAAGAAGTACAGTATACTCGTACACCATCGTCAGAATCCTTTCAAGTCTATCCAAGGTAAGAAAATGTTAAGTTATCCCTGTAACAGGCCGTGGAAGCCCATAGGGTTATGAGAAGTCGACGCTTCCACATTTTCTAGACAATCGGCTCACAGATGGCGCTGAGGTTGTCAGCAATACGTGCTGACAGCCCTTTAACACACAGGAAGATTCCTGGTACTCCTTTCTGTTAGAGGCTGAAGCGACTCCAGGGTAATAGTGCGGCTGGAAAGATTAGGTCAATTGAAAATATCGTATGACGTCATCGGGTCTCGAAAAGCGAATTAGTCTATTGGAAAGCAGCGACTCTAACGACACAATTCGTACAGATCAACGAAGTAAAGGTATGCATCTGACAACTATGTATTTTTTATAGTAGTTATTAAATTGTACACCAGTCAGCACATTGACTGTACAGTCTGATTGTCAGTAAAGGAGAGAGTGAGAGAGAGAGAAAATTTATGCTATGACGCATTAATTAAGCATGCTACAAGCCTCTGCCTTCCAGACGCACTATGGCCTTGGGGTCGACTCAGCCTCTAACAGAAATGAGTACCAGGAATCTTCCTGGGGCATAAAGGGCGGCCGGCGCGTAAGGCTGACAACCTCACCGCCATCTGTGAGCCGAATGTTTAGAGAAAATGTGGAAGCCTCGACGTCTCACAACCCTATGGGCCTTAACGGCCTGTTACTTGTTCAGCTTTTTACAGAGACAGAGCGTTTGTCGTTCACTTTCTCTGTTCCCCCATAAAGGGGAAGGGGAGGAAGCTTCAGGTGTGCAGGAAATCGAGGAATTAGGGTCAGAAAAGAAAACTGAGACAAATGAATATACAAAATTAGGGAACAATGGAAACAATAAAGTAAACGCGAAAGAAAATAAAAGAAAGGCAGAAAGCAGAAAACAAGGAATGGAAGAAAAGTGGGAGAGTAAATGAAGAATTAAAGGAGACTGAAGAGGATATGAATAAAAAGAATATATATCATTCTAATTATTGCACTGGACCACGGACTAGGCAATCGAGGGATGACAGTTCGATTCCCGGGAGGGTCAAGAATTTTCCTTTCTTCACATCGTTCAGACCATCTCTGGGGTCCACTCCAGTCTCAGGGGGCTCTTTTCCCGGGGGCAAGGAGGCCGGAGTGTGAAACTGATCACTCGCAAACTCAGTGCCGAGGTCAAGAAAACATGGTTCTATACACCCACTCCCCCATTTATATCATGGCGTAGTTCTTAATTAGTTAAGCACAGGGTCAAATTTACTTGTTACTTTTACCATTTGAGTCCCACGTATTTGAATGTACCCCAGCTAGAGGAATGGATGCATACAGACATTGCTGCAGGGCTCTCTAGCTGCGAGTATTTGTAGCAACAGTTTAATGGCTTACCTCATGTGATGAAAATTTCCCCATTCATGGCGCAAAGTACGACAAGGTTTTTGAACGCTAACTCATTCACTGATTAAACCACAATCACTTTAAGCACACAAACACAGCGTATAATTCACACGTCTAAAATTGTCTCGTGGCAAGGTAAGTGATCCCGCGTCACGACACTGGCCATATTGAGAGCGCAGTGACAGCTAACGACAGCGAGTGCATTGCGAACTAAGTATAAACAAATTCGAATCGATCTTGTCACAATGCTGTAGATATTGCTGGTGGAATGTACAGCGAGTGTGATCCTACAACTGCATAACAAACATTGTAGAAGAAGGAACCGTAAGTTCAATGTCGCTAATAAGAAAGCCCACCATTGGCCAAAATCGTGAGCCCCTATCTATCTAGTAAAACTTGTTTTAATGATATGTTCTCTCTACTTTTTGGCGATTCAAATGTATATTTTCAAAAAATAACCTAACAACTCCTCCAGGGTAGTATGTATCAGACTAGGAGTTAAACACGGCAGCGTACTACGCAAGTTACCAGCGTGTCAGACAGTTGTAGCTCGTCCAAGTTTAAAGTACAATATAAGAAGAGTAACAGAGTGACCTCTGTGGCTTATTTTACGATTCTGTCAATGCCTGTGTCTCTACAGCACCGGATAATTGAATAACCGGTGAATAATGAATTTAAAAGTATTCTGAAGGCATCTGTTCCTGCCCTGAGATACAACTCCGATATCTGCCGCCTTATGAGAATTGGAAAAATCCCACAAAATCTTGGTTAAGACGGTTGGTATAATGTCCTCGATTCGAACCGAGTACCTCCCGAATATAACTCTAGAACGTTACCACTATACCAACCTGTGATGTGCTAGCTGTACTGTCGACAGGTTTAAATATTGGCAAGGATACATTACCCACAGCCTTCCTAAAATCGAATACGATATTAAAGTAAGACAAACTCGGTGTGTGAATTCCCTTTCAGGTAACTACATATGCATTCATAATACATTCTACTGAACTTTCTCTTACTGATAAAGTGCTCTGTTAGCCCGTATTACGCTCCCGTGACTAATCACATGACACGAACTGACGTCTGGAAGAGGCTAACAACATAGCTTCATGGGGTGTCAGAAAGAGAAGAATCATTCTATCTGCAGTTATCAACTGAAGCGAGGTCGTGGCGATTTCGAGAACTAACTCACACAGCGTAACGTGATACTAGGCGGACAGGTGCCTCAGCCTGCTAAGTGAGGAGCGAGATATTCAGAATAACGGATTTAAGGTCAACTTGTCCCTGTGCTTAATTAAGCACCATTCCATGAAGACGTATGGGGAGGTGGAGGAACAGTTATATAAATTTTGACAGCGGCACTAGATGGAAGTGAGTTATTAGCTTCACGCCTCGGCTGCTTTAACACCGGTACCCATCGGAGAGGAGGCTGAATGGCCCCCAGAGACAGTCTGGACGCTGCTAAGAAGAGAAAACCTCTTGCCCCTGCCGCGAACCGAACACCGGCCACCCAGCCCGCAGCCTATTGCTGTATCAACTGAGCTGTCCCGGCTCCTAGAATAATGAATGTATTTCGCAAATACAGTTTCGTGCCCAAAATGAATAGCAGTTAGCGAAAGCGATTACGTTCGCCAGGGATTTTCTTAAGAATAAAATTGTACTAAAGTAATAAAACCACCGCAGCCCGGGTTGAATCTCTGGTCGAGTCATGTGGGATTTGTGGTGGACAAAGTGGCACTGAGGCAGGTTACCTCCGAGTACTTCGGTTCCCCTGCCAATTCTCATTCCACCAAACGCTGTATACATATCTATCATACGGGGCTTATATGATAGGCCGACGTAGTCTCACCCACACGAAGAAATTATGGCCTAAGTACTAAGGGGTTCGGTCTCAACCCAACCTAAGAATAACAAAGTAACACAAAATCTGTTCAATCGTGAGTCTGTACCTGATTTTCTGATGTATGAATCTTAGCGTACTGTATTACAAGAGCGAGCTCTGAGAGCCTATGTCCACGGCGTCATAGCCGCAGAACAGTATCTGTTGGGATGTGACAACATTCAGTCTGGTAGAAAGTTACCTACTTCTTCCATCATCAGGGTCGAGGAGTAAGCCGAACAATTACTCCGTGGCTTTTAGTCCGCAAGCGAACTATACCGACCGAGCAACCGCCACTTGTCGGCGAAGTTAGTGCCAACTTTAGCGGATAGAGGGTGTAGAGCGGTCAGCGCAACGGATTCCCACGGCCGTTAATCTCGGTTTTCTAGGCCGGAAGCCGAACAATTAGGCAAGCAACAAGCAGAATCTTGCACTTTGACCTCGAAGATGGAGCGCAATGCAATTCTTGATAAACAATGTGTTACATCTTTCCATTGCAATGGCAGTTCTGGCCTCCACTTTGCACGTATACACGCTCATGTTGTGTCTTTCTGTAGGTAAGGACATCACCCACAAGCTCTACTCGCTGAATGAACACCTGGGGGCAGTGGCGAACAGCGATGCAGCAAGTAATGCCCTGGGGCGTCAGCCGGACCATTGGCGTGCGATGAACCGCAGTTTAAGCGTGGATGCGGTCCACACGGGGACCAGAGGTCACGTCCGGTCCCTCGCTTGGCGGGCGCAGCAACAGCGTAGAACCTCCGCAACATATTCCGACAGTAAGCTCACAGACGTTTTCTTTTCCATGTATTGTTTAAAGACATTGCGAGCTTGACGGCAGGGGTTCGAATCCCGGCAGAGAAAGCTTTTTCTCTTCTGCTCAACGTCCAGAGCGACTCTGAGGTCCACCCAGCCTCGTATCACATGGGTTCCGCGAGCTCTTTCTCCGGGGAGTAAAGCGGCTGGGGCGTGAAGCTGATCACTCACCTCCACTGGTGCCGATCTCATATCCCATATTTCCCACATGTCTTCCTGGCACAGTGCTTAATTAATTAAGCATGGAGACAGTTTTTACCACTTTTATCATTTAGAGCATTGACTAAGAAGAGTACAGATGGCCGCGCCATAGCTCAAGTGGTTAGCCGCTGGCTTCCCACCGCGGCGGCCCGGGTTCAATCCCGGGTCTGGTAAAGTGGGATTTGTGGTGGACAAAGTGGCGCTGAGGCGGGTTTCCTCCGAGTACTTCGGTTTCCCTTGCCAATCTTCATTCCGCCAAATTCTCCATCATCATAATCACCCGGGGCAGGTACAATAGGCCAATCAGTGGCCGCCGTACCGAGTGGACCCAGTTGGACTCCACCCCCCACTAAGCGAATTAAAAAAAAAAACGAAGAGTACAGCCGTCTGCTTTTTAAGGTTGCATAGTTCGGTGGGAGCCCGATGTTTCGGAGGAACATATCGCCTCCGTCTTCAAAGTAGTTGAATAAACCCAGCAAGAAACCAGTAGAAGCAGGCGGGAATCTTCCTTGCTTCTGCTAGTTTCATGTTTGGCTTGTTCTCGACCCTCAAGATGGAGGTGATATGTTCCTCCGAAACGCCAGGATGTTTCGGAACTGCGTATCCTCAAAACCCAGGAGACTGTGCTTTGCACTTTGCATGTGTCTTATTTCAGTCCAATTAAGTGGTCGCGGGCCGAAGGAGGCACACGGACCACCTTTTTCATCTGCTTCTATGATCTTTTTTAGCTTTACGAAGCCAGTAGTACAAACACATTCATAAGCAAAACGAAACTATACTTCTAGCGGACACGACGATATCTGTATAAACACCTGTAAATGGGTCAGTGTTTCTATCCCTAGGATCTACATCACCCTCAAGACTTCAGCAGCAACAGTGCTGGGTCCCAGTGGTAGCCAACCACTTCCCCGCAAATTCTCCATTTTCCACCTACCCTCACGCCGTTATCACCACCACCGCGGCCGCTGCAGTGGCGACAGTGGTCACGGCCGCAACTACCTCTGCCGCGCAGCAGTTCACAGCCTCACCGCCTATAGCGCTAGTACCCGTCGTAGTACCAGTTCTAGCGCCGCCACCGGCCCCGATAAACACTAGATCCAGATCTATTCGACGATCAGGTGGCCGAGAGGTAAAGTTCGAGACGCCTGTCTGACGTCAGCTTCCAGACGTGGGAGATGACGTCTGTAAAGAACTCATCCCATATACAAGCAGCAATTCTGTACAAACTGATGTTCAGCTGTTTACTTTCCCCCGCGTAATTTAATATCACAGTTCTCTAGTTCTCTATGAAACATGTGGGGTTCATATCATCGGTAGCACTCCCAGAAAAGCAAACTTAGGGACATTTTAGTATCCTTGGATATGCTGGGGCCCTGTTTAAAATGAAAACATATGTATCTACGAAGGAAGTTCCCATAAAGGTTGAAATATTTTTTATATTCATAAAATTCGTGCACAAAAGAAAGTGACTTGTTTGTAGTGTAAAGATACTTGAATACTGTGAAAATTTCGTAAACTTGAAACCACTACCAGCGAAGCTTAACGAAAATACATTAATGTGTACCACGCATGACTCTACTGCCCCACAAGGATTAATGGCACAATTGTAACTTCTCTGACGTAAAAGGAACACAGTTAGTTTTAAACTGAACTGAAAATGAAACCGTGAATGGTTCCCGAACTTATAGTTCAACACACATCTAGATTATTTACAATCAATGTAAACAGAAACTTTATTAATGTTCTGCTGGAGGATGTCGTTTTGTACTTTGTGCTTTTTGTACTAAATGTTATAAAAATATAAGATCAGTGAAATGAGATATATAGTAATAATACGTTTCTACGTTGAGATGTTCTTAGGTCCGTTGTGATGTGTTCAGAAAGTATTCGTATATTTAATGTGATTGAGAGACTAGACCTTTGTGTAGGAGCACTCCATGAAGCGGATATTTCAGGGTGGCATCAAGATGTTCTAAATTCGCATTTAAATTTCTTTGCAACATCTTTGTAAAACGGAAAACTCACTGAGGCTCCGTTTCCAATGGTTGTGTAAGACTTTACTATATAATGTTATCTTATCAAAGTAACTTTCCAAAAGTACATAAATGATTTTATAAATTTGTAATGAAGATAAGTGTACAATGTTGTCGTAAAAGTTTATTCCCAGCTCTCTTTTAATTGTATTTCTAATCTGAATTTACACCATTCATTCTTCGGTACATACGTATATTTACGATACAAACGCATCAAACTGAAATCTCAAGTAAAGAAGAACAGTCACTGATAAGAACACCTGAGGAATACGTCGTAGTATTTCTGAAGTAATATTGTGAATGAGAGTCCCTATGTATTTTCTCTGGTACAAATATGAGATTATTACGTAAATTCTGGTAATTGAAGAGTAATATGATTTCCAGGCAAAATCATTTACATTAAAGGAAACTAATGTTAAGAGGTTTAAAGATGTTGAACAAATGTGTGTTTTTAGACTGATGCAAATTTGAGACATTTTCCATCGTCTCGTTTTGGTTTGAGAGGTGCTCTGAAGCTGGTCTGTTCACAGCCACCACGTAACAATATGAAACTAACTATTATTTCAAAACAATGGACCCGCAACAGTAGGTTTAATACTTTACTTAAATAATGGCAGAAAACGAAGCTTCCAAAACACTAAATTTCTTTAAATCTTTGACTGTTGAAACTCACTACAGAGCTACGTGCTGGAAATGCGAAGGTTGTTTGGGTTAAATGCCATTATATATAACAATTCACAACACTGTCGTAGATTACCATCGAACTACCACAGACATAGACAGCAAGAAAGCCCGTTATTTTCTACAAATGCCATTTTGTATAACACATAACGCCATCTGTTGACAAAAATACTCTACTATGTGATCAATATTGAGCCGATCTCTTTGGTCCCGATAGTTTTAACGCAAGCATGCCGAGCCGAATTCGTCTGATAGTGGGGCTCATAGGGTTAAAAAGAAATGTGAAGTTGGAAAGTGTCCGAAGTATGTGTCAGTTTAAACGTTAACTCTGTGTGCTTCATTTTCAATTGTCGTTTCTGTTTAGGCTCGCTTAAATCATAAATATAAATCTGTTACTTAAAAAGAAAAATATTATATACTACACAGATGCCTTAAATTATCAAAGACTGCAAGTTAAGGGAAGTTGTGCATGTAATATTGCAAGATATAAAATATACAATAGAAAAATAACTTGCTTTAAGACAACTATAGGGTGGATGAAGATTAATGTAGATTGCAAAAAAAAAAATAAATAAATAATAAAATGAAAGGCGTCTACATCATGGATATGTGTATCTGCACAAAAAACCGGGTAAGACCTAAATTATATTGCACCCGTGAACTGTAAAGGAAGCCACCAATGGCGGGCTTCTCTTCTAATAATTACATAATAAGCACATCACGTGTACTGAACCCCGCGAACTACACAGAAATTGTGTTCTATGTTATAATTATGTTGTGTAACAAATTCTTGTCGTCAGTATATGTTGACCGTAACACGATGTGATAGTTGTTGGGCTTTCAATGGATTCACAACAGGAAATAATCATTTGCCTAAACCTGATGGTATATTTGTTGTTTGTCACATTGTATGGAATAAGTATTTTGCAAAAATAAAGATTTTGTGTATGGATTAGGCCTAATTAGGACCATATATGGCCTCTAGAATATTGTCCAAGAAGCAAAAGCAATGGTATATGTCTCTCTTAGACTGGTGAAGAGTTGTGTGTTGTCAATATGATGTTGTGATAGTAGAATGTATCAGATGTAAAGGAATTCTGATAGACTATTACTTTTTGTCTGTAATTTCTGTTCGATTTTGATCAGGTTAGTGGTTCCCATTTTCCCAGGGACAAACCAACAACATAATGTTCTCCGCATATCACGTTAAGTTGACCTGTCATATATTTTGCCCATTACTTTAAGTTGCATCCAAATAAGTTGTTTCTATGTTACAGATAGTTAAGTATGCTTTTGAGGATATCTTATTATGAGCTGGACGTCTGTTAGTTTAAGTGACTTACGAAATACTCTATAAATAAGTTATGGCAGGTTATGAACACACCATGTTCATCCTAAGGCAGTCCTATATCTCTATAAATTAGAGAGCAAAACATATTTAGTAAAGGAAAATGATGTCATATACATATAATTAATCATCAAAAGAGCTTATGTACATAGTTATTAAGGGTATATAATATAACTATGTAAAACCTGTGAAAGAAAACTGTCAAAGATTGAAAATACTGATACGCTCTCAGCTTTTTGTGCTGGCAATTTTACAAATTATGGTCTTCTCTGTTGTAAAATTTTGTAGATTTGTAGGCGTTTATTGACATTTCGGAGCAAGAATATACCTTCATCTTCAGGGTTGAAATGCGTAAGGTGAGGATTCAGTTTGGTTATGCTGGTTGTAAATAACACGCTCCTTTCAAGACCACAACAGGCTTACTGTTTTAGGTCACAGAAGCGAAATAGAACTGTATCAAATTTGGTCATATTAAATCCCAAAATGTTGCTTTTGGCTGTCTTTCTTCAGAATTCCATTTCCGTCCAGTGACTGAAACAAGTAATGTGGCCCTAAAATGGGCCGCTTCCATATTCACCGTTCCTATTGGCTCGGACCGAGCTCCACTCCCCCCTCTAGCTCTGAGTGATGGCCCTCCTTTCAAGCCGCCTACCTAATCCACTAACGACAGGGCGTGATCTAATGTGCTGAGCCTGAACTGACAGAGGCCTTATATATCATCATCATCATCAGTAATCTGTCAAGACGACAGGTCCACAGTCTCTTCCAAAACAATTCCTCCACTTAATGCGATCTAGAGCTTTCTGCTTCAAATGAGAGTATCCTCTTCTGTCCCCAAGGTCATCCAGCATC
>NW_019730110.1:507115-673893 GCF_002891405.2 Cryptotermes secundus
TGAATCCCATGATTCTCTTTCCATCCTAGTTCTTTTGTCTTCATGTACATCAAATCATAACGGCCTGTTCTTTGAAATTCCATAATCTCATTACATATCTTCTCAAGATATTCCTTTTTGGCCCTGTCCGTGGCTCTTTTCAATTCATTCCTCAGTCTCCTGTATTTCCTCCTGCCTTCTTCATTGTTGACATTCTTCCATTTCCTTCGCTCCTCCATTTTACTCATCATCTCCTGTGTAACCCATGGTTTTCATATACATACTTGTAAAACCATGTAATAACATATAAAAGTAAATATTACGTGCACACTGACTGCTGACTTGTTACTGCTGACTGTGACTCTAGTGACTGACAGACCCATCCTCTCCTCAGAGAGGGCGCCTCACATGCACAAAACCGTAACTGTCTAAGAGTAACTAATATCTGGTCATGAGCCAACGAATGGGGCTCGACACCAAGACAGACTGACTGAATGACCGTCGGTAGCAATTTGACTTTGATTTTCATCTTACATGCATTTCAGCGCTAAATTTGAAGGCACCATGCTTTTTCCGAAATTTCGGGATCCATCTAAGTTGCTTCAAAGTGTCATAGCCCAGATAATGTTAATGTGAATTTGAGAGTACTGACGTTGTTCCCACCGCGTGGTTTTTATTATTATCCTCTTTGTCGTATTAGTCAGAGTCATGACAGAAGCTCATGCAGATATGCATAGCGACACCTGGTATCTTCAGCACAGGTGACTGTGAGCCTTCGGAGCTTTACAGTCCAGTCAGGAAGATAAAATTCCTATTATGAAGTGGACATTCTGGTGCTTATGTATTTTCCGATGATTACAAGCGTCTAATTATGTTGTAGTTTACGTGGGTATGAGTTTTACATTACTAGTAGAATCAATTTTGCCGATCACAGAGGCCGAGCAGTGTAAGGCATGAACTGTCTTCACCCGCTCGAACACTAGAATCGCGGATTTGAACCCCGCTTGAGGAATGTACGTCTGTGTGCATTTATTCTGTGCGGTACGGGCCCATCCCCAAGCCAAGGAGTCCTACAGACTATGTAAAAAGATTAAGAAACTGAAAAGCGGCCAAGGTCCAGCAAAGGGCTCTACAATCATTAGTAAATTACAGTAGAAGCTTCTGTAACAAATACAAAGACGCATACCGCGTACTTTTTTTCCCTTGGCACTACAGCCCCAGTGGGCCTAGGCCTACCTCCATGAACTTCTCCGTTCACTTCGGTTTTTCTAGATCTAACACATTCGGTAGGACTCCTTGGGCGGGTGATCACCTCGTCGCAAGGCCTCTACCTGTACACTAACACAGAAAAACGCACACACACAAACTAAACATCCATGCCCCGAGTGGGATTCGAACCCACGATCCCGGTTTCCAAGCGAGCGAAGACAGTACATGCCTTAGACCGCTCGGCTACCGTGACCGGCGCATACCGCGTATACCTCACTTTCTTTTCTCTCTCTGGCCGTGACAGCGTACTGTAATGAATTGGTAACCGACGTTTCGGTTCTGGAAACACAATGATGTCGCTCCCGACACCAAAGACCGGTAAATTTTATAAGAATCCACGTTCTCAATTCGGACGCTACAGAGAACACTATCTTATGGTATATGACGCTATGTTGTCTGGTGCATCTTAAATGAAGTTTCGGCGTAACGTGCTGCCTCCATCTTCAATGTAGAGCAGTGGAAATTCTGTCAGATTTTACCAAAGTAAACTTACTGTTAACTCCGAAGATGGTGATAGAAAGTTCATTCGAAACGTCAAAAAAAATGTACCAGACTATACAGCGTCATATCCCAGAATAAGAGCACCAGAAGCAAAGAGACCACATAGGAGACGTACTCATATGAGAGGATAATATTAAAATGAATCTAAAGGAAGTATTCTATGAGAGTGTGAGCCAATTAATGAGGATCAGATTGAGTTAAAGTGGCGTGCTGACGTGAACACGACAATGAGACATGTTTCCATACAAAAGGAGGGGTCTATTTTTATTCATATGTCAATAGAGATTTCGTCATAGGTGCAAGTTTCAAAACGGTACAAAAGTAAGTGAATGCAAACAATTGAAGGGGCAGGCAATTCCCTCGGAAACGCGTACTGGCATTTATAAGAGCACAGTTAAAAAAAATAACTAACATCATCATGAAAAGTAATGTACCGGGTATATCACTCAATCAACTAATTAATTTTTAATCTGCAGTTTTCCATTCTACAGGTACACATTAAGGGCTGCCGACTGTTTATAAATCAAATTAAATGCAAGCTCTAAACTCATTCGAAGACGAGATACTAAAATACAGGGTGTCTACAAAAGGTCTGACACATTTTGATCTTTAATAATTCGGAAAATAACGAAGATAGAATTGAACTGGTTACATTGTTGGACTAAGAAATTCAAACAGTTTTGTGTCTATTGTTAATAAAGTTGTACATATGCTCCATTTGTTGCACGTAAAATATCAAGACGATATTCGATTCCTTGCCAGGTTCGGGCAAGCATACCGACATTCACAGTGGTTACTGTGTCTCTTACTCTGGTTTTTAATTGATCGATGTCTCTCACCTGCGTCTTATAAACAATGTTCTTGACATATCCCCAGAGGAAGAAGTCCAGTGGTGTTACGTTAGGTGAGCTTGGGGGCCAAGAAATTGGACCACCGCGTCCAATCCATCCTTCTGGAAAATGTTTGTCCAAAGCATCACGAACTATGGTGCTCCAATGAGGTGACTCACCGTCTTGTTGGAAAATGATTTCGGGCTGAAGCGCTTCAATTTGCGGGAATACAAAATTCTGCAACGTGTCTAGGTAAATGACTGATGTGACTGTCTTTTCCGCGAAAAAGAAAGGCCCAATGACTCGATCATGCATAAACACACCACACATCCACTTTTGGGGAGTCTCTTGTCATTTCATGGTATTCATGAGGGCTCTCTGATCCCCAAATGCGTACGTTTGGCGATTGACTGTCCCAGAAATGTAGAAGCACGCTTCATCACAGAACAATATGGTTGTAATAAATCTTTCATGATCCTCTATTCTTCGTGACATATCTGTTGCGAAATCCGTTCTCGTACTCTTACCAGAGCAAGAGAGGCAAGAGCCACTGTGGATGTCGGTATGCTTGCCCGAACCTGGCAACAAATCGAATATCTTCTTGATATTTTACGTGCAACAAATGGAGCTCATGTACAACTTTATTAACAATAGACACAATTTTTTTTAGTTTCTCAATCCAACAATGTAACCAGTTTATTTCTATCTTCGTTATTTTCCTAATTATTAAAGATAAAAATCTGTCAGACTTTTGTAGACATTCTGTATAAGCAATCGCCGGTATAAATTATTTTAAACAAATAATTGTTTTGTATAAAATTAATTTTATTGTCCCTAAGTGGCAATGCAATATGCTTCAGTTCTTTCAACCCGTAAAGCCAAGAAAATTAGGATCGGTTGAGTAAAATAATTGAGGTCACTCAACTATAAATTTCCTGAACTGTAAGTTTGTAATGGCAGGTTCGCAATGAACATTGTTTGTGTTCAACAGTGAGAAATGGAAGTGAGTTTACAAAGTAGTTTCGTCCGTGTAGGCTGTGTTTCCATCTTAAGATAATTATAAAAAAATAGAGGTGTATGACAGAATTGAATAAAATATAGCTATCTAATCAGATATGATGTTTGTAATACACTTTGTTACTCAATTTTGTAAATAACTTTGTAAAATTCAATGATATGTGTATGTTGATGGTTTGTTACGTAAAGAATTCATGTGACTGTTATGAGAACATGTAATATATGTTTTATGATTAATGAAAAAAAAAACGTTCATAAATGGGAACTGTGTGATAAAATGTATTGAGATTATTACATGAAAGAAGATCTGTTCATTAATTTGCAACCTCTTATTAATAGGATATTACAATGCAACTTTATAAAATTCAATTGGATACCTTTCATTTTATGTTCATTAAAGTAATATCCCACATTACAAAGAAATCAATGACTGATTTCATAATTCCTTAAGTTCTGTTATGTGTAAACTTATTAAGACGAATATTATTTCATATGATATATAAATGGTTTCAAAGAAATGGTATAAAATTAAAGCTAACATAAAAAAATCTAATTTTCTATCTGTCGACTTATCTAAAAATCACTAATAAATTCCACAGGTCCAGTGATTGAGGTTAGGGCTTTCTAACGGACGCAACAGAGTAAGTGTCTCCCACCCCCTCACCTGAGAAGGGTTCAGTTTCCGAAACGTTGTGTTCATTAGAATGCC
The DNA here is from genome assembly GCF_002891405.2 of Cryptotermes secundus. Taxonomy (NCBI): domain Eukaryota; kingdom Metazoa; phylum Arthropoda; class Insecta; order Blattodea; family Kalotermitidae; genus Cryptotermes; species Cryptotermes secundus. The sequence goes on from NW_019730110.1 coordinate 511,421, forward strand.
GGACGGTGGACAAAGTCCAAAATCCCAGTAATCCCTAGAGCTAAAAAGTACTTTTAGTTTCCCTGACAAAATGTCCTAGACAAGGCGTGTTGAATTCGATGGTGTTTAGCCCTAGAAGCGCATGCAATCGAAAATTTCAACTTCTACGAAACTGCTTTATTTAATAGACTGTGACATCTGTTGGCCTTCTGTCTGAAGCACCTGCATCACATAGTAATATTCAATAAGAATGTGATGATAAATAAGCCGTTTCATTACGGTAAGATTTATTTTAATAAAATCCTTGATGACATAAAAAAATCACTGTTAGTTCGTGTTAAGTAATAAATGAGCAAACGATATAGCGACAACGCCCTAAAATTTGTATTAGAGATGTTCGGTGTTCGAATCTCGGACGTGACATAAACCATTCTGAGGTTTCATAGTTTTCCTCAGTCTCTCCTGGAAAAGTCCCAGCTAATATTCTACTTCGGTTATGTTACGACCTCTCACTTCCACACTCTTTTAATTTGCCATTTTTCGACACTCTAATCAAGATTATTAAAAAGGATCTTAAAGAAATGGATGTTAGGATGGGATGGTATGGATTGGATTGATCTGGCTCAGGATAGGGACCGATGGAGGGCTCTTGTGAACACGGTAATGAACCTTCGGGATCCACAAAATGCTGGGAAGCTCTTGAGTAGCTGCGCAATTGGCGGCTCTTCAAGAAGGGCTCAGCTCCGTGAGTGAATGAGCGAGTAATAGTCGAGATATACGAAGCATAATCAAATAACCGACAAATACGTACTTAATACATGTAAGGGTAAGTTCAGTACAACGAACTTGAAACTTAAAGTGTTTTCTTGTGACCCGTCGTCTTGAATTTGTTGCGCCTCCTCCCAACAGACTGCATATTCATTCTGAAGGCAAGAAGACACGTCACTGTCAGAATACGTAAACAGCCGTGGGATGTGGTCCGTTAACCGGACAGCACAGCAAGGAGCACAGCGTGGAGTAATCATTGCCAGTCTCTCTAAATTACGGACAGTGCAAAAAACGGCCTGTCTCTTCTGATGCTGTATCCTGTTACATGACAGGATAAATCATTTTGTTGTTAAGGCATTATAATCTGGGAACAGTAATCTTCCAAAATTATTTTATTAGACCCTAATTAAATGGTGTACAGTAAATTGCATTAGCGATAGTTATGTAAATTGCCAGGTACTATATTGATGAATGACATAAAATTATCGGTAATTACAATTAAAAGTTAGCTTCTATGTCATCCCAATATGAATATGTATCCAGCCTCATAGTCATGAATCTTAGTCAAATTTTAGTTGCTCCCATTGTTGAGAATTTAACTGATTTTTACTCCGATTCATGCCTGCTATTCTAGAAATATGATTTCAGTTCAGTAAACTTGGTTACTGTGGAAGGCTCTAACCAAACAAAAACAAACTCCGTGGCCTGTAGTTCGCAGGCGAACTATACCGACCGAGCGACCGCGGTTTCTCGGCGATGTTAGTGCCAAATTTACCGGATAGAGGGTGTCGCGTGGTCAGCGCAACGGATTCCCACGGCCGTTAATCTAGATTTTCTAGACCGGAGCCGCTATTTCCTTGAAATAGCTCCTCAGTTATCCTCATGAGGCTGAGGGGACCCCGTTCCAGACCCACTACTTCTCAGAAAAATCTTGCAGCGCCGGGAATCGAACCCGGGGCCTCTAGATATGTAACCAGGAACTCTGATCAATAGACCACAGAGGCGGTCTGAAGGCTATAACCAGCTTCATGAAACAGAGTACTGCAAACACTCCCAGAGCCCGCAGACATAAAATATACCCATGTGTCCCACGGGACTCTTAACCAAGATTGTACTATATTGGTGAGGGTAGTGGGTGCCGTGGGTTGTTTTCCCCGGGGATGAAACAGCTAGGGCGTGAAGCTGACGACTCTCTCAATCTTGTGCCGAGGTCAAGAATGGTAGAGCTATCTTCACTCCCCCATGTGTGTTCATGGCATAGTGCTTGACTGATTAAGCACAGGGACAACTTCAATTTGAATCAGTTATGATTGCTATACCTGAAGTGACTTAACGTTGGGCTCAGCATGTCTCATACTGAGCTACTGCAGATGACAGCACCTGAAGTTTGGCTGTGACTTGTGCATTGAGAGAAGAACACATGGAGTTGACACGCATGCTCAGGTTTATGGCACCAGAAAACTTTCAGACATATCCACATAACGCGAGACTTGAGTTTCTCACAGCGCATATTGAATATACTGTGACATATTTGCGGAGACAATCGTTGCTAGGGAACGCTTCTGCATACCCGCTCGTTGCTAGGCGACTGATTCGTAACACGCAACAATGGAATAACTAGGAAATGGTGTTTTCTATGTGGTTTATGCGATACCTACGTAACGCAACAATAGAACTGTTGGGATAAGTGTTTCCACGCCGGAAAGTCGCGGGTCCCAGTCCCGATTAGGCGGATTTTTTTTTTCAATTTACCTAATCCTTCCAGCCGCACTATGGCCCTGGGGTCGACTCAGCCTCTAACAGAAATGAGTACCAGGAATTTTCCTGGGGGGTAAAGGGCGGCCGGCTCGGAAGGCTGACAACTTCACCGCTGTGAGCCGATGTGGAAGACTCGACGTCTCAAAACCATATGGGCCTCTATGGCCTCTTACAGGGATAAATTTACCTTATTTTTACCTTACACAACAGAGCCTTAACACGTGAAAACATCGATGATGCTTATTTATTTATTTATTTATATTTTATTTAACAATTTTGCCAGTAAGTCGAATAGTAGGACAATCAGTGAATAATAATTTTGAAAAGTTGAAGGAGTACTTCATGGTCTTTTTTAAGGTAATACCTATCGTTTTTTATATGTATAATATAAATTCCGTCGTAAATGTAACACTTTATTGCAGTTCTTGTCCCCCTTCTTTCACACTACATGTTTCGGCCGTAATCGGCCATCATCGGGTGTATTTCACTTCACGTAACTGTCACACTGCACTCAATATTAACATCTAAGCTCCAGATTTCCAATTGTTCATTTTCTGTCGTCAATCGGCACCGATATTCCAGAAATTCCCTTGTCGATTTTGTCAGTTGTGTTTAAAATCTTTATTAATATTCACACGTCTATTGGTTTAAAATGTTAAATTCTCTATTTAGCTTTAATATTTAAAATTTAAATTTAGATTTAAAACCAAAATCGCATGCTCTATGCTTATATGTGCTGCAGCGGCTGCCTCTTGCTTTCAGCACAGCTCGCGTGTTATCTGTAATACACAAATATTGGTGTTACTGTCTTATGTTCTTACGTTATTCCTACATATTTATACTGTTATGTGTATTTACTTTGTGCAGGTTCTGTGTGTTAAATATTAAACCTAAATTGAGAATTAAAAATTTAAACCAATCGATGTGTGAATATTAATAAAGATTTTAAACACAACTGACAAAATCGACAAGGGAATTTCTGGAATATCGGTGCCGATTGACGACAGAAAATGAACAATTGGAAATTTGGAGCTTAGATGTTAATATTGAGTGCAGTGTGACAGTTACGTGAAGTGAAATACACCCGATGATGGCCGATTACGGCCGAAACATGTAGTGTGAAAGAAGGGGGACAAGAACTGCAATANAAAATCAGACGATTTACCACTTCAGCCAACTTGTTCGGTGACATAACATCATAATGTTGAAAATTAATCATAATATTAATAATAATGTACATTAGAGAGAGGACTATATAATAAAAATATTTTATATAATATAGGGGGGGGATCTGAATTAGTAAGTGTCAATGTTTGAAAATACAGGGTCCACCTGTAGAATGGTTCTGCCATTATCAGCCTTAGAGAGATAAGACATATTGTCTGTCGTTGAAATTATATTACTAAGAACAGTAGATGCCTGTTGATTAGGGTTTCTGCCGAATGGCTGCTGTTTAAGAAGCAGTTGAGCGGGATATGAAGACAAGTGCTATTCATTTAAGCTGTCAGAACTTTGCTTGAGGAATAAAGTCCGCTGTATTGAATGCAGAACTGACTGAATCTGCCGTTTTTTCTCCGTATCCCTGAAGGAGGACCGGTCACGGTAGCCGAGCGGTCTAAAGCGTGCACTGTCTTCGCTCGTGGGTTCGGATCCCACTCAGGGCATGGATGTTTAGTTTGTGTGTGTGCGTTTTTCTGTGTTTGTGTACAGGTAGAGGTCTTGCGACGAGCTGATCACCCACCCAAGGAGTCCTACCGTATGTGTAAGATCTAGAAAAACCGAAGTGAATGGAGAAGTTCATGGAGGTAGGCCTACGCCCACTGGGGCTGTAGTGCCAAGGAAAAAATATATTACTGACAGCATTTTTACATAAATCATAAATAAATATATTTATACCATGAAGAATTATGTCATCTGAAATATAACGACAAGCAGTCCGGTGAAATTCAACCGATGTTTCGGGAGAACATATCGCTTCCATCTTCACGATCAGAAAGGTAAACTAAGTAAGAAACTGCCATGAAGCAGGCAGCAGGTAGAGCTTCCTCGGTTGATGGTACCATTTGTTTACCGGTCACATATTGAGTACATGACACCTCAATTGGAAGCTGCATAATATTATATAAGTAAAAAAAAATAATGCTTTTCCATCTCCATTTTCACAGAGTACCAACGATAAATCGAAACCTGATTCAGGAGGAAATTAAGAGGCGATTGAACTCGGGAAATGCTTGCTACCATTCAGTCCAGAAGCTTTTGTCTTCTCGTCTGTTGTCCAAACACATAAAAATTAGAATATACAAAACTATAATTTTGCCTGTAGTTCTGTATGGGTGTGAAACTTGGTCTCTGACATTAAGGGAGGAACATAGACTGAGGGTGTTTGAGAGCAGGGTGTTGAGGAGAATATTTGGACCGAAGAGGGATGAAGTGACAGGAGGTTGGAGAAAACTGCATAATGAGGAACTTCATAACTTGTACTATTCTCCAAGTATAATTAGAATGATCAAGTCAAGGAGGATGAGGTGGGCAGGTCATGTAGCACGAATGGGGGAGACGAGGAATGCGTATAGGATATTGGTGGGAAAGCCAGAAGGAAAGAGACCACAGGGAAGATCAAGGCGTAGGTGGGTGGACAATATTACAATGGATCATAGAGAGATAGGATGGGATGGTATGGATTGCATAGATCTGACTCAGGATAGGGACCAGTGGAGGGCTCTTGTGAACACGGTGATGAACTTTCGGGTTCCATAAAATGCTGGGAGTAGCTGCAAAATTGGCGGCTCCTCAAGAAGGGCTCAGCTCCATGAGTAAGTATGTAAAATGTAAAAACATATTTGGGGATCTTATGCATAAACCTCTCTCTCATAACCTCAACTTAATTTTCTCATATGCACATACTCGTACCAATAAAATCAAAATTCCCTACCGTCAGTGCAATCCATTCAGTACAATGTAACACCTCGGATGGGACACGTGGGAGGGAAAATGGTCAATATTTGGAAATAATTACTGTTTCTCGCCCGTTGAGTTTCCGAGCATTCTGCCGTTTTATTTTCACTTGTCGTTCACAGATGGCAGGGAGACGGCCTTTCTGTGTCATTTAGCTAGCTTGTGGCAATTGTTTATTATCGACAATGGCTTTGTTTTTCCGACCTTTGATTTACAAGAAAATTACGGCTCAAAAGAGCCATATTGAAAATTTAAATTTTCACTCTACGAGCAGTAACAGGACATACAAATGCAAACAGCAGAGGCTAACAACAAAGCCAATGCCCTCCCACCTCATGGGTTCGCAGAACTGTCATATTTCGATTGGCGGCACGCAATTATAATTAAAACATATTTCTCTCGCAAGGAATGCGCTCATGACAAATTTCTCGACAATCTTTCAGTCACTGTACCTGCAATTTAAACAGGGACAGAGACGCAAGGAACTCGCTGGAGATCTGGAAAATGTAGGAAGTGCAAAGCCTTCCCTCCTGCTAGAGACGTCTCGGAGAGACACCAGGAGCCGGCCTTGACCCTGCCGGAAATGGAACCCCGATTCATCCGTCTTTCAGCTCGTAGCCAGTGGCTACGCCGACAGAACTATTCCGGCTAGACTTACCATGAAGATTTTTCTACTCTGAAGCTGGAGGCGATACGTCCCTCCGAAACGTCGGTTAACACAATATCTACATGGCGCCACATCCCAGAAGACGGCAGTCTTCAAGTATAATAAAAATATTTATATTAAACTTGTTTACACTGAAGAAAGCAGTCTTCTGAGATGTGGCGCCGTGTAGATATTGTGTTAACCGACGATTCGGAGGAATGTATCGCCTCCATCTTCAGAGTAGAAGAGAAAAGAAAAAAAATCGCGAGGGAGGAACCAGCGTGAGTAGGTGCTAACAGATTAACATCGAATTGTTCCTCATTGTAAGCATATGAACACATTTCTCTGTTTATAATTTTGTATTTTGTGCGATGTAATATCTTTACGTATTAGGCAGAGGAATTCAAGAAATGCACACTGTCATGTATAAGGGCTGAGCGTGACAAATAATTGTGGGTTCTAGATTTGATGATTGGATTTATTAGCACTGCTACTAAAATTACACTAATTTACAATTACCTATAATATCTCAACATCTATGACTGCTCGAGGTTCGTTCCGTTCCCTTTCTGGACTATGAGCGCCTTCCTTTCCACTGTGGCTGGCTACTTAATTAATTCCTGCAGCTCACTAATTCTCTAATTACTTGTCTGCAACTGACACACTGCTCTGTCTGGCAAACTCATCTCCATTCATAACTTCGGGAGAACAGCATATAGTCACCGCCTCCAAGTCATGTCTGCGTTGTGCCGGATACGCCGTTGTAACCAAACCCGTTGTCCAGCAAAGGACGTCTATTCTCGTTGGCAGCATAACGCTCAGGAATTTGTTTAGGTAACCGTTGCCTAGCCGGTCACGGTAGCCGAGCGGTCTAAGGCATGTAATGTCTTCGCTTGCTTGGAAACCGGGATCGTGAGTTCGAATCCTACTCAGGGCATGGATGTTTAGTTTGTATGTGTGCGTTTTTCTGTGTTTGTGTACAGGTACAGGCCTTGCGACGAGCTGATCACCCGCCCAGGGAGTCCTACCGTATGTGTAAGATCTAGAAAAACCTAAGTGAACGGAGAATTCATGGAGGTAGGCCTAGGCCCAATGGGACTGTAGTGCCAAGGAAAAAAAAACCGTTGCCTAGCGGTGCGTCACAGTACAGTATTAGTAAGAAAGCCCAAAGGAAATGTACATGCAGAACGCCTCTGTGGTCTAGTGGTCAGGGTTCCTGCCTACAGATCCAGAGGTCCCAGGTTCGATTCTCGGCGCTACCAGATTTTCTGAGAAGTAGTGGGTCTGGAACGGAAATAGCAGCTCCGGTCTAGAAAAAAGAAATTAACGGCCGTAGGGATCCGTTGCGCTGACCACACCATCTATCCGCTGAAATTGGCACTAACTTCGCCGAAAAGCGGCGGTCTCTCGGTCGGTATAGTTCGCTTGCGGAATGAGACCTCGGAGGAGAATGGGTAAAATATTAATACGGATCATTAAATTAAATTATAGGTTGTTAATGTGTAGGCAGGTTTTATCTGGCTCAGGACTCGGTTAATTTGTGGACTCTTCTGAATGTTCCGGTCTAAAATTGTGCCTCCAGTTTACTTACGTCAGGCTCTGCTATACTCCATCTGCTATGGGAACGAAGTTACGTCATCGTCAGTTAGTGACGTAGACCGTTACGTCATAATTAAAAAGTTATTATAGTATATTTTATACATATTTTCGGCACTCACACGGCCGTCGGAATTGATATATGCTTTCAAATGGCTTTTCTTCCCCGTATAATGCATGACGTAATCTCGTTGGTAAAGCAGACAGACTTTACATTCAGTCGTTAGAAGAAAATGTAATTACACTTAATCAATTATCTCTTATTTGTAAACTTCGTGAAATATTGAGTGTAATTTAATTATGAAGGAAGATATGAGTTTTGTTTTGCAAACTTAATTACTTGTTATTGTTCTGTCTACATAGCAAATTAACCCATCCTTTTATACGTCTGTAACTTTGCTAATACACGTCTTAAGAAGAGAAACTACCGCGCGCCATTAATCAGCAGTAGACCCGCCCTCGGCATCTCCAGGTTAATTTAATATTCTGCGGCGCCGATAAGCAAGGTAATGCACGGAATTTATTGCCGGAGAGTTTGGTTCCTCTCCTCTTGTATCAAGTGAGGGAAATAAAACAGAAACAAGTTGAACTACTCCTTATGGTTCTCACGTAAAATGCGACAGTATTTTCACTAGGAGGAAGCTGTCCACTAATCTTAATTCAAGAATACATTGACTTGGAAATATTTCGTATATACTAACAACAAAGGTAACATTTGTTGTGCTGTGTAACTGAAAGTAGAATTTCTTCTGTATTCCAAACCAACCCCCCCCCCACAAAATCACTGGAATATCAAGAAAGCAGTCTTCTGGAATGTGGCGCCACATACCAAAGACTACATTCTTCATAGTCACGGCTGTAAAAACCTCAAACCTTACACTGGAACATCATCCACACACTGGCATGACTTACATTACGGGGCATCAAAAGTATAGGAAACGAAACCACGTAAAAAAAAGCAAAGAAATCCCGAACTTCTTAATGCAGAACGGGATCAACATTATTATCATTGCTAGTGGGGTGGGACTAAGTCCCTTGTACTGCGGCCACTTCTGGCCTATTGTACCAGCCCCAGATGATAGGTGAGGGTGATTGTGGAGCAGTTGGTGGAATGAAGATTGGCAGGGGAAACCGAAGTACTCGGAGAAATCCTACCCTAGCGCCACTTTGTCCACCACAAATCCCACTTGACCAGACCTGGGATCTAACCCGGGCCGCCGCGGTGGGAAGCCAGCGACTAACCGCTTGAGCTATGGCGAGGCCCATAAACAGCTCATACAAATTGCTTCTCCCCAACATATGGAAATAAAGGTGCTTAAAATTCATGATAGTTCTTTTTCAAACTGTTCAAGTATGAATTGTGGCTTCGGGTGTGCTGTCACACACAGCAGGTGTGGTGGATATTGGTAACCTCACTTGCCACGTGGCACCACTACTCCTATCATAGCAGCAGCAGCAGCAACAACAACAACAACAACAACAACAACATGATGATAATAATAATACTAATAATATTAATAATAGCAATAACAAACTGATCGTTTACAAATGTAGCATCAGTAGCGTACGTACACATGTTAATGACTTTATGATGTGCTCTGCTTTCAAACGAGTTCATATTTCGAGCTGACATGGTGGAAACTATGAACAGTGTTCCAGTTTTCTGACGCCGTGTAGTTCGGTAGATATCCACCGACGTTTCGAAAGTTGTTTCTTGCTGATTACTTTCTTGACCGGCTCTTACGCCCTGAAGAAGTAAGCGATAAATTCTTGGACGTCAGTGGAATTCTACCAAACCGAACGGCGCTACAACCCATAAGATCATAGACCTCTAATCTGCTATGTCACGCGTTAGTGACTAAACAAGGGGTGTCGATTGGTAATTAGATTTCCTTAACTCTTATAACTCGTAAACACATGTAACTACAAGAGTTCCACTAATCAACACAATTAACAAATCACTACTTCAAATATTAAAGCTTCTGTGTCTTCACCACGCGTTGATAGGCAACGGTTCCCAACAGTCTCTCCTGTTTACGTCACTGCCGGCTCACTACCATCTCACAACTTGTCCTCACTATCAACTCTCAACTGCTGATGGCTGCAACTCCTAGTCATGACTCACCATTGGCTGCTTTATACTATTATTGTTGCGCGCGTATCCGTTATCGTAGATATGTTTATCGAACCGTTACTTAACATCGGAAAATTTCCTTTGGCTCAATTTTTCCGGCTTTCAGGTGTCAGGTCACAATACACATCAGTGCTGAAGTATGAACTTTGCTATATTTTCGAAATGTATGGGGGAAAAGAAAGAAACCGGGTTTTCTAAGTCAATCAGAAGCTTCTTTCTATATTGAATCTGTACAGAAACTCTTAGGACTGTCCGCTCGGTCTGGAAGCCCTGAGGCCGCGCCGAGAGACTTGGCAGCAAGTTGTCAGCACGCAGATATGTAATTAAGAGGATCATTCTGCTAACACCAGAGCCACATGTCAGGATCAGTGGGAACACTAACTGAGACGCAGGTATGTGCTACATATCTTGTAAGCAACCGGAAATTTAAATTATAATGAAAAATAAACTACAAAAAGAAAACCTGTATTTATTTACCTGTTCCTTAATGCTACTTGCAAATATACTCGTTTCTTCACCTTCCATTAGCATTCCTAAATTTTGGTTTATAATTCATTTCTGTCTGTTTATTTAGTCTTTTGCTCAGAGCACGCCAAACAGGTTCGTTTCGCTTGTTTGTTGACCTCAACCATATCACCAAGAAGAGTCTAGGTTCAGAACGCCGCCACTACGCATCAAATTCGTGTTGAAGGAAGATTTTCTGTAAGAAAGCCTCTACACTTCTGAACATTCACATCCTTCAATAGAATTAAACAAAGCTAAGATCTGTCACTTCAAGTGACACATGAAATGAACATACACACAGCAATGCCAAAATGATGAAGTCCGTATTTTAAGTCCAATGAAATGTCACAATCGCTTGAAATATACGGTAAAAAGGGTAAAGCTATCTTTGTAACAGGCCGTGGAAGCCCGTAGTTTTATGAGACGTCGAGGCTCCCACATTTTCTAGACAATCGGTTCACAGATGGCGGTGAGGTTGTCAGACTTTCGAGCCAGCAGCCCTTTACCCCCAGAGAAATTCCTGGTAATCATTTCTGTTAGAGGCTGAGTCGACCCCAGGGTCACAGTGCGGCTGGAAGGATTAGGCCAATTAAAAAATTTCCCGAAAGCCGATGTATACCATTACCATAGCTCTGAATAATTTTTTCTCGCTTAGTATTACTATTGAGGCTAAATAAATCCATTTCCTTCAGGCTTAAAGTCTGTGTACCCATGATTAAACAGAGTAATTTCACTACAAGAAAAGGTAAATTTGTCCCTGTGCTTAAATAATTAAACACTACACCATGAAGGCGTATGGGGTAGTGGATTTATAGATCCACATTTTCTTNATCTGGGGCTCATGACCAGATATTTATTACTGTTTGGCATTTACGGTCTTGTTTTTGTGGGGCGCCCTCTCTGACGAGAGGACGGGTCTGCCAGTGCAGTCTTTCCGTCGCCTCCCTCGACTCGCGGGGTCACGCTGGAGGTATTATGAAGTCTGCTATCTTCTGCAATATAACGCCGTGTAGTCTGTTGAAAGTCACTCGGCTTGCCATCTGCTTTCACGCTGGTGTCTTTCTGGTTTACGCGACCCTGAAGATGGAGACGATCTGTTCCTCCGAAAAATCTGTTAACTTTCAACGAAATACACGACGTTATATCCTAGAAAACAGTAAATTTTATGGCATCCTTGTTCCCCTTGTTCCATAATACGTGGAGATAGAAACATAAAGAACTCGGACGACATATTAAACATGTATAGCCTCAGTAGTTCTGTAGTTGTCTGTCCGCTGCGATAATCTCAATGAATGTTCATAGTAAGCAAGTGGAACTCCTGCTTAATAAATCAGCGATAACAGACAACACCTTTTTGCACCGCCTTCATGAATTATGCAGAATTAATGTTACTGGCTATTCCTAAACTGTCTACGTGTGGCTCGACTCCAGCTTTCCTTTGCGTGGCCAGGAGATCTTCGCCCTTGCAGTTTGTACCGTGGTGTCTGGTATTCTATTTGTCTACATTGTGTATAGGCGGAAACTTCAACAGCAACCCTCTCTACTTTCAAACTCTAATTACGCTTATTAAGTTTATTGTATGTTTTATTTTATTGAGTTATTTTACGAGTATGATGCTGTGAATATCTCCACTCTATCATACAGAGTGTTCCAGGAGGAAAGTTCAATATTCTGGGAGGTCATAGTATCGATTATTTTAAGCAAAAATGTGTACATGTGCATGTATCCTATTCCGAACGGTTTCCGAGAATGTTATTTTATTGTACAGTTCCAAAACTGTTGATAAGAAAGAGATATTACGTGCTGTTTTTAATGACGGTATTTATTGTTCCAGTGACAAAGCTGGTACAGTGCACCCAGTATAATACACTTCCGAAAATTCCACCGACAACATCAGTGAACTTTGTACCTCGTGTGAGGACATGGCGTGTTGCTCGTCTGTACAGTGTACAGTGTACTGTGCAGTGAAATAGCTCTGTCTCGGTGCAACTCGTGTGAGGACATGGCGTGTTGCTCGTCTGTACAGTGTATTGACCGTCAAACCATTTCATAATATATATCTATATGAAATTTTCGGAGACAACAAGCCCCAGCGCCACTCTGTCCACCACAAAACGTACTTGACCAGACCCCGGGATCGATCTCGGGCCGCCGCGGTGGGAAGCCAGCGACTAACCACTTGAGCTATGGCGCGGCCATCACTCTTATAGGAAGTGACGGTAAAGATAATATTATTATGAGCCAAGATTCTTAAGTCAAAGAAAAAGCCTAAATATAATTTTCAATTAAGAGAATCGCCTATTCTTAGCCAGAGTTGCTTGCGTACCAACTAAGTTCATTACTTAAACTTCAGCCTCGTCGTTAATTGAAGTTCTCCCACTCAGACAGCTCACATTAGTGAATTGCTTCCAGTACTTGCTACTGTATTCGTAAGCCAATGTTTATTCTACTACATCAAATTATTTTAAGCGGAGGATGTCAGTTCTAATTGCGTCAGAGTCTCAAGATAAAAAGTTAGGCGATTCGTGCCGTTGAGTACTAAGGACATAACGCTGTTAAGGTTCGGCCACACAGAGCGCTACGCTATGTTCGCTACGTACGCTGTGTACACTTTGCGACGCAGCTAACATAGGGAACATAGCGTATGTAGCGTGCGTCGCGTACGTAGCGCTCTGTGTGGCCCAACATTTTGACACTAGAATAAAGCACCGCCTGTAGTATACTAGTAGCTTATGTTTCTGATTGTGTGAAATTATTAGTAGAAATTACGAACAAATTTATCAAATGTAATAAATTTTTATCTGTTTATCACAAAAATTGTGTGTATTCTTCCAACGCGGTACATTTATGTGCTTCCTACTGTTCTCACAACAAAACAGTGGTTGTTTCCGTAAACACCATTAACGCGTTTGTCTTTATTATGAAGTCGAAATGTGTTTTCTTGTGATGTAGGTAATGAATTAGTAAAAGTTTAAACGAATTTCAGGCTTCAAAGATTTGCAATAAAATTCAATATCCATTTATATTTCAGTAATAGCTAAAAGTTAATCTATCCCTGTAACAGAACGTGAAGGACCATGGGGTTGTGAGACGTCGAGGTTCCCACAGTTTCTCTAGAAAAGTGGCGCGTACCTTGAGTCATGAGGTGGGAACGTTACCCCTAGACTACGGAGGCCGCTATCCCGAGACCATAGTGCGGCTGAAAGGGTTAGGTCAACAGAAAAAGTCCACCTCATCGGGATTTATGTTTCAGGAATGAAACTCAATTCTCTGTAAAATAAAGTCATAATGTGCGAACGCTGGTTGCAGGTAGTACTTTATTTGACGGTAGATGGATCTGCCACCAATAATCCCCTCTTTCTCTCGTCAACTGTCGTCATTTTCACGAGAATCCACTTTAGAAGTTTTCGAAATCTGTACTTCACATGTTTTCATAGCTGCCAACACGGGATTAAGTACGAAGAGCAGTTGCTTTACCTAATTTTTCGTTACTATATATTAATTCTCTGCATCTAAGTGACGCGCTAACCGCAAGTCGGAATATTTCCGTGACCGGCCGTTGCTCCTTTCCGTATGCCAAAGATCTCTTACGTCCCCATACATTGATGACACCACATGTAACTGTGTAGTCGTGACGCATTCAAGAAATTTCCACATGGCAGGCTACAAAATGACGGCTCATACGGAAGCAAATGTTTTTTGGTGTTACAGACCAAGGACAGAAGAGGACGTGTTTTCAAGTTACCATAACTAACAAATTTACGTGTTGTTTCTGAGAGGCCATATTTCTGCCCTGAAGATGCAGGCAATAAATTCCACCGAAATATTGGTAAGGATTTAACAGACTATATGATTTCACATTCCAGAAGCTCGCAAGTAATCCTCAGTGTCTTCCTTCCATTTACCCGCAAGAAACGATAAAGATGTGGCTAGAAAACAAACTCTATTTGTCTTATTATTTTGTACGGACTTGAAGCCTGGTCTCTGAGGAAAGGACATAAGTACAATTACATGAAAACAAAATACTGAGGAAGATATTTTTATCCAATTAGGACGAAGGAAATTGGCAATATAAAGGAAATATATCTGAGAAGAAACATCCCCATAAAGAGCAGGGAAGACTGCGTGAAGATGGCCTCATGACGTACCTTAGGGAACTAGGTTGTAATGTTGGCAGGTGTGCGGAACTGGCTCAGGATCGTGTCCCGTAGTAGTGGCGTCTGTTCCTCGGATTCTGCTAGCGGAGTGATGCCAGTTCTGCAGACAAGCGCAGTGATATAACGATATAACGATCAGTCGATATATCGAATGACTTTCAGCGTGAATGATCGAGAAATCTGGTTACAATTTTCGACTTGGAGAACAGATATTTCTCTCCTCCATAGCTCCCAGTGCCCACAACTGGTTATGGGGTCAATTTTATTCCTATGAAATGGGTACCGGGGCCCTTTCTCTGGGAGAAAAACGCTAGGACCCCAAATCTCATCATTTATTTCAAGTGCAGATTTTAGGAATGTGTGGAGCTATTTTGATACGGCGATGCTATAAAAGAGCTATCCCTGTAACAGGCCGTGAAGGCCCATAGGGTTGAAAGACCTCGAGGCTCCCACATGTTCTCTAGACAATCAGCTCACAAATGGCGGTGAGGTTGTCAGTCTTAAGCTCCTGCCGCCCTTTACCCCCAAGAAGATTCCTGATCCTCATTTCTGTTAGAGGCTGAGTCGACGCCAGGACCATAGCGCTGCTGGAAGGATTAGGTGAACTGAAAAATCCAATGGCCTCGTCGTGGCTCAAACCCGCGACTTACCGGCTTGTAACATAATGCTTCAACCAACTACGATATCGCGTGGCCACTCTTAAAGGCGTGATGCTTAATTAAATGCAGGGACACATTCATCAATCAATCAATCAATAAAGACTGATCACAGATCGCTGAGAATCTCTTTAAATCACGGCTGGACGTCGAGTACCTGTAACTCCTGCAGAAGCAATGAAGCAGTCACGGGTGCAAATGTGACGGGAAGCCGTCCAGTTATGTTGAGTGACGTCTTACCTATGTTACATGCTTCAATGTTCTTGTGTATAGTTTCGACTTGTTATGAACTTGAAGGGAAGGTGAAAGTGGATTCTTGTGTAAGAACTCCATATTTCTCTGGACAAGGCCGTTATATTATGCTAAACTTTCTGTCCACGTACAGAGGCAATGACCAGGGAAGTGTGGTCGTTTCTAATTGAAAACATAAAGTTCTGGGAAGAACAAATCCCTTACTTTACTTCGATACGACATGGACCGCACAGAAAACTGCAAAATTTGGGGGTTACAGCAAAGCGCTCTCATTAGCCCCCTTGATAAGATATGTACTGGCATAGAAAACGAAAAACTGGGGGGGGGGGCACAAAGACAGCAAGATGATTTCATAAGAGTCCTTTATTTTTTTTTCAAAATGAGGAAATCAGTTCAAAAATAAGAGAAATTTTGAAAATAAGAGTGCAGAAAATACAACATGATAGGAAAAATAGAAGTATTATTTTGGACATTGTCCATAATGTTAAATGTTTTTTTAACTAAATTTTACGAAAACCGGATCTGTTTCCATTATTAAGCCCAAGGAAAGTTATTTCCTGAACGGTCGGAAGGATTGCATACATGTTCAGTATCTAGCAGTCTACATACCATGGGACGATGTCAGCTGCATATGAATATTCTACTTAAAAACGGTGCTGCTCCACAAGAGCCCCAAAACAAAAATTTGCGACTTTCTCGAAAGCGAGTCCAAAGATTTTGGTTACAGTGCAATAATTTACGGACAGTATTTCTCTAAACAAAACTGCGTCTTTGATGACGTCAGAATATTAACGGTAGGCACATCAGCGGCCCAAACGCGTATATGAGAAAGGGTGTGGCGCGTCTTCACACAGATCCCGTTCTGACATAAAAGGTAAAGTCCTCTGTTCTTAACTAATTAAGCACTACGCCATGAAGGTGTATGGGGGAGTGGATGTATAGATCAATATTTTCTTGATGTCAGTACTAGCTGGAGGTGAGTGGTCAGTTTCACGTCACTACCGCCTTACCCCGTGGGAGCAACACCGGGTGCCCCGTGTATAGGAGACTGGGTGGGCCCCAGAGCCGGTCTGGACGATATGAAGGAGAGAAATTCTTCTTTTTAAATATTAACGGTTTTGCGAAACCTGCTGCCAAAACTACTGAATATTTTGGCAGCAAATTTTTTTCCGAAATGTCAGTAACATTATGCCGGAGTGCATAGCTACATATCCAACAAACCGAGTTCGATGGAGTGACGGTAACGCTCTATATTTGGACTTCGGAGATACTCGATTCGAATCTCGAAGCTGACATCAGTTATCCTGAACGATATTCCTCCCAGGTTTTCTCAGTCCCTCCAGGCAAAATCCGCGGTAGTTATAAATTACGCTACGACTGTTTCCAGCTCACCATTCATAAATCATCCTACCATTAGAAGCTGCTTGTCCTACGACACTGACACCATCTGGAAGTAATTTATAAGAAAACTCCACATTCCAGATGTGACAGTTACAGCCATGAGAAACCCAAATCCAACAAGCTAAAAATACTGAACAAGAACTGAACATATTCGTGTACACACATCCTGAGATGGAAAAGAAGATTGTTATAAACACTATAAACTTAAGTGCATTTCACTTAACAACGTACGTTAAGCAGTAACTTAGGTTAGCCAATGCGGTCAGTGTAATCGCTAGTTATGGGCTAAGTACACATTCCTGGCGGTTGACTGGTCTTCCTGCTAACATATGCAGATAGACCCTGGAGACCATGTCGTCCCTTATCCGCTACAGGTATATCTTCCCCGCGGATAAAACAGCCTAAGCGGGAAACTAACCGATATTGGAAGGCATTGAGCTATATATCTACGCTCTCCTGCACGTACTCTCTGAACGGTGCTTAAGTAAGCTCTTTCAGTTCAAGTATTCTCTTCGGGATGCTACAGAATGACACAGTTGGTCAAGAAAGTGTACAGTTAGATTTGTTACAAATTTTCCTCCCTTCTGAATTTACAAAAATTGTTCGAAAAAAGATCCTCCATGTTCAATGCAGTCGATCACAGCTACTGCACGGTCTAAGCTATGAACTGTCTTCGACCTCTTGAACACTGGGATCGTGGGATCAAATCTGTTTGTGTTGTTCTGTGTGTAGGTAGCGGACTTGCGACGAGCCGATCCCCCGGCCAAGGTCTAAAGGGCTGTAGAGACATAGAGAGAGAATATTCAATGCATAACTCACAACGCTGCGATACGTTTCTACAGATCCAGGGGCTGTCAATATGACTTATTTATGTTAACCCACTTTTGGGGCCACTCTGTATATTCTGTATACGGAAATAAGAGTTGTGTTTGTAGTTCGCAGATTTTCTGATGGCAGTTGGGAAGCTAAAATCGTCGCTTTGTAGCCACCCCCTACAGTACGACAGTCCGCAGTGAAAGTGATGCTATTAGAGGGTTAGACATGTTGTGACACAGTGTGTAAACAGTACACAGTATATCGGAGTGTATATTAAGCCCAAGATTGGAAAACTTGCTTATATGTTACCAATATGCTGGATATTAATATATGTGGATTATGGAATTTCTGGCCTTTCTTCATCGTGAAGACTTCCTAAACGAACACATTTTGGTAACTCGATATATTTGTACAGTTTTGTATTCCGACAGTGGCAACTCTGAACCTGGAAAATGAATAATATTTTACGAAAAACTTTTTAATATTTTAATTTTTTACAATTGTTTAATTATCTAAAATCATAGGAAATAATCTTGGGATAGTTTCACTTGCATGTATCCCTGAGGATGCCACTGTAAATATCTAAACATATCGGGAGAATGATGAGTTCTTAACTAATTTCAGCAACTTGTTTTGCAACTGACTGTATTGTGATGATTATAAAAATAAATATAGCCTTTACTTTCACATTATGCCAACAAATTGCTTTCATCACCAGATTCAAAAAATTAATAAATGACTTTTCTCAAGTTAAAACGTAACTGAAATTCGCAGTGATTTTTCTGGAAATCCAATCTAGAATGAATATGTCTACCATCCTCCACAGCAATATTCCAACTTTGTTACAAAAACGAATAAAGCACTTTGAATGAAATTAACAGTGGTACAGTATCATAAAAATCTATTAGCTAACGGACGTATTGGTGTGAGAGTACTAAACTTGAGGCACACTTGGTGGTTTCATAACTTAATATTACAGACTGACTGCCTCTGTGGTCTAGTGATCAGATTTTCAAAGGTTCGGGTTCGATTCCCGGCGCTACCAGATTTTTTTGAGAAATAGTGGGTCTGGAACGGGATCCACTCGGCCTCATGAGGATAATTGAGGAGCTATTTCAAGGAAATAGCGACTCCGGTCTAGAAACCCGAAATTAACGGCCTTGGGGATCCGTTGCGCTGAACACGCGACACCCTCTATCCGTTGAATATGGCACTAACTTCGCCGACAAGCGGCGGTCGCTCGGTCGATAGAGTTCGCTTTCGGACTAAAACCACGGAGTTCGTTTTGTTTATGTCACAGATTACGAAAACTTTACATAAAAGTTACCGAGCAGGTTGAAGCAGCGGTAATGTTCTAAGCTCATTTCCAGGAGATACTCCGTTCGAATCTCTGTCAGAACAGTCGTTTATAATGATTGAGGTTTTTCAAGGTTATCCTCCAGACAAATGTCGGGGTAATGTCTCGATTAGACCACGACGGATTCCTTACAAATCCCTCACCATACATCATTCAGCAGTCCCTCTGCTCACCATGTTACAGTCTAGACACTGAACAGCGCTGTAAAATAACGAGATAAGAGAAAAGCATGAAATTGACGTAATGTAAAAAGGTTAAGCTGTCCTGTAACAGGCCGTGAAGGCCCATAGGTTTGTGAGACGTCCAGGCTCCCACATTCCTATACAGTCGGCTCACAGATGGCGGTGAGGCTGTCAGCGTTACGCGCCGACCGCCCTTTACCACCAGGAAGATTCCTGGTACTCATTTTTGTTAGAGGCTGAGTCGAACCAAGGGCCATAGTACGGCTGGAAAGATTAGGTAAATCGAAGAACTCCACCTCATCGGGACACGAACTCGCGACCTTCCGCCTTGTAGCAAAGTGCCTCAACCAACTACGCTACCGCGTACTTGTCGAAAGCCGTTCTACTACATTTGGTCAATTTTATCTACTTAGAGCGAGAATGGTCCAAATGTTATAAGCCAGAATCAGGTGCCAGATACATTAAATTAGTGAAATATCTTTCAAGCACGCATGGCGGGCATGTCACATCTATACACCATTTCCTTATGTACTTCAGACTGCCGGACTGAACATTTTGGCTTGAAATTTTTGGTCCTCATGGCAACAGCCATTAAGAATACAGTCTTCTAGGAACTGACACAGCGTAATTTTGTTGAGATATGCAGAAGTTTCCAAGGGACCTACCTAAGGGTACTATGGCATATAGATACAGTATTTACGCATGTATAGGCTGCGTGCGTGTATAGGCCGCAGCACAATTTTCAGACAGAAATTATAGAAAAAATAATTTTCTTGTAATATTATTTCAGGAGTAGAACACCCTGTATTACTAATTATGAATATAATTTTTTTTTTAATGAAGTGTGATTTCGAATATTTCGAATATAAGCCGCACCCCAGTTTTCCTCTTGAATTTTTGATAAAAAATGTGCGGCCTATACATGCGTAAATACGGTATATTTCCAGGCAACGATCGTGAAACATAAAACAAGACAACAGCCGTTGCTAGGTAGCAGATCCTTAACACGCAACAGCTGAACTATAAAAATAGAAACTTTTGGAAACGGTATTTTCTACTCGGTACGTGCAAAGGGGTTATAAAACGAGGATTTTTCCCCCTTGGCACTACAGCCCCAGTGGGCCTAGGCCTACCTTCATGAACTCCGTTCACTTCGGTTTTTCTAGATCTTACACATACGGTAGGACTCCTTGGGCGAGTGATCAGCTCGTCACATGGCCTCTACCTGTAGACAAACAGAGAAAAACGCACACAAACATCCATTCCCTGAGTGGGATTCGAACCCACGATCCCGGCTTCCGAGCGAGTGAAGACAGTGCATGCCTTAGACCGCTCGGCTACCGTGACCGGCATATAACGAGGATACCAGTTGTAAAGTAAATTTATCTATGAGTTACAGTTAGTTAATAGTCAGTGTGTGTGAAGAAAAGGCTACGATGTTGATGCAAAATGGCCGCCAGCCTAGGAGTTAGTTAGTTTAGCACCGAAAGAATTGTAATGACGAAAACATTTCTTCGGTGCAGTAAGCACAGAAGGTGAAGAATCTCTGCTGTTAAAATGACACCTGAGCATGGCTGTAGTAAGTCACTGTTGTTATTATTATTATTTTGGCTTTACAGCCCTTTGTTGGGCGTTGGCCTTTCATTTCTCAGTTTCTAGATTCTATACACAGTCGGTAGGACTCCTTGGACGGGGATCAGACCATCGCAAGGCCGCTACCTAGGTACAGAACAACACAAACACAGAAAAATCGCAAACAATACACACATCTATGCCTTGAGTGGGATAAAAACCCACAATCCCTGCGTTCGAGGGAGCGAAGACAGTTCATACCTTAGACCAAGCAAGCATTGTGATCGGCTGCTGCAGTGTGTGAAGTGCTTAAGCTGATGGTTATAAAATTGCGTGCAAAAACAGTACTTATTGTATTCCCTATGCCGAAAAGAGGGGAAATGTATAGCTGGTTGTTTTGTATTTGTACTAGGGGTCTAAATGCAGGAGAACCAGACATTAACAAAATATAAACATGATAGTGAAGTGTTATTCCACCTCTGAATTTTCAGCTATGTACGTAGCGCGGTGTAACAATGAAGATGGCTATGCTCTGGATGAGGAAGACAGGTACTTCTGTTAGTAAAAATGTATTATGAATTCATCTGAAGCTGTCATGTTTAATATAGCGAAATAAGACTGTCTGTTGCCTCAGACATGGTTGCTGCTGAGACACACTCATTCGCCCACTGGGTCTATCGCCCACACACTCAATTCAATCACCCACAGACTGAAGCGCTTTTTCTGTTGTTATTATCAAAGGCAGTGGTTGAGGAGCTATGCTACAAGCCGGAAAGTCGCGGTTTCAAGTCCCGATGAGGTCACTGGATTTTTTTCAGTTGACCTAATCCTTTCAGCCGCACTAGGCCCTGAGGTTTACTCAGCCTCCAACCAGGAACTAATTAAATGATTTTCCTGGGGAGTAAAACACGGCCGGCGAATAAGACTAACAACCTTACCGCCATCTTTGAGGCGATTGTCTAGATAATGTGGGACCCTCAACGTCTCACAGCTCTATGGGCCTTCACGGCCTGGTACAGGGATAGCTTTACTTTATTATTATAGGTAATATTTAGTGACATTTATGTCTCGATATTGACAGTACTTCTCATGAATGACCTTGGAGATTTGGAAAACCACGAACACACAGAGTATCCAGTATGTGAGCAAACAAACTCCCTGGTTTCAGTCCGCAAGCGAACTATACCGACCGAGCGACCGCCGCTTGCCGGCGAAGTTAGTGCCAACTTTAGCGGATAGTGGGTGTCGCGTGGTCAGCGCAACGGATCCCCACGGCCGTTAATTTAGGTTTTCTAGACCGGAGCCGATATTTCCTTCAAATAGCTCCTCAATTATCCTCACGAGGCTGAGTGGACCCCGTTCCAGACCCACTACTTCTCAGAAAATTTGGAAGCGCCGGGAAACGAACCCGAGACCTCTGATTCTGTTGCCAGGAACTCTGACCACTAGACCACAGGCGGTATGTGAGGCGCTCTAAAAGCTCCTCAGGACACAGCCACCCAAATTATAGTCCAATTCGGAATTCTATAAATAACAATTATCATAGATGTACAGAATAAGGTGGGTCTACAAAATACCTTTAGCCGATGAGATTGTCCGCGCGGTCTAAGGCATGAACCGTCTTCGCCCTCTCGAAGACCGGGTTTGGATTGGTAATTGAATTTACTGAACACTTACAGGTCGTAATTATATGTAACGATAGCGCTATCGCTAATTCACACAATCTACGATTCACTACAGCGAGCACTAAATTTTCTCTATCTGCTGTATGTTCACCGGTTGTCTCCTGGAAACGGCTTCCAAAGCGGTAACTTCCTCAGCTTCTGTGTTCATGTGTTTACCGGCCGACTACTGTCTCACAACTAACTAAATTCTAGACCTCACAGAAAACACATCAGAGTCAGGGTCAGGGTCAGGGTTGCTTTACGACTGACGGTTTACTTCCAAACAATTCGTCTGGCGACAAACCCCTTGAGACTCACGACCAGTATTTTTTCAACTGAATACATGTTTTTATAGTCCTCATGTAACAGTCTCTCTGAAGAAAAGATGGGTTTGTACTTTACAATTGCTGCTGGGCCTCGCCAGCGCAGTCATTCTCAGGTCCGACTCCCGCGGGACTCGTGACCACATTTTATTGTCTCAGATTCGACACTCCCCAAACCTGAAGGGACAGGTACACATATTTATTTCCCACAGGAAGAGGGTGGTCCGACTATACCCTCGGGCACTGGGGTTCCTTTTCTTCGCTTCCTACGACTCACAGGGATACGGTGGGGGTATTCGAACCCGCCTCCACATGGGGTCAGAAAACACTTCTCGCCAACATCTCTTCTACTGTTGCGTCACGTAGCTCTCGCATGGACCGACCAGAGACGACCGCTTCGCAGTTAGACCATTGGTGTGTGTTAGGAATCCGTTGCGGCCATTAACTAGCAACGGCCATTGTTTACAAAGTCATTACATAGCAACGGGTCTATATGCCAAATATTAAAACTTCAACTAAATATTGTGTAGGTGCGTAATTACACTTTAAAGCAGCGTCGCAGTTAGAGCAACGAGAATAAATTGAAATGAGCGCAGAAAACAATCCAATTGAATTCACATAACACGAACAATATATGACGTGAAAACAGGATAGAGGGCAAAAAGACATTAATTAACGACATTGTAACAAACGGCAAAACGGGCTAAAAACTTCGTATAGAGGCATAAGTGGGAATTGTTATCCAGCTAAACTATACCTTCATATTTCCACAGCACTCTCAGCAACAGGCAGTTCAGCGTCTATGCTCTTCAAGATGCCAATCAGACTCATGCCTCGTGCTATTAGTACCCGGAGAGAGGCCTTTTGAAGTTCAGATTGCCGTGACGAACTGCACAGCTATGACCCAATAGGTACGCGCTACTGATCGGGTTATATCACATTCATGTTGTGGTCTTTTGGGATATTAGTCCATGTAAGAAGTAAGGGAGAAGAGGAACGCTTATAGGCATTTAGCAGTAAAGCCAATGGGAAAGAGATTAGAAGGAAGACATAGACGTAAGTGGGAGAATAATATTAAAACGGATGTCACACACACAGGACTGAGTGACATTGACTATTTTAATCTGGTTGAGAATAAGAACCTTATATTGGAGATAAAATAAAAACCAAGTCATGAAAGCGTATGAAGCAATGAAGGTATACATCCATGTATTCTTAATCTCGTTATTAGATGGAGGTAAGTAGCCAGTTTAACGCTTCAGCCGCTTTAACCTCAAGAAAGGCCCCCCCCGTATCCTTCAGATAGGACATCTGAATGAGGTAGACAAGAGAACAAATAAATTAATATTAGGGAAACTAAACAATAAAAGTAAAAAGTAAAGTAAAGGTGTCCCTGTAACAGGCCGTGGATGCCCATAGGGTTGTGAGATGTTGAGGTTGTCAGTCCTATGCGCCGGCCGCCCTTTACCCCCAAGAATATTCCTGGTACTCATTTCTATTAGAGGCTGAGTCGACCTCAGGGGCACAATGCGGCTAGGATTAGGTCAATTGAAAAAAACCTAATGACCTCATCGGGACTTAAACCCAGGGCCTTCCTACTTGTAGCATAGTGCCTCAGCCAACTATACTACCTAAACAATACTTAATTTAAATATTAATTGGTGAAGTTTGTGTCTTTTCTGTCACTTCGCGTTATTATTTACTGATCATTCTTCTTTAATATTATCACAATTTCTCAATATAATTAATGTAAAATTGTTATATGAATAAAGAAAGAATAACAGAGAATACACACAGCTTTATAAAACACGTATTATGAAACATGCAGTACACGAGAAGACTAGTGTCCTCATGAGGCTGTCTGTTGTTACGAATTCAGAATACAGAGACTATTTTTGGCGACAGAATTGTTTGTTACAGGCCCGCTGGAGGGAAAGCAGCTACTGCGGCTACAGGATTGCTATATAAAACGGGGGAAAACTCGACAACGCACTTTCCTCGTGTCCGCCATCGTCATCATGCAGACAGTGAGTACCAGCGCAAGTGCGGGAGCTAACAGTATGTTAGCTCTAGCCTTGCTGAAGTTTCTGACCTCAGTCCTTCAGAATTCCGATTCAAGTTTCAAAATAATTACAAGCAACAACTATTAATTTTATTTATAATTTTAATCTATTGATTTTCTCTGAACAGCGATTTTTATCTCTCAGGAACGCCAAAATAAATTAATTTGGGACAAGCGGTAGTGTATTTGGTTGAGGCACTATACTACAAGCTGCAAGGTCGCGGGTCTGATTCCCGATGGGGTCACTGGATTTTTCAATTGACCTAATCCTTCCAGCCGCACTACGGCCCTGGGGTCTACTTAGCCTCTAAGGGAAATGAGTGCCAGGAATCTCCTTGGCGTTAAAGGGCGACCGGCGCCTAAGGCTGACAGCTTTACCGCCATCTTTGAGCCGATTGTCTAGAAAGTGTGGGAGTCTTGACGTCTCACAACCCTATGGGCCTCCACGGCCTGTTATAGCGATAGCTTTACCTTCTCCTAAGGCGAATTTTGAAGTAGTACCATAAATAACCAATCGTTACGAAGCCCTCCACATGCACTACCTACAATTGTCTTAAGAGCATTCTCTGTAACCAACACAGGCTCTGGAGGTTTCGTAACAGATTTTTCGGGGTAGTGTTATTAATGCCGGGCCAAATCCAAAATTTGGAGACCCAGGAACTACTCTCATTCTGACCCCCATCCTTTGCCCTGTCTTGCATGGGTGGCTCTACCAGGAGCTTGCGCTCCCGCCAGCATAGCTCTCCGGATCAATTGGGCGCAGTCCTCCTCCTTAAAATAAGACTGTAGTCCTCTAGGAGGACCTTGTGTTACCAGATTACGTAATGCCAAGCCTAACAGAAGCCATGTCACCGTAACATCATCATGAGTGTCATTTTTCCTGCTGGCTGCTACCAATGTGTGTGTCTGTTCTAGATCGCCCTACTGCTCCTGGTCGTGGCCGTTGTTTTGGCTCTCCCTGTGCCACAGGAAGTGCAAAAAGGTGTGATTCCAGTCCTCCAGCGCACAGAGGTCAGAGATGAAGTGGGACAGTTCTCCATCAGGTAAGACTCGAACCATGTACGTACAGGATGAAATCCTGGCAGCTTCCTTAAATAAGACACAAAAATAAAAGGAGCAATAAAAGTTAAAATATAAAGCAATCCCTGTAACAGGCCCATGGGATTGTGAGATGTCGAGGCTTCCAGATTTTCTAGAAAATCGGCTCACAGATGGCGATGAGGCTGTTAGCCTTACGCACCGGTCGCCCTTTAATCCCAGAAAGATTCCTGGTACTCATTTCTGTTAGAGACTGAGTCGAACCTAGGGTCGCAGTGCAGCTGGAAGGATTAGGTTAACTGAAAAATCCAGTGAGCACGTCGAGAATCGAACCCGTGACCTCCCAGTTTGCAGCATAGTGCCTCAACAAACTACACTACTCCCGTTACATTTGTAATTGATCGAATTAAAGAGCGCTTACTTTGATGATGTAGTTTTAATATTAACAGGCCGCGCCATAGCTCAAGCTGTTAGTCGCTGGTTTCCCACCGCGGCAACCCGGGTTCTATCCCGGGTCTGGTCAAGTGGGATTTGTGGTGGACAAAGTGGCCCTAGGGCAGGTCTTCTCCGAGTACTTCGATTTCCCCTGCTAATCTGCATTCCACCAATTGCTCCACAATCACCCTCACCTATCATCTGGGGCTGGTACAATGGGCCAGAAGTGGCCGCAGTACAAGGGACTTAGACCCACCCCACTAGTAGTAAAAAAATACAATGTTAATAAAATTATAACCCGGAATGTCTAGGTATTACGGCATAAATAAGAGCAAGGTATGTTAGTCCCGTAGTGAAGCTTAAATCATGAATACAGCTTATTAAGTCAATTAAATTAGAAGCATGAACCAGAGCCTGTCACTCTTATGTGCAATGTTATTCATGTTCTCCTATATAATAACGTTACACCATCCCCCGAAGGAAAGGCGGGTTCTACAATTCACATAAAAAAAAAACAAAATTTTAAGTTCCTGAAGACTGACGTCCATTAATATTCGAAACCTTGCGAAACATTATTTCATTATAAATTATATCCTCTAGCCAAGTACCATCCGTGTCAAATGCAAAAGGGATTGGTGTAACTCAGGGGCGCCATGATAATTATGGGGGGTGAGTTTTGTAATTGCCGGTGGAAAGAATGTCTTAAAAATGATAGCAAGTTGACTCAGAAATCAAAATGACTTACGGTTGTCGACCGTGTTATTTCCGTGACAGCTGACATCATGCAAAATTCCTTCTATCAGCTGACCAACATGTAACTATAATTTAGGTTTGACGTTTTCACAGGACGGACTAAAATTCCGGGATGTGACGCCGTGTGTTCTGGGCCTCATACTTGCTTCTTGCCGGAAGTACTTTCATACGAAACGTTGGTAAAATTTTACCTTAATATAGAGCATCATGCCGGTCACGGTAGCCGAGCGGTCTAAGGCATGAACTGTCTTCGCTCGCTCGAAAGCCGTGATCGTGGGTTCGAATCCCACTCAGAGCATGGATGTCTAGTGTTTGTGTGTGTGTGTGTTTTTCTGTGTTTCTGCCTTGCGACGAGCTGATCACCCGCCCAAGGAGTAATGCCAAATGTCTAAAATCTAGTAAACCGAAGTGAAACGGAGAGTTTCATGGTGGCAGCCCAAGGTCCTAAATTGGGGCTGTAGCGACAACGGGGGGAAAAGAATACAGCATCACATCCCACAAGATCAAATTCTTCATAATATATCCTAGTAAGCAATAAATTACATGGTCGTCATCTCCTGTAGCGTCTCGAGTTCGATCCCAGATCCTGTCATGCGGGCTAATTTTGTGGAAAAAGTGACACTGGGGAAGGTTTTATCCAATTCTCATTCCACAACTGCTTCAAGTACAGTCTCGATAATGCTTAGCTAACTCCATGGAGCTGAATGCGTCTTGGGAAGCAGCCAGTCGCTTATATGCTCAAGAATTTTATGGAACCGAAAGTTCATTACCATGTTCACAGGAGTCTGCCACTGTTCCCCACACTGAACAAGACGAATTCAGTTATCATCATATTTCTATAGGATCCTTTTTAATATTGTCGTTCCACCTATATCCATATCTTCGAGGTTGTCTCTTTCTTTCTGGATTTCCCACCAAAAAGGTGTCTCTATCTATCTTCTCCCCATGCGTACTGGAAACAAGAGGACACGCACATCTTGACAGAGTTGTTAAATAACAAAATTAAAAATAAATTATACAGGAAACTCAATAAAGAATCCGAACGGGATTAGAAGCAACTGTAACCGGATTAACTGCTCCAGATATTCGATTCGGGGACATGGAGACACTAATTGGGTTTTTCCGGGCTCTCAATCGCTCGCTGAAGGTCGCAAACAAGTGGACAGAACTCTAATTGGAGGCCACAAAACGCGACGGAGCGGTACGTAGCACAAGAGACCCAAAGTCCATCCCTTCCTCAAGATGAGGTCCCTATATTTGTGTTACTAATTACAGCTGAACAAATTAAAGTCAGGAGTTGCCGGAGTTGAACCTCCCGTCTCTTACATAAACGCAAACTTCAATACACACAGAGATCTATGGTTTTTATGGGTTTGAAACTTCGTCTTTTACCGCAAGGCAAAAATAAAGGCTCAGGGTGTTTGAGAAGAGAACGCTTAGGAGAATACATTAATTTTTTCTTATTCGCTTAGTGGGAGGGGGGGTGGAGTCCAGCTGGGTCCATGGCACGGTGGCCAATGACTGATCTATTGTATCTGCCCCGGGTGATTATGATGATGGAGAATTTGGTGGAATGAAGATTGGGAGGGGAAACCGAAGTATTCGGAGAAAACTCGCCCCAGCGTCACTGTGTCCACCACAAATCCCACTTGACCAGACCCGGGATCGAACCCGGGCCGCCGCGGTGGGAAGCCAGCGACTAACCGCTTGAGCTATGGTGCGGCCTTAGGAGAATACCTTAACCTAAGACAGAGGATGAAAAATCTTTATGAAATTACACAATTTACTGATTCATAATTTTCAGTCTTCTCAAATATTATATTATTAGGAATATTAATTTAAGGGGAATGAAATGGCAAGGACATATGGCACACATACGAAGATTAAAACTACTGTGGCGTATAGAACCGTTACTAAGCAGTGACTCTGTAAAGAAAGACATTTCTGGGTGAACGGCCCTGTAAAAACGTTCCCGCTGCAACAAATAGGGTTACTGTTGAAAATTTGGTGTTTTCTATGTGGTCCGTGCCGAGATGTTCTAACCAGGACGTTTGGAGCAGTGAGGCCAGGTCGAATACCTCCATAGTAGCCCTGCGAGTCGTATGAGGCGGCGAAAGGGGAAAGTCAAACCTGAGGCAGTAAAATATGGTCGTGAGTCTCACGGGACTTGGACCCGAGAAAGACTGCACTGCCAAGGGCAAGCAGCATATACAAAAGACAGACCCGTCTTCTCGTCAGAGAGGGCTCCCCACAAAAAAAAAAAACAAGACCGTAACTGTCAAACAGTAGTAGTAAATATCTGGTCATGAGCCCCAGATGGAGCTCGACACCAAGACTTAATGACTGTCTGACCATCACTTTGACTTTGACAGTGAATTCAGTTGTGGGTAGCATTAGCCAGCGGGCAACGGCGTAAGTACAGAAGCTGAAGAATCTCCATTCCTGAGAGCTGTTACCAAGCAACGGCTAGGGAAGTCTATAAAAGACTGAGGCTTAGCATGTGCTGTAGTGATTTGTAAAGTGCGTTGATCAGCGATAGCCCTGTAATTAATTGTAGTTGCGAGTGGCGTGTACAAGCGGCAAGTAATTCCATTCACCAATCCAAACCCCGTCTATAGTCACTCCAAATCATGACAAAACAATAATTTCAGCCCAACATTTGATTTATTCTTGTTTTCATTAAGACTGCTTCAATGGCTCGTATGATAGGATGATCAGATAATATAAGGAGCATGGGGAGAAGTGGTAATGGTCTAATTTGAGGTACTATCCCAGAGTTTATTTGATGAGACTGATGAAAACCGAGGATAATGACAGTCATGATATCCATCCTCAGGTCCGTGATTTGTGTCCGGGACTTCTTGCATACGAAGCAGGAATACCAACCTTGCGACAGTGCCCGAAACATTCGGGTTGGGTCAGAAAAACTGAAGAACTGAGGCTAATATTGAAGTAGATCTCAGAGAAATAATATATGACGGTTAATTAGATTAAACTGGCGAAGAAAAGAACTCTGCGGCGAGTCTTTATAAACAAAAGAGTGGCTTCTCCGGTTCCATTAGACGCTGGAATTTCATGACGGCCAGAGACTCCACGGCTCTGACAATCTGCAGTAACTTGACTCGTTTCTCCAGATAAATAACGCGAAAACAACTTGAAACGGCTTGCAGTTGCTACGTTTGTATTCGTTTAATTATGTTTCTAGCAGGGCTGTCGGCAATTATCTGAGATTACACGGCGTCCGGGTGATCACAGTGGCCGCGCGGTCAAAGGCATGAACTGTTTTCGTCCCTTCAACCACTGGGGTCATGGGTTCAAATCCACTCGCGTCATGGATGTCTGCGTGCGTTTATTCTGTGTGTGGGTAGCGGCCTAGCAACAGGCTGACCCCCCATCCAAGGAGTCCTACCGACTGTGTATAGGATCTAGAAACTGAAAAAGCAGCCAAGGTCCGAAAGGGGGCTGTAGAGTCATAGATAGTTGGATGGAAGGATGGATGGATAAATAGACAGATAGATAGATAGATAGATAGATAGATAGATAGATAGATAGATAGATAGATAGATAGATAGATAGATAGATAGATAGATAGATAGATAGATAGATACATAGATAGATAGATACAACGTCGAATAGTAGAAATATAAGGCAATAATGAGTGGCAAAATACGTAAAATGAAGTGGCCCTTGTCGAATTACAAGCTTTATCCCGGAAGTTTATTGAGGAAACTGAGGAAAACCACAAAATATCTGTCAGGATACTCCGTGTTCCCGTTGGGATTCCAAAACATAAGCTCCCGAATACAAGTTAGAAGCGTCAGCGTTTTGAGTCAAACTCCTCTGTTCTGGTTTTCATATAAGAAATAGTTTACTATGTATTCACCAACATTACTCAATTCTTTAGCGCCAATACCAGGGGCGTAAAAATCTTGTCACTGAGCCGAACAGGTAGTGAAAATATGAATCTTATGTACAAAAATACAGTGCACTTTCTTACATAAACACCAAGGTATTTTTAAGATGTTGAGAGTTCAGCCAGAAATGTCATATACGTATTATAAATGCTTCCGTATTACTAACTCCCCTTGCTTACTTTTATTCATTTACTGTCCTACATGTTATCGAATGATACGTCGAGGCCGATGTTTAACAGTCTCTCGCACGAATTAACACGGAAAAGTAGTGAGTGAATCTTGAACTACCTCCTTTATGTTTTATATACATCCACATGAAAATATTATTATTACTCAAATAACAGGCAGGATACACTGAAAAACAGAATGACTGCTCGTTCGTGACCAACTACGAGCACATACAATACATACGTGCAATATTTTACGACTCGGCAATGGTTTGCTTTGGCAATCAGAAATTTGTGTTAACAATGATAAATCACACGCTTATAAAAAAAGACTCCGTGGCTTTAGTCCACAAGTGAAGTATACCGACCGAGCGACCGCCGCTTGTCGGCGAAGTTTGTGCCAATTTTAGCGGATAGATGATGTTTCATGGTCAGCGCAAAGAATCCTCACGGTCGTTAATTTCGGTTTTCTAGACCGGAGCCGCTATTTCCTTGAAAGAGCGTCTCAATTATCTTCGCTAGGCTACGTGGATCCCGTTCTAGACCCAATATTTCTCAGAAAATCTGGTAGCGCCGGGAATCGAACCCGGGACCTCTGTATCTGTAGGCAGGAACTCTGACCACTAGACCACAGAGGCGGTCATCACACGCTTATAGAACATGTTATTATATATAATGACAAATAATCCTTATTTTTTACCTCTTAGAAAATACTCGCATAGCCTTATCATTATTCAATTATGATTTATTCACCATGTTATAGTATTTTTAAATATAAAATAATATTAATGTTATAAGATTTTATTTTATCGTACTTTTATTAAAGTATGTATGACTGGAATTTCTCCTCATAACGTTTATAGGACGAGCGATTGAATTCTTGTAGTCATAACATTTCATGTAATATATATATATAAGAGATTGGTTATGTTAACTGCAGACGCTGTATGTACATATGCAGCCCACCCGAATGGCTAAAGCAACATCAGAGAGAGATATTTATAGCGAACATCAATGTATTTTATGACTAAAACACTTATCACTTGAAAAAGTCTACATAACTCAGCTAAACCTTCCTATTACTCCCTGAGAGGCAATATATATTAGGGATGCGAAATGTCTGATCCGAGTGAGCAGTAAGTACAGTTTTATGCAAAAATGCAAGACATTAAATTCTACAGATAACACAAAATTTTTTACTTACTCACTCACTCATGGAGCTGAGCCCTTCTTGAGGAGCCGTCAATTCTGCAGCTACTCAAGAATTTCCCAGCATTTTATGGAACCTGAAGGTTCATTACCATGTTCATAAGAGCCCTCCGCTGGTCCCTATCCTAAGCCAGATCTATCCAATCCATATCATCCCATCCTATCTCTCTAAGATTCATTTTAATACTGTCCACCCACCTACGCCTTGGTCTTTCTAGTGGTCCACTTCCATGTGGATTCCCCACCAATATCCTATATGCCTTTCTCTTCTCCCCCATTCGTGCATGAAGATTTCCTATTTATTTTTCTTGTTTTCGATTGTCTGCTGAAGCAACTGAAGGATTTGTTTTCGTGTATACTGACCGACTTACAATGATCAAGAACAAAAGACTGTGATAACATTGGGTCATAGTCACTAATATATCTCAAATTTAGACCAAAGAATGCTCGATCGACATAACAACATGTTTTCTCCACCAGTTACTTGTCCGGAGACGGAACCGCGGTCAGCGAGCAAGGTGCCCTGAAGCCCAATGCTGATGGTAGCGACAATGTTCTGGTGCAGCAAGGTTCATTTTCGTATACCAGTCCCGAAGGGAACCCCATCCGAGTAACATATGTGGCTGATGAACTCGGGTTTCGTCCAGAAGGTTCCCACCTGCCAGTAGCCCCAGAAGTGGCGCCACCGACTTTCTAACAGCGACAGGCTCTGTCCATCCTAACATTCGTGTAAAATGCATACAAACCTTGTCTATGCATGTATTTCAGTCTAGCTTTGTAATGTGATGTTTTAGTTTTTTACTGAAAATTATGTGTATCAGAAATGTCACTCAAAGGAAATTCAAGAATATTCTACTGTAAATATACAATAACATTTAGGCAGACTTCGTAAACAATATATACATATATAAGTATTCAGAAATAATTATAAATTGCATTAAAAATCCATTCTAAAAAGTTCTGACGATATATTTAATTTCTCATTGTGAAATTTCTGGACTTTACCCATCTAGTATTCCGAAGTAACATGACGTTTCGGAATATAATTCTGCTTCTGTCCTCATGATAAAAATTGGCGAGGTACCTCTTCAGATGGGACAATTACAAAGAGGTAATTTGAAACACTGAATTAACTGATTCTTTCCTTTTGTACATTCATGAAACCATCGACTTAGTTAGTTAGTTATTGGAGAGGGTGGGTTTCCCCATGCACTGAGACCTGTACTGGTCCATTGTGCTTCCCTCTATGATTTCTACCAGTCTCTATATTCTACCGGTACTGGTGCTTACCATCAGTCCCGCCCAGCCAGCGAGACCGGCTCTACTGGCTGAGAAGTATCTATAATGCTTCCCCCATCTACCGGAGGTATTAGTGACTACTGTTGGGCGGGAAACGTCCGCAATTTTGGCTCAGTGACCTCCTTTGGAGATATGAGGTTCTTTTACGTGTCGTAAAGCTACGACACGGGACCCACGGCTTAAAGTCCCTCCCGGAGGACTTGTTCCCTGAATTTTTCCGCCCTTAAAAATTCGACGACCTCCGCCGGGTATTTGAACCCGCGTATTACGAGTCATGAGGTGGGAACGTTACCTCTCGACTACGGAGGCCGCTTAACCATCGACTTAACTGCAACACTAATTTTCTTTTTACATGTAAATTTTTATAAAATGTTTCGGCCTCAATTAAGCCAACGTCATGCATATACTCTTGCAAAAATTGTTGTACTGTCATCTTAGAGAGTCTCATGTGAACGTGTTGTTAGTTTTAATTTCTTCGAAATATTTAAACGTTCATAAAATTACTGATTCAACTGCGCTGCATCCGGTAATTTTGGTATTTTTATGCGCCAACATATTTATGTTATATCCTTTTCCAGCCAGGTTTTGTTGAAGTGCGCTTGTGTATCTGCATTTCAGTGTAACAATGTCATGTTAGCTCTTTCTAATGGGCCCACCTGCACATAGGTCTTTCACCTTTACCCCTGAGGACGGAAACAGATCCAGTTTCCAAAGTATTCTATTACTTCTGAATACTAGAGGATGAGCAAAGAACACAAACTCAATTCCAAATGATCTGAAGATATACATTTATGTGAAAATTATTATTAAAATTCCGCATGACTTGAATATGTTTGCAATTAGGTTACCTACATTGAAAACAGACTCACTTTAACACCCTCGAGAAATGAGACGTCCTGTATATAAAAATTTGAACTCTGAAGTCACTTTTAGCGCTCAAGTATACAGGTAAGACGTGCTCTCGAACTGTCTGCATGTAATGTTCTAACTGTAAATGAATAATTTTGTTAGGTTAGGTTAGGTTAGGTTAGTTATGATTCACTGAAGCAAACATTTATTATACTACATCATTCAAGAGATCAAATGCAACTGGACGACAATTTTCATGGTGAAGAATCTTACCTGAAAATCTGATAGTAGTGCAGCTACTCGTAGTTAAGAGATGTCTAGCCTTGTATGGAATCCAAACGTTCCTTAAACTCTAAAGGGTTCTGACGATGGTGGATAACACACAGAATTACTGGGTTTTTGAACCTTTTCCATTGTCCAGAATGCTAGGAAATAGAAAACACGACGATTAGGAAATTATATCTGTTTCCGAAACGTCGTGTTTTCTATTTTCTAGAATTCCAGAAGGTGGAAAAGTCCAAAAACCCAGTAAATCTGTTCGTTAAACTGTTTATGAGAGTTCATATTGAACCCCATTATCAGTCACACAAATACAGCCCAATGTATATTATAATACCACATTTCTTTAAAGTTGAAAATGTAAAGTTATCTTTGTACTTCATTAAATAAACACCACGCCATGAAAATTATGGGAGAGTGGAGGTATAACTCCACCATTCTCGACCTCAGTGTTCGATGGAGATGAGTGGTCAGCTTCGCGCTCCGGTCGCTTTAGCCGGGGAAAGAACCTCCGGTACCCTTGGATAGGAGGATGGGCCTGTCTGGACACTGGGGAGAAGAGAAACTCTTCCGGGGATTGAACCCCGGTCGTCCAGCTTGTAACCCGTCGCTAAACTGACTGAGCTATTCAGGCCCCTATTATCTATATTTCCCACGTGGTCTCTTGCATTCAGGTTTTCAGACTGTGTGCCGTCTTAGTTGACACTCTCTGTTGGATACTTCTATCAGTTGCTTTTCTTTGAGTACACGACTGCTCAAAGCCGCAGGAAATTACATTGAACTGCCGTCTGGAAGAGATATAACCTAGAAGCATATTTCTCCTCTGGAACATGTTATTACCTTTGCACTGTACACTACAAGCAACCTACGTACACAGGAACATTCAGGTCATATGATTTGCAGTTGCTCTCTTACGTAATGAGAAACAAAACAGTTTCATCACAATAAAACAGAAATAAAAATTTTGACTTAAGAAATACATAAATAAACACTAGTTTTAAGGAGAACTTTACAGACTATGATGCAAATAATGGCACTGGTTCACCGTCTTTACCTTTATACAAGTACATTACTGCAGAATATTTTTGTTCTACTTGCTTGTATCGTGTAGAATGGGACACTAGACGTGAATCATAAATTTTGAAGAATCCCCAGAATTCGTATGGACTGTCTGAGAAAAACCTCGATGAACTTCATTTTCAAGAGTCGGTCTCAGTGGCACTGATCCTCTCGAATATGAAACCAGATACCTGAAAGTGCAGGACATCATACAACCTCAACATACCACTGTCGAGCAGTGAAAAATCTCGTGTCCCACCCATGAATCGAACGCCTGCCGTCCAGCCCGTAGTCCATGCTATACCGATTCTCACTAAGTCATGTAGCTTAAAATATAAATCACTGATTTCGAAGGTTTATTTCCCTCATGTTTACAACTCTGCAGTTACATGAACGCCTAGGTTATCTCTGTGGATGCAAGCAAGGAAGACAATGCATGGGCAACAGCTGCTGTGGACACACAATGCCTCTCTTGTGTATGGAAATGCGCGTCTAGTCTTCTCACTTTACTGTCCTCCCTACTGCCATTCGGGTCTCTGCATGTAACATATTTCCGTGCTGCAAGCTCACGGAAGCAAGCAAATAAAATCGAGTTGAACTACAACTTTGGCAGTACCGACGAATTAGATAACATAAAACATAAAAGAGTTAAAGCTATCCCTGCAAGAGGCCGTGAAGGCCCATAGGGTTGTGAGACGTCGAGGCTCCCACATTATCTAGACAATCGGCGCACAGTTGGCGGTGAGGTTGTCAGCCTTACACGCCGGCCGTTTTTACCTCCAGGAAGATTCCTGGTACTCATTTCTGTTTGAGGCTGAGTGGACCCCAGTGCCATAGTGTGTCTGGAAGGGTCAGGTAAATTGAGAAATATAATGAACTCATCGGGATCGAACCCAATACCTTCCGACTTGTAGCATAGCGACTCAACTAACTATGCTACCGCTAAATTGAATCAACTACTTGTTTGTCCGACACGTACAAGTTTTATTTCAGAGGGGACTACACAGTTACGGCAAACACAAACTGGAATATTATTGTCTTCTGAGATGTGACGCTGTGAAGTATGGTACATATCTACCGGCTTCTTGGAGGAACACACTGTATCCATCTTCAGGTTCAAACAGTATTCAGAAGAATTTAATGTTCCCACCTACAGGGTTCAAAGACTCTTTAACCTTCCACCCTGAAGATGGAAGTGGCACGTTCTTCCGAAACGCCTCCAAAATACGAAGGTTGGGACTTTAATAGTGGCAACTATTTAATTACAGCTAATTCAAAAGAGAAGCATGTTTCGAAGTTTTACTGTCCTTCAGTGTAGTCACCAGCATTGTGTACAACCCGTTGCCAGCGATGTGGACGTCGTAGGATACCTTTAGCAGCGCCTGTTGTGTTGATAGTTCGCATGGAGCGGTCTACTGCCTGAAGAATCTCTGCAATAGTTCTGAAGCGAATACCACGAAGTGGTTCCTTCATCTTAGGAATCAAGTCGAAGTCACAAGGGCTTAAGCCCGGGGAGTATGGTGGATGGTACAGCACTTCCCAGCCCCATCGTTCGAACAAATCAGCCACAGCTTGCACTGTATGCAGCCGAGAATTGTCCTGCAAAATGATGGGTGGGTTCTGCAGAAAGTATGCCCGCTTCTTTCTCAAAGCTGGTCACAGGTTGTGTTCCAAAAATGAACAGTAATACTGCGCACTGACGGTCTGCTGCCGGGGAACGGTATGCGTTAGGATAACATCATCACAGTCGTACACGAGAATCACCACAACTTTCACATTGCTGGGGTTCTGACGAACTTTTGATTCTGTGGTGACCCGTAATGACGCCATTCGTTCGATTGGCGTCTCATTTGTGGCTCGTACGATTTGGCCCATGTCTCATCCAGCATAATGATACGGCGTAAGAAAGCCTCTTTTTCGCGCTCATAGCGCTCCAAGTGGTTACGAGCAGCGTCGTATTGTAGCCATTTCTGCAATACCGTCAAATCAGGCGGAACCCATCATGATGCAATTTTTCTCATGCCCAGGCGTTCCTTCAGAATGTGAAGCACAGTCGTATGCGCTGATTATGTCTCTCGGGCCAGCTCACGAATCGTATGGCGTCGATCACTCTCCAGTAACGCGGAAAGAGCATACATTTCTTCACTGGCACTAGGACGACCTGGCCGACGCATGTCTGCCACATTTTGGCGTCCCTCATTGAAGGCTTTTACCCACCTTGCCACTGTTCTGTAAGGCAATGCAGATTCCCCGCAAGCCTCTTGAAGACATTGATGACACTGTCGTACTGTATGGCCTGTGGCACATTCAATCTTCATCCAACTCCGCTGTTCCTGTTTCGATAACATCGTGACAACACTACATTAGACCGCCAGCTAACAGGAGTCTCTGTTCTTCTCGTCACTGCGCATGCGCGTGATGTGGGAAGGGAGAGTCCATTTTCTCTGAGGTAAGGTAGGTATGTAACTAACGTGTGGTATAAGCGACATTATTTGGTTCCGTTCCATGGCGTCTCTACAGCAGTGTTGCCACTATTAAAGTTCCAACCATCGTACCTGCAGTAATCTTCATATTTGCCACCGAGAGAACCTTGCTTACAAGCAAAATTTCATGGACTAGAGTCTATTGAAGAAGCTGATAGTGTCTAATTTGTTCAAGAATTCGTTTGGCTTTTATGGAACCACAAGTTTTACTATCATATTCACAAGACCCTCCCACTGTAACCTATCATAAGCCAGCTAAATCAAGTTCACAACGTCACATAATACATTCACAGGCCATAACTTCATATTATCCATTCCCCTACGGCTACACCTCCCAAGCAACTCCTTCCAATCAGCTTTCTTCTCGAGTAACATTTTTAGTGCATTCCTTACTTCTGTATGCGTACTACATGTCCTGACATCCAAGTAAATTAATATACATAATACGAATATAAGCAAGGAATGCACAAACTTATAAACTACAGAAAAATAGAGAAACATAAAGTAATAGGCAACGACAAATTTGCTCACGTGGTGGAGTGACTGAAGACGGGGTTTAGTTTTGTAACTGAATTTATTGGACACACTATAAATAACTACTACAGCATCACTCCAAAGATTACTGTAACTACAGTACACACAGTCTTCTCAGTTTTCACTAACCGTTGCTTAGTAGCTGCTTCCATGATCGGAGGTTCCCATTCCTCTGGGTTCCCAAACTTTCCCCAATCTCAGCTACCAGCTTTTCACTTCCCACAACTGCAACTCCGAACTGTTCTCGTTATACAGCCCAGGCACGGATCAGACAGAAAACATCTCTTTCATTATTGAGTGTTCTCTCGTCGCCACGGAAACATGTTCATAGAGCTGTTCCCTAGCAACAGCTGTTGTACTCTCTCCTATTTACAATGCTATTATTTGGAAATGGGTCTACATGTCACAATATTAAGACTTCGTTCTGGGTTAAGGCACCTGTAGTTTCTGGGAGGATAACGACGTTTCGGGAAAAACACCTTCTGCCTTGATCTTCAGGACTGAAATATATAGGTTTCGGGACACGTTCGGATATGTAGGCAAGTTAGAGCGATAATGACCATGAGGACCAAGGAGAGGGGGTAAAGAAATGAACCCGGTCCGATGCAAAAACAAAAATGGATGGAAACCGACTGTTATAAGGGGCTCACTGGTTTCTAGTTAAACGTAGAAAATTCAGCATTTCACGAGAATATATCTTTCAGGTATTTTCTCTCCTCTTGCTCTCACTTTGGAGCATATCTCAGTTTCACGATAATTTTACAGACGGTAGGACTCCTTGGACGTGTGATCAGCTCGTCGCAAGGCCTCTACCTAATCACAGGACAACACAAACACAGAATAATTGCATATACACACAAAACATCCATGTCTTGTGTGAGATTCGAACCCACGATCCCGGCTTCGAGCGTTAGACCGCTAGGCTACCGTGACCGGCATCTTTCAGTTAAATGATACAAAATCCATCCCAAGTGCAAACAATATATATTATATGTCTTTGACCTTGCTCTCTTCTACACTACATGTTTCGGCCTCTAACGGCCATCATCAGGTGCATACTCTTACGTTGCTGCCACACTGAACCCAGTCTAAAATTTAACATTTAAAAAACACTTTGTTATTTCTTCGTTATTATCAGCATCTACCTCGTTGATATCTGTCTGGTATGTAGATTATTTTGCACACGTCATTTTAGTTTTTCTGTAATAACACTATAAAATCTTTAGTTATACTTTTAAAATCCTTTAAAAATTTCTCTAAATTTAAAATTTAAAATTGAAAATTGTTAGGGTTACTCGCCCTACGTCTAAGTGCTGCAGCGGCTGCACTTAGACGTAGGGCTACTTCAGTTACCTTTGATAAATCATTCCGTAATATATACAATTAAAGTGGGCATGTTTAATTTCCAAACAGTATAGCTGGCCTGCTAACTCATATATTGTGCTACTTTTCTTTTCCTTGGCACTACAGCTCCAGTGAGCCTACGCCTACCTCCATGAAATTCTCCGTTCACTTCGGTTTTTCTAGATCTTACACATTCGGTAGGACTCCTTGGGCGGGTGACCAGCCCGTCTACCTGTACACAAACACAGAAAAGCGCACACAAACATCCATGCCCTGAGTGGGATTCGAACCCACGATCCCGGCTTCCGAGCGAGCGAAGACAGTACATGCCTTAGACCGCTCGGCTACCGTGACCGGCACATTCTGATAATTGCTAAGATATATTCAAAATTAACTGAACCTCGTTAAATTAAAGCCAGATTCCTTACTGTGTATTGAGCATTCCTTAGGATATCGGGGGATTACTAATTGTTCTAAATTTCGCCTTATTATACTGCCATGGTGTCAGAGCAGAATATGCAGCATCTGTTCTTATTATAGTCCTGAACTATAAAACATAACCTAAATTAAATATTATTTTCTGGCAATGTTTAGAAGCCGGTCTCAGTGAAAGGGAAATACCAGCCCTGAGTAATTTTATATGTACGTAAGTCTAACCTAAGTGTCATCAGCACAGCTGTCTCTAAGTATCTGAAGTGTTGTTTTAATGTACTATTAGACACCGCAATGCCGAAATGCTTTTAATATTCGCATTCATGCAACATTCAAACACGCACACAAGAATGTTGTCTCCTACAGCCAGGTATCTTAAGGCCACTGCTACATTGTGTGGCTTAATATATTCGGTGTACACTCTTGGGTAAAGGAACTTGAGGGAATTTTCAGAAATTTATAATACATTAAATTGATAACATGCAATTAATTTTACCCCCCAAGTATAATTAAAATCATCAAGTCAAACAGGATGAGCTGAGCAGCCAGTAGCACGCATGGAAAAAAATTGGAATGCATATAGGATTTTGCTGGAAAAAGCAGAAAGGAAGAGGTCAGTAGGAAGACATAGAAACAGATGGGAGGCTAATATTAAAATAGATCTTTGAGAGAAGAATGAGATGGTATGGATTGGATTGATTTCCTTCAAGATAAGTACCAGTTAAGGGCTCTTGAGTAAATGAGCAACTGGTGGTTTCCGAAGAAAGGTTCAGCATAGCCAATTTTGTTAATTAATCTGTTTCACCTGAGAACACATACATTTAGTACAGACCATATTATGGAGCCAGAAACATGTCGTAATCAAAGTCAAATCCCAGAAGAGAGTATTTAAATTGTTACTGCGCTGCTTTCTGCAGGATAAAAGTATGATTTAAACCTTCCTTATGAAATTTGAATATATTCTGAATATATTTTCCCACGTCGCATTGAATGAGTGCAGTAGCTAGCAATGTTCCCCACTCAGATGTCAGCACAGCCGCCATTTTGATATGACAGCTTTTGTAAAGAATTGCCTTAACATCTAAGTACTTATTTTGCTAAGACCTACTATCATGAAATATTTCAGGAACCTAAATACACTTGAGCTAGCAGTGCTCCCACTTCAGAATTTCGCTCGCCCGCCATGCTGCTATTGCTGATTTAGTAAACTGATAGCTACGACGCTGGGGTAGCTTCGAATGACATAATGTTCATACTACGGTACATGAAAATCGACCAGCTTGTTTCAAAGTTGAAATGGGGAGACACACAGAGATATCATGGCAAATCATATCTATTTCTCTTTTCTTAATGCAGGAAAAAGTACTAAAAATTTCCTGTTGTGAAAATTGTCCTACCTCAATATACATTTCTTTATCTGAACTGATTATTATGTAGATCACGAAAATGTGTTCCGAGACATACTGATTAGTGATTACCATCTCAATGTTTTCCTGTTGCTGACTCTCCTTCTACGAAACCTAAAGTAACACCAAAGCCATCGTTGTTTGACAGATATCACCACTTCTGGGCTAACAACCTCATTATTCGGAAAATATATTGAGTTAATAGGACTGTTCACATTGCTTACCATGCATAAAAATTTTAAGGGCAAATTCCAAACACTCGAAAGGTCCATGAACTCGTATTTCGCTGTAGCATTTCAAGTCATGTGTGCTTTAAAGCACAGTGATATACTCCATCCACAGTAGGAAAGAGGGTATGTCATCGTCAGTTAGTGACGTAGACCGTTACGTCATCATTACAAAAGTTCGTTTTTATTGCTAGTGGGGTGGGACTAAGTCCCTTGCACTGCGGCCACTTCTGGCCTATTGAACCAGCCCAAGATGATAGGTGAGGGTGATTGTGGAGCAATTGGTGGAATGAAGATTGGCAGGGGAAACTGAAGTACTCAGAGAAAACCTGCCCCAGCGCCACTTTGTCCACCATAAATCCCACTTGACCAGACCCGGGATGGAACCCGGGCCGCCGCGATGGAAAGCCAGAGACTAACCGCTCGAGCTATGGTGCGGCCTAAACCGCGCATACTAACGTGGCGGTAACGCTGTAGACTCGAATGCGTATGTGTTGAGTTCGAATCCCGGCCTATACACCGATTGTTCTGTCCGAGGTGCTTGGCCTTTGTCATTTCAGGAAAATTACGGCATAATGCCTCCTTTAGGCCGTTACCGTTTCGTAAAAAATCGTTTCCAATTCATCATTAATCTATCACCCTATCATGTATTTATAACTATCGTCTAGCTACAGGCGGTGTCGTAAAATTACCACCTCCCCTTAAAAGGAACTAAACATATATTTCTTGGTTTCAGATGTATTTTAGCGTGTTTGGCTACTGAAGACGCACTTCGGATTGGTAATTTGGCTTATTAACAACTCACAGGTCGCAACTACAATTACTTATTACACTGTTACTGATTTACACAACTTACACTCACTTCACACTAATCTCCTCAATCCAACTTCAGTAGTTTTCACGTATTTATAACACGGGAACTCTACAAGTCTCACAAAATCACACGTTTTCAATACCACTGCATTGTAACACACGTAAATTCTTAAAATCAAACTCCAAGTCTTCACACGACGAACTTTCCGTGGCTATCTTCCACCGTGAACTCTTTCCCTTTCACTTAAACACTCAAACACTCTCGAATACTGAAATCTGTTTTGTCTGTAGCTGTCGTTATATAGATTCAGCACTGACCACGCAGAGAACAGCCTATATTGTTTGAACGTGTTTACCGAGCGATTGTACGGACTCCATAGAAAGCCAGTTACGTGATAGCTACCACTGTTGTGGTGTGACGTCATTGCGCCTGCGCCGAAGTCTCTTTATTGAACCATTGCCTAGAAGTGGGTTCCATTGCCAGCGTGCATCGCGTATGTTTACCGGCCAGTTACCTAGTAACGCTGTGTCCATCCACGTTACATTATGATAAACACTTTCATAGCGAAAAGCTGGGTTTAAACATCCCTAATCATAGGTGGTTTACTAAAGGAGAAGAACGAAATATAATTCTCACTAAATTAGCCTCAAGATCTCAATGAGTATTTGGCAGAATGCCAAGTTCACCCTTCGAAACTTGTTTTGACATTTTAAAACGTATTATGAAGGAGTCTGTGCTTTACATGTCAAGTGGCAACGGTTCAAACGCGCCGAAGCAAGGTACAACCATTTGTACTGTCTTGTAATGATAGGTTATTAAACTGAAACTGAAATGTTCCGAATTTCCGGGCATATTTCAATCTATCCCCACTATACCCTACAGTTATGCATATGCATATTCCTAGTGGTTATCAAGCAATTTAAATAACTATGTAAAAAAAGCATTTGAAATGGAAATTTTGTAGAGCGTACTT
Source organism: Cryptotermes secundus (assembly GCF_002891405.2). NCBI lineage: Eukaryota > Metazoa > Arthropoda > Insecta > Blattodea > Kalotermitidae > Cryptotermes > Cryptotermes secundus. The sequence goes on from NW_019730110.1 coordinate 555,418, forward strand.
CAGTCGTTGTTGGAAAGGAAGCACTGGAACTCAGACCCCGCGGATGGGCCAGATTTACCGCTGGATTTTACATTTTCGGTAGAACTCGTTTTACATCGGGACCGCCTCTGTGGTCTAGTGGTCAGAGTGCCTGGTTACAGATCCAAGGTCAGGGTTCGATTCCCGGAGTTACCAGATTTTCGGAGTAGTGGGTCTAGAACGGGGTCCACTCAGCCTCGTGAGGATAACTAAGGAGCTATTTCATGGAAATAGAGGCTCCGGTCTAGAAAATCGAAATTAAAGGCCGTGGGGATTCGTTGCTCTGACCACGCGACACTTTCTATCCGCTAAAGTTGGCACTAACTTCGCCGGCAAACCGCGGTCGCTCGGTCGGTATAGTTCGCTTGCGGATCACAGATCATGGAGTTTTTATCATTGATACTATAGAGTCTCGCCACGGATGTTGTTAAATAGAAAAAATAGGTTTGAATGAAATTTCATTAGGTCCTTACCCCTGTCTCCGGTTCTCTCTGTGTCTGTATAAAGTTCAAATCAGCGTGAAAGGAAACCCCTCAGCGGTTCAGAGCTACCGTTTATTTACACGCTGCTCCGAAACGTCGGTGAATTTCCATCGAAATAACATTCGTCACTTCCCAGAATACAGTATATCTCATAATTTCGACTGTCAGAACTTGAAATCCAATATGCTTAACTGCTATTTAATGTTATTCGATATTTTGAAGATATATGATGCCAAGTTTTTCTACTTCATGCTAGCTAGAAATTACGCTTATTTGAAACATTTTTCTAATTATTCGTTCACATGTCTGAGGTCTCTAAGTGAAGACACCAATTTTGGAACACTTACCACAACTCAGGATTTACGTGATTTTGGACTCAGGCCATCTTCCGACGTTCTGAAAAGAAAATAGAAGAGACCACAATATTACAGAGATTTAATCTATTTCCGTTCTCAGGTGAGGGGTGAGACACTTACTCTGTTAGACCCGTTAGATAGAGCTAACCCCAATCATTGGACCACCAATATTAGTAAAAAGAAAGAGATAAAGTCATCCCTGTAACAGGCCGTGAAGTTCCATAAGGTTGTGAGACATCGAGGTTCCCACATTTTCTAGACAATCGTCTCACAGATGTCTGTGAAGTTGTTAAATTCACGCGCCGTCCGCCATTTACCCCCAGGGAGATTCCTGGTACTCATTTCTGTTAGAGGCTGAGTTGACACCAGGGCCATAGTGCAGCTGGAAGGATTAGGTCAATTGAAATATCCAATAATACCATCAGGATTCGAATTCGCGACCTACCGGCTTGTACAATGTCTCAACCAACTATACTACCGCATGCCACAGGGTCAGTATAACTACAGCCATGTAAATACCTGAAACCACTCTTTGTCATTGGGAGTTAAAAGGAAAATGTATAAAAATTTGTAATAAATCATGCGCCGGTCACGGTAGCCGAGCGGTCTAAGGCATGCATTGTCTTAGCTCGCTTGGAAACAGGGATTGTGGGTTCGAATCCCACTCAGGGCATTGATGTTTAGTTTGTATGTGTGCGTTTTTCTGTGTTTGTGTACAGGTAGAAGCCTTGCGACGAGCTGATCACCCGCCCAAGGAGTCCTACCGAATGTGTAAGATCTAAAGAAACCGAAGTGAACGGAGAAGTTCATGGAGGTAGGCCTAGGCCCACTGTGGCTGTAGTGCCAAGGAAAAAAATAAATCATGCACAGGCCTGAAATTAAGACGGAAAAGGAGGTGTAAATTTACATACCAAACCACTTACTTCATTGACGCCTTACGTTGACCTTTTAGTATCTTTTAAAATGTAGTATCGAACTGCCCTAGTTCAACACATGACACAACTGAAAAAAAAAACAACATCGAAACGAGGATTTTGTAAGGCATAATGGACCCAGTCATTATTTATTTCGCATTATTCCTGCTACTTGAACAACCCAATGTTAACTTGAAGATGATAACAACATTTAATTTCTTTAACCGTATTTCTGAACACGCTTGCTTCGCCATTTGCTGCAGTAATTCAAGTTCTGATTTACGAATTGAGTCATATCTGCAAGACAGAGGCTGTGTTTCCCTGTCGTCACATTACCTGCAGCTGCTTCTAAGAAACATCTGCAGATGCTAATCGCAGGGCTGCCCAAAATTCCACATGAATCGAATTGAATTTATTCATCAGCACTACTATAAATCCAGGTAATGTAAAGGTTGTATGGGGGAGTGGATGTATAGATCCACATTTTCTTTACATGGGCACTATTTTTAGTTGAGTGGTCAGGTTCACCTCCCGACCTCTTAACTTCCGGTACCGAAAGTACAGGGGGCTGGGTGGAGCCCTAAAACCGGTCTGGACGAGGTGGGGAACAGAAAAATCTCGCCCCTTCAGGGACTCAAACTCTGAAGCCTCTGCCATTTAGCCTCTAGGCAGTCGCCATACCGACTGAGCTATCCCGGCTCCATAGGTCAACTATGAAGGGAGTAAATGCGGGGAACTACTATTACGTAATTTTCTATATTCTTCACAGTAGAAACCAACTAATCCGGTTCAAGCGTTAATGTTCCTCCTTGTATCAGGAGATGTGCGCTTCGAACCTCGGCCGAAACACCTATTAATCTTACTGAAGTTTTTCGTGGTGTTCCTTAGTCCTTCCAGGAAAGTACAGAGATTCTATATTGAATCAGACCACAATTTCTTCCTTCTTCGTTTCTTTTTTTCCCAATTCGTCGATATATTCGACGGTTTTTATTCTCATATACCAAATTCATAGTTAAATATATTACAGTATACAAATGTACGTAATGGAGCCCTCTGTGCAGACCTGCTAATGTTAAATGGGAATGAGAAACACAATATAATGGCAAAGTTAGAGCGTCGTACCACGAAATGAGGCACTTTAGAAAGGCATTGATGGGAAAGTCAGAAGGAAAGAGACCGCCAGCAAGACTTAGATGTAGGAGGGAGTATAGTATTGTAGAGCGTAGAGCCGTTGTTGTGCAACGATCGTGAGATGGGTTTATATGCCAGGGCAATTTCTGGGCAACGGCACGGCAAAAACGTTCCCACAGCAACAGACACGAACGCAACAATGGCACAACAATAGAAGAGCTGTGTTTTATATGTGGTCCTTGCTGATATGTATAAGCAAGGGGCAAAGTTAGCGCTTAGTCAGTTCTGTAGGAGAGTGTGTGAAGAGAGGACCTGAAAGAGTGAAGTTGAAGTACCTCCATTGTTAGAAGCCGTTGCCATGGAACGGCTGTTGAAGTCAGAGCAGGTTGGCAAAGCTTGGCGTGTACTGAGGTGATTTGTGACTTGTGGAGATTACCGGTAACGCTGTAATTAGTTGTGCGTGAAAGTGGTTAATAAATCCGATATCCAATCCAAAACCCTCTCAAGAGTCATTCAAAAACGTGACAGTATTAAAACAGATCTCAGAGATATAGAATGAGGTGGTATGGATTGGATTCCTCTGACTTAGGACTGAGTGTAGTGGAGGGATCTTTTGAACGCGGTAATGAATCTTCGAGTTCCATAAAATGTTCTAAAATTGACGAGTAGCTGAGCAACTGGTGGCTTCTCAAGAAGGGCTCGGTTCCGTAGAGTTAGTTTAGAAATTTGTGTAGGCCTTATTTATAAGTCTCAGATATATATGCATTTCTTTCTCTAACTAAACATCATGTCCAAATACTATCCTCCGTGGCCTGAAGTCGCAAGCGATCTATACCGACCGAGCGATCGCTGCTTGTCGGCGAAGTTAGTGCCAACTTTTGCGGATAGAGGGTGTCGCGTGATCAGCGCAACGGAATCCCATGGCGGTTAATCTCGGTTATCTAGACCGGAACTGCTTCTTTTTCATTCGAGTAGCTCCTAAATTTTCATCACGATGCTGAGTGGACCCCGTTCCAGGCCCACTACTTCTCGGAAAATCTGGTAATGCCGGGAATCGAACTCGGACCTCTGGGTCTGTAACCAGGAACTTTGATAACTAGACCACAGAGGTGGTCTCCAAATACTATAAAGAAAGATATTTCATTTCCTGCCTTTTGTCTCTCACTTTCTTCTTCTTCTTGTTCCCTTTCACACACATACAGACCTATTCCCTCTCTCACGTCCACGTCGCTTCCTTTACGGCACATCAGAAAACGTTGGATTCCCCTGTTGAAGTACTTACCACATGCAGAGCGCGTTTTCACCTAGACAAAAGAGCAGAGCTGTTCGTATGTCGATGTCTTGGCTCTATTGCGGAATGGAAGATGAATGCGCCAGAGACCTTACCGTACATTTGTTGCGGTAACGCGATTGGCATTGCATACGTACACGTAACTAATTGGATCAAGGCTGGACGGAAACCTTCACAGGATAAATATGCGCCGAGAGCTTGGTACATCTTCTGTACATCTCACACATACAGTATGAGACACAAACCAGATATACCTGGTCTCACGATTCGCTGGTCGTAAGTATCGGTGAGTCCCGGGTCAGTTTTCGAGGCCATCTTTAACATTCTTAACTTCAGACACAGAAGAGAAACAGTTACGTCACCTTTCGTGTGCTCTGCAGGTCTAAATATTAAGTGTTCGGACATGTAGTACGCATGGGAAGGACGTGGGAAATACATGATATCTAAAAGTGAGTGGGAGTATACTATTAAAATATATCTACAAAAGTACAATTTGACAGTATAAACCGGATTAAACTGGCTTACGATCGGCTACAGTGCTTGAAGTTACTTTCTTACTACCGAAATTAATTTTACATTATTGGTGTTTTTAACACTGATATAATTTGGTTCACGTTAACTGGGTATGTTTCTCTCTGTGTATGCATAATCACTTCAATACCTCCACTTTTAGAGACACTCAACAATTAAAAGACACAATGAAGCCAATTGTTGCTTATCGTGCAGTCCTTCCAAGAAAAGAGAACAAACGTTTCATCGTGAGTAAACATGTAGGGGAAAGAGTTAATCAGGTTTATATGTAAAGGTAAAGCTATTTCTGTAACAAGCCGTGAAGGACCATAGGATTGTGAGATGTCGAGGCTCCCATATTTTCTACAAAATCGTGTCACAGATGGTGGTGAGGTTGTTGGCCTTACGCGCCGGCCGGCCTTTACCCCAAGAAGATTCCTGGTATTCCTTTCTTTTAGAGGCTGAGTTGACCTCAGGGCCATAGTGCGGCTTGAAAGATTAAGCTAATTGAAATATCAATGACCAAATCGGAAATCGAACCCGCGACCTCCCGGTTTGTAGCATAGTGCCTCAACCAACTACACTACCGTTTGCCTCTAAACTTAAAACGTATGTATATTTTTAATTATAATTTTCTCGGCACGGAATATATATGTTCTGCAGGATTTGAGGTTTTCACAACGGCAGTTATGAAGAATTCTACCTTCCGGGATATAACGCCTTGCAGTCCGTTGACAGTCAACCGACCTTTCAGAGAAACATTTCGCCTCTATCACAAGAAAACCAGAATGAAGCAGACAACAAGCAGAAACAGACGGGAAAGTGGTCAGTCTGCCGCATTTTTCTACTGTTTTTATGCTTGTTTTACTGTTTTACCCTTAATATGAAGGCGATATATGTCTCTGAAACGTCATCTCTCTGTAAATTATACGGGGTTACAACCCAGAAGACAGTAAACTTTTAGTTACCGACTTGGGGACCTCAAATCCAACACAGTAACAAACGTATTTAAGAGGAAAAGGGGCATGCAGGAAATACGCACTTTGTGTGATGGGCTACAGAGGCCAAAAGAGAAAAAAATATCCGCGTCATAAAAATAACGTTGTTTAAAACCAACGGTCCATGCAAATGACCTCTGTCCCTCCTCGTTAACTTATTCTACAGGATAAACCCCCGCTGTGTTTTGTATATGCTAACAACGCGAATGTTTCGGACGTATGAATAAACGCTCTAAGCACCGAAGCACAAGTATCATACAAGTTGCCAGAGTTGCAATTTGTTATTGGCTTATTGGTCACTTAACTTCCCCACTAATTATAGCCGAGCTCAAAAGCATGTGTTGTTTTGACATGAAGGAACTTGGCTGGAGTTAGCCGAAAACCGACATATCTCTTATGAATTATTGCTCGCAAGTTGCATTATTTATGGTTCCTCAGGTACCTTAATTGTTTCCTCTCCTTTGTAAATTTGACATTGACCGCAAAACTTCGTCAATAACTTCCGTTTTCTCCGCTTTTGAAGACAAAAATAAAGTTAGGGCAATTGTTTACTTACTCTGTTTCACCCGAATTCCCTCCCCTTCTTAATGGGTCACCGTAAGCCTAGGTTTCTCAAACTATAGGCCCCGACCACCCAGGGGGCCGCCGAACAGACATGTTAGTTTGGGTCATGAAACGCCATCTTTTTTTTTCCACCCTTGGCACTACAGCCCCGTGGGCCTAGGTCTACCTCCATGAACTTCTCCGTTCACTTCGGTTTTTCTAGATCTTACACATTCGGTAGGACTCCTTGGGCGGGTGAATAACTCGTCGCAAGGCCTCTACCTGTACACAAACACAGAAAAACGCACACACACAAACTAAACATCCATGCTCTTAGTGGGATTCGAACCCACGATCCTGGTTTCCAAGCGAGCGAAGACAGTACATGCCTTAGACCGCTCGGCTACCGTGACCGGCTGAAATGCCATCTATTAAACAAAAATACCCCTTTTAGTATCAATTAATTCCTCAGTATCATGTAAAACATTAATGTTCTACAAAACACGGTCGTTTTAACCTTGTAAGTGGAGGCAGTAAGTTCCTCCGAAACGTCGGCATTCTTCTAGGACATCATATCCGAGAAAATAGTCATCTTCCTAGACATCGCTCTGACAATCTCAATCCCGGCATGTAAGTCACGTGCTCATGGGACCATTTTCAATTAATTTTGTAGCAACAGAGAAACTCACTCAGATGGGTTTTAATTCATATTAATTTCATCAGAAAATTCAGTGGAATTCTTCCTGTGAGCCAATTGTAAAGTTCTACATAGAATGTAGGTAGGAGAGAGGAAACACTAATGGACTCTCAGCAGAGGGTCCAGCTTGTCACGATGCGTGACACACCGTGTCGGTTTATTACCAGAGAACACGCAGTTACAGGTGACACTAAGATCCAGTGTCTGCTACTGAACCTTGTATTTTTTTTGTCGATGGTATCAGGAAAGCTTTGAGGGGCCATCTCTATGGTGATGGACTAGGGTTGGAAGGCCGGAATTCGATTCTCAGCAGATGCTAGATTTCTGTCTTCTCCACAGCGCCCTAACCCGTTCTGGGGCCCGCCCATACTCTGTCGAATGTGTACCAGGGGCGATTTCCTTGGGAGTAAAGCAGCCGAGGCGTGAAACTGACCATTCACTTCTATCTAGTGCCGAGATCAAGAACGGCGGAGCTATACCTCCACTCACCCATGTGTTTTCATGGCATGGTGCTTAATTAATTAAGTAAGTACAAGGACAATTTTACCTTTTTTTTTCTTCAGAAAAGCTTTTAGTCGCTGATTTTGCGAAGCTCGGTATTAATAATTCGGGTTCCATAAAATACAGAAATATTTGAGCAAATTAATTCACGTGTTGATAACTGCCCGTCATTTGATACTTTCCTGAGCCAGTCGAATATGGTCCACTTATTTATTTAAGCTCCATTTTAATATTTCATTTCTATTTATGAACAAGCTGCCGAAATCATCTCTTCCGTTCAAGCCGCGCCGATTGGAACGCTGTAGAACTTTCTCGTCCCTACTATGCGTGCTATATGTTTTGTTCATACCAAGCAATTTCATTTGATTTAACCAATACCACTTTTTATAAAGCAAAAGATATGAAGCCCCAATCTGTAAATTTATCGGCTCTCAAAGATTACTTTCTTCTGAGGTATTACACCATGTACTCGGGTAGAACTTCATCGACATTTTGGAGAAAGGTACAGTCTCCAACTTCAGGGTTGAATACAGAAATATGTAAGTAACAAGCAAGAAACAGTGGTAAGCAGGGTCTCCGCTGTGAAGACCTCATATTCAACATCACCTATTCTCCCATAATTCCGTGTTTCTTAAGCTCTGATACTCAATTCAAATACTTACTTTTATGTGTTAACTGAGTAACTGCTGATGCCTATTATAAAATTGGCGAAATCAAAAAAATAAACAGTGAATGAAAGAATGAAGAGATGTAGGACAATATTCTAGCGAAGATGAGATGCAAGACAAGCGCAACTTTATAATAGTGTCAGGTGTATTAGTGACTATAGGCGGGACTCTGATTGGAGATTGGATTTATTGACCACTTTAACGCACGACTCGTGATTACACTTAATTATAGCGCCATCGCTGATCTCCACAATTAATAATCACCACAGCACCCACTAAGCCTTTCTCAGTCTCCTGTGTCTTCAATAGATATTTTCTTGCAACGGCTTTTAACAGTGGCGATTCTTCAGCTTCCTCGCTCGCTCCATTCCTGGCTGGTCGCCGTCTCACAACTGAACTGCCAAAGTCAAAATTACTTTACGACTGGTGGTTTACCGCCAATTAGTTCTTCTTGGCGTCAGGCCCCTTGAGACCAACGACCAGACATTTTTTTTCAACTGAATTCTTGCGGTACTAGTCCCTACGTAACATCCTTACTGACGAGAAGATGGGTTTGTCTCTTAGGAATACACTTTGGCCTTTCGTCAAGTGTAAATTTCGCACATATAACAAGTTATTGAAAATTCTTCCTTTTCCACTACACACAAGTCCTCTGTCAGTACAGGCTTCACAGAGAAGATCACGCCTATCTTATGTATCTTATGCTACAACGGCAGCTTAGTCACTTGAACGGTCGTAAGCTTGACCGAATAGAAAACATAATTTTCAACAATACCTCTATTGTTGTAGAGGTATGTTTGCTCCGCCGTTTCGTAGAAATATCAGTTCTTCTATTGTTGAATGCGCATTCATTTCCGCGGGAATCTTTTCACCGAGCAGGTGCGTAGCAATAGCTTGCATATTTTTCACGTGTCTACCGGCCGTTGCCAAGGAACGAATGTTACTGCTTGGGATTGTTGCATAGCAATAGCTATGCACGCTACAATAACAATGAAGGTAATAAAACGAGGTAAATACCGATTAACAGAATTAACCAGAAGATTGATGTAAAAAGAAATAACTTGCAGACATTTTGACGTTGTTGCATATTTCATTTGCGGCTAAGAAACAGCGAACAGGAGGACATTTATTACGGGAGGGGGCTGTATACACGGTACCGAAGCCCCCGCTGCCTGGGAACTCTGATACCAGCAACTTCTAAAGGCTATACACACGCTCTTCAGAAATAACGCCTCAAAATACGCTGTCTCATAAATTTATTCACGCTGTTAATGTTTGTAAGAAACAGAAGGTGCAGTTATAGTTGAATGCAGCTTAGTGTAAATTTCTTTTTAAATGACGCTGATGCAAGCATGTTGGAGAAAGCTGCATGATGGGGAGCTTCATAACTAGTATTCTTCTCAAAGTATAATTAGAATGGTTAAGTCAAGGTTTATGAGGTTGGTAGGGCATGTAGCACCAATAGGAGAGAAGAAGAATGCATATAGGATATTGGTGGGAAAGCCAGAAGGAAAGAGACCACTGGAAAGACCAAGGCGTAAGTGGGTGGACAATATTAAATGGATCGTAGAGAGATAGGATGGGATCGTGTGGATTGGACTGATCTGGTTCAGGATAGGGACCAGTGGAGGGCTCTTGTGAACAGGGTAATGAACTTTCGGGTTCCATAAAATGCTGGGAAATTCTTGAGCAGCTGCACAATTGGCGGCTCTTCAAGAAGGGTTCAGTTGCATGAGAGTGATGTAACAGTGATTTCATGGGAGCGCCTTCCAGTTAGTGAACCTGCTTCACAGCACACGACATTGTCAGTCATTTCAGCAGGACGGTTTGGAAGGCCCGTCTTCTCCACATCACTCCTGAGTGAGTTCACAAAGTGGGCGTCCTTGCCTGCTAGCCACGGCACAGCAGGCCATTGCTTCATGGCCAGGCACCACCCGGAATGCTGGTGGTTCTCATGTTTTGAAATTTGAGCATAAATTGAAGTTTTATTAGTATTTTTATATGGCACTATTTCACATTCACAGCCGATCGCAGTGGCCGCGCGGTCTAATGCATGAACCGTCTTCTTCCGCTAGGACACTGGAGCCGTGAGTTCGAATTCCACTCGAGGCATGGACGTTTCTCTGCGTTTACTCTGTGTTTGTGTTGTTATGCCTTGCGACGAGCTGATCCCCGTCCAAGGAGTCTATCGACTGTATGTAGGTTAAGAAACTGAAGAAGTGGCCAAGGTCCAAGGGGCCGTAGGGCCATATATATATATATATGTATNAGAGAGAGAGAGAGAGAGAGAGAGATTTCAAATCCGCATAAAACGCTACCTAATATACATTTTTCCGTCTATTTTCCCGTGAAAAATCGTAACAAATTTTGAATAATTTCCAGATACCACCGACATAGTAGTTTGACAGCAGTTCAGGTTCATAATACGTGGTTCGTGACCCACAGATAACAGCAGTACGTTACTTCATACGGCTAGCAAAGTAGTCGCCTTGTTGCATGACGTCCCGTATGAAGATCTGTAAGTTGTCTAAAGCACCACAGCCACATGGGATGTATCAGCTTTGTGTAGGCACCTTGCACTTGTGGGGAGCTGGAGTAGCTCAGTCGGTATAACGACTCTTTACGGGCTAGGTGACTGAGGGATTGGTGATTGAGCCTTTGTAAGTGCAAGGTGTTTCTATTCTCGCTGTCCAGACCGGCTCTTGGGCCCACCTAGCCTCCTATCCAAAGAGTACCGAGGGCTCTTTCATAGGGGGAAAAGCGGTCGTAGCGTGAAGCTGACCACTCACCTCAAGCTAGTGCCGAAGTCACAATACATTGGCTCTATACACCAATTCCATTATTGCGTAGTGTTTAATTAGTTAAACACAAGGACGAAATTACCTTTTCACGTTTATTTTTCAAGCGTTTGATTACTGATTGATGCTAATTTAAATAGCGTCTGTCACACATTTCAGCTTGTTCCTACTTAACCCTAGTAGTTCCTTAAGCAGTTCTTTGAAAAATAACCATTTGCGTGTATGAGTCATGTTGTGTAGTTCAAGTGTTTGTCATAGTCTCTGTTCGCCCAGATCGGGACAGCCTTTTTGGGTACTCCTGTTGAGAGGCCAGCCTCCAGAATACCTGCCTACGTGGGGGCGGCCCGAGTGAAGGCGGACTCTGTCGCTGCTGCCTCCTGGCGGTCGGCTCTGTGACGATTGCCAAGCATTAATATATCATATTGAATTATTTTAAGAAAATATTGTGCATGACGGCTTAAAGCCGAAATAGTTTAACAAGAGACGGCCATTGCTAGGCAACGATACGGCGAACACGTCTCCATGGCAAAGAATCAACATCGAGAAATGCAGCGATGTTTTCTGTGTCAGTCGGCATTCATCCACCGACAATCACGTGGTGTGAAAAACCCATCCCCTCCTCCCCCCCCCCCCAAAATCCCAAAAGACAGTACTCCTCTTAGTCACCGCCATGATAACCTCATCCAAGACATAATCAATCAGATTTGGGCAGGAAAACCTCTAGACGTCCTTTGTGATGGAAAATGAATGGGTTAAAGTACGTGTAAATATATAAAAAATGTAAGAAATACATAGTTATCATTTAATTTTCTATCTGACCTGACTGGAATACCGAACGACAATATTTCTATATTTCATAATAATCTGCGCACTGTATTTCCTCGGAACTTGGAAGCTGGTTAGAGACAGCGGACTGTTTTGAACTGAGCAGTGTAATAAAAAGACAATGCTTCGGGATATAGAGTCTTCTGGGATATAACGATGCCATCTCCACCGAAGATCAAGGTTCCTCCGAAACGTCGATTGACTTTCACCGGACTACCTAGCGTTATTTCCCAGAACATAGAACGCTTCATAAGCATTGCTGTAAGAATCTAAAGTCTTACAAATCTCCCATCTGCGTTCTTTGTTTCAAGTGAATTTATGCACTTACAGAACCCAAGCAATAACCAACAGAGGGAGTAAACCATAAATAAGTTATATGAACACACCAAAAATATATAAGCAGAGCCCGGATTTTGATGACATGAAAATATTTAAAAAATGGCCGAAAAAATCCAGAAAAATGACTTAAAATATGACCCAAAAATGTAATTTGCAGGGCCCGGATTTTGATGACCTGAAAATATTTAAAAAATGACCTATAAAATGACCGAAAGAATCCAGAAAAATGACCTAAAGGAGAAAAGAAAGAACACTTCGCTTCCATGTTATTCACATTTCAGAAAACATATGAAGAAAAATTCCCTAAAATAGCCAAAAATGACAAGAAATACCCTTATAAGTAAAAAAAAATTAAAAAACCCCACAGACCAATTTATTTCACCATGTGGCTTATTTACATTCTTCTTATTCCTGGAACACAAAATTCCTTTACTGTATGAAATTATCCCTGTACAAACCCAGACAAATTTTCTTTCAAATAAGAACTGCATAATACTTGCGTCTTTATTGCGAGCATACTTCTATAGGACCGCCTCTGTGGTCTAGTGGTCAGAGCTCCTGGATACAGATCCAGAGGTCCCAGGTTCGATTCCCGGTGCTACCAGATTTTCTGAGAAGTAGTGGGCCTGGAACGGCGTCATTCAGCCTTGAGGATAACTAAGGAAAATGGAAAAGTAGCGGCTCCGGTCTAGAAAACCGAATATAACGGCCGTGGGAATCCGTTGCGCTGACCACGTGACACCCTTTATCCGCTAAAGCTGGCACTAACTTCGCCAACAAGCGGGCGGTCGCTCGGTCGGTATAGTTCGCTTACGGACTACAAGCCAAGGAATTTTGTTTTTGTTTACTTCTATGGGAAACTCGTGATAGTTGGAATATATATTCTTAGCATCTTCCTTGTTTTTATTGAAGCATAAGTATAATCCTTATATGACACATGCCTGCTGTGTGTCCAGGTACCTGTGACCCCTTACGAACTCTCTGAACTTAAAATTCCGCGAAAATAGATAAGGAAAATATAAAACAGAGAACTTCACAGATAAGTAATTCGATAAGCAAGGGGAGACACTAGGCACGTTTTAGTCTACTTTCCTTCCTTAAGCAGATAAAAGCAGACTCTTGAGTTCACCATTCTGTCTGCGTTAAGACCCTTTCAACATCTGAGGCAAATGACAGATTTCCACTAAATTCGGTATGAATGTTATGCCATGTGAGGCCACCCAACCGAGCGGGTTGGTGTTGCTCTAACGCTCAAAGTTCTTATTCGGGAGATGTCTGAGATGTTCGGTTCGAATCTCGATTGGGTCACCGACTGCATCCACTTGCTCCCGGTGATTCCTCGCTCGCGGATTTTGTTATACCCTGAAGATGGAGGCGATACGTTCCTCCGAAAGTCGGTTAACACAACATATAAACGGCATTCTTCATTAGACAAATCGGTTCATGTATCAAACCGTAAACAGTTGTCTAACTGCGTGACTGCTGAGGATAGCGATCCAATGAACTGGCGCCGTGGTGATGCTTCATACACTTTTTCGGTAGATATTCGGCTCGAATATCAGGAGAGATATCAGTTATCCCGGGATATTTTCTAGATAAGATGAAGATTCCGTCTAAAGTCATTTCAAATTGGTCATCCATCAGCTCTCCTACCATTTTACGGAATATGGTTCAACTTACTTACTTACTTACTCATGGAGCTGAGCCCTTCTAGAGGAGCCACCAAATCTGCATCTACTCAAGAATTTCCCAGCATTTTATGGAACCCGAATGTTCATTACCATGTTCACAACAGCAGTAAATTGCTGCCGGCCCTCGCCAGCACATATGTTGCTATATGATGTAGCTACCTACAGCGTCGTTTAATGTCCCACAAAAGCACCTTAATTATCCTCCTAACAACAATCCGTTACACAGCAATAAGAAGAACTGAGGACAGAACAGTCTTACAGGCCTACTTAAACTAATTTTAAAAAGTTATGGTAGGCTTACGAGATCATCTTGCTCTCTGTGTGTTTACGTGTATCCCACCTCATCGTTGCTACGCAACGGCTAAGTAAAAATGTTAGCGCGTCAACGAATACACACGCTACAATATAATTGTTGGATTAGTCTTTCTCTATGAGGTTATGGGTCCCAGCGGGACCTTGAGCTAAGGATGACTGTACTGGCGAGGACCAGCATCAAACTACTGCACGGCACTGAAATTTGTTCTTCCCAGAATTTTTTGTAAATTTTTTAGACATCAAGGACTGTCGTTATTTTGAAAGAGGGCGGAGGAGGTTATATAAAATTAAGTTTAAATTTTGATTAAATATACAAATACGAAAGTAAATCTATGACGAGGTTTGGTTTTGAGGAACTGTGTACCACTTTGTTTCAGTCAATGATCTCATCTGCTTTTAACTGGCTCCCTGGCAGCATCTTAAGTAAGGCTACTTATTTCAAGTGGGTTTTAAAATTGTAGCTGTATCATTCTGCGTTAAGTTTATTCTCCAAAATTACAGTCCGTTGGTTCGGACGACGTCATATTGTGAAGATGATTGCTGCCTGGCAAAAATGAACTGTGTCCATTTCATAACTGAATATTGTATGATGACACAGGCATTGTTCAAGGATTTGCCTGACTAATGTAATATCCAGAAATTTAACTCATTTTCAGGTAAATATTAACCTTTGAAGTTTCCTATCATCGGGGAAATAATGTCATATAGTCCAGTAGAAGTTCATAGACATTTCGAAGGAATGTACTGCCTCTTTCTTCAGGGTGGAAGATACGCTAAGCAAGCAACGATCAAGAGACAAATAGCAATTCTCACACCTTATACGAAATTAATCTACATAATTCGTTCAGTTATCAGTTTATTAAATCAGAATATTGATAAATTGTATACCGAAAAGCATATATAATATAATGAGTAATAAAATAGCGAGTTTGTGTGAGGCGATATTTTAAACTTCAATACGAGATGGGCTTGGTTCGAATCTCGTCTTTGACTCATGCTATCTTGAGGCTCTTTGTAGGGTTTTCTCAGTCTCTTCAAGCAAATACAGTGATAGTACCTCGATCAGGAGGCAACTGTTTCCTTCGAAATCCTTACCAATTCATCTATCTTCTGTTGTACTACTATCCCGACGATACAAAATATAAATACAGTCAACGTCTCAACTTTTTCTACCTTGACGGGTTAGACCCTCGGCCTCTTCCAATTCAGAATTAATTTTGAAGTTATGAACCTTATAGACAGTTGGTAGGACTTACTGGACGGGGAAGCAGCCGGTCGCAAGGCATCTACATACAAATACAAAATAAACGCACATAGATTTCCATGTTCCGAGTGGGATTCGAACCCATGACGGCAGAGTTTGAGTGGGAGAACATTTTATGCCTTAGACTGCGCGGCCACTAAAATCGTAAACTAAACCTCACTAAGAGAGGCAGGAAGAAAGGAAACGTTTCAGTGAGAGAGAAATTATTCCAGTTGCCTGCAGACCCAGTTTTGTCTGTGGGGTGCCTCGCAATATCTTCAGAGATTATTTTGCACAATACACACTCAGCCTCATTTGCATTCGAATCGGCGTCTTCCCAGCATCGGCTTTTCCCTTTGCTTTGTGTTTTGCATAATTTACTCCGTTCCAATAGCTGAAACTTTCATTCTTCACTATGACATAAAAAAGTAAATTAAAGTCAAATAACAGATATAATTACGACATAAAATATTCTTAGTAAGAAATAAGGGCAAACTGCGGTTATGAATAATGTAAAATTCGAATGTAAATTTCACACTGACATGTAATATTGCGTCACAAGTCAAAGCAGTAAATATTTTATAAATTAAATCATAACTCAATATAAGGGACCTCACACTGAATGTACAGATCCAAACCGTTTAATTCACAGCTAGATGAAAATATGACTAATATTACGCCATTACAACGCACTTCTTTCATCTCATGTCGGAATCTGACCCTCTGTTTGCATATCGACAATAAATCGATCATGCTGGAAGAATAGGCTGCTTGTAGGATCAAGTAAACTTCATCGTAAAATACTGCACAAAGAAGAAAATATTTTCGGCTGATTCTATTCTGTCACTTTTTAAAAAACTTGAAACTAAATTTACTTTCTTAGACCTTAGGGGTCCAATTTACTGACGTATTATTCAAGTAATATTTTCTCGCACATTTAATGCGATATTTTGTTTGATGTGGCTCACGCGAATGTTTAAATCTACGCAGAACTTATTTAAAGACACCTCGAGTGTTATCTCCCTAGACACTAGTGGCACAGTAGAAAAAAAACACCCTAAGAGAATTGAATTCCAAATATATTCAAAGGAAAAACTTCCATGTATGTCCATAAACTCTTTCATTTAATATAGCATTAGGGAAAGGTGAATAATAAAAAAAAAATATAAAATATCCTACATATAAAGAAGGCTTCATGGAGCTTACCCTACTCAGATACACTGCAGTAAACTGAGAGCGTCCTTAGGAACACAGCCTATCTTCATCCTCCTGCAACACACTACTAAATCCCTTAGTTCCTAACCTAACTTATCCAAATTTTATAAAAAGAAAGGAAAGATTTTATATCTTTCATCCTTTCGACCCTTCGGTTCCGTGTTTCTTCATTGTAAAAGAAATTACTTTTCAAATGCCTGAACATCTTTCCTTCTTTCTTTTTATTTCTCATGTTTTCTTCTTTCTTTCTTTCTTTCTTTCTTTCTTTCATTACTTCCAGCACTCAGCGTTAGACAGGCAGATGGTTGGATTTAACTGAACTGTGAAGCGGTTCAGTAGCGGGACCTTATGAACATAGCATAAAGGTTCGGCCACACAGAGCGCTACGTACGCGACGCACGCTACGTACGCTATGTTCGCTATAAGAACAGAAAAATATCTCCCTTTATTGCCACTGTGACTGGCCACACAGACTTCCATACGCTACGTACGCTATGTTCCCTATGTTACCTGCGTCGCAGGGAGTGCACAGCGTACGTAGCGTACGCAACGAACATAGCGTAGCGCTCTGTGTGGCCGAACCTAAAATTTTTGTGTTCCATCACGGATTATCTCAGTGCTTCGCTTCTGAAGAAGAAGAAAAAGAATTTCTTTTAAATGGAGTTATTTGCAATGTCAATAAAGAAAACATAATAAATTTGACAGATATTAAGCTTTCGCGTTCGTCAATTCTTGGATGCAAAAACGCCCTGAAGATATAGGCAGTATATACTCCCGAAACTTTCGTAACATCACCCACAGTCACATTGTATGAAAATAGTTCTTTGTTCGCTTGTTTGTTGGAAATCATATTCGCTGTGCTTACAGATAAAGTGTTACATACTTTAGCAATGTACAATAGAATTTGATGAAAGCATCGAAACGCAGCACTGCATAAACATCTAACACAATGAAATTAGAAATTAGTTTCGTGTAGCGGCGTGACGCGTGAGTACGGCACTCTAGGTCGTGTCGAATGTTACGATATATGAGAGCTGAATTGGAAAGGATTGGAAAGGACGCGTCGGTATCCTGGGTTACTATCTCAGTATCTTTCTGAAGAGACTGACGATAACAGTGAAACAATTCAGTCACGATAGCTTGGGTCCCGAACCGAGATTCGAAACAAGCACCTACAGAACACACGTTTAAAGCCTTACTGTATCCAGTCTCTTTGGTTCTGTATCCATCTAACGGCACAAAATGTAAAGCATCATTGTAACAGGCCGTGGAGGCAGACAGGGTTCTGAGATGTCGAAGTTCCCTCATTTTATAGACAATCGGCCCATTGATAGCGGAGAGTTTGTTAGCCTTATGCTCCGGCCGCCCTTCACCCCCCCAGGAAGATTCCTGCTACTCATTTCTGTTAGAGGCTGAGGCGACCCCAGGGCCATAATTCGGCTGGAAAGATCAGGTCAACTGAAAAATTCAATGATCTCATTTTGAATCGAACCCACGACCTTCCTGTTTGTAGTATAGCGCCTCAACCAACTACGATACCAGGTGTTCCTCTTCTAGCAACATATTGCGCTTAAATATTTTATTCCTACATGATAGGCAGCAACTTCTTGACTAGAACGCTGAAAGTTTCAGAAGGTTTCTCACAAATCGGCGTACCCGAGTTCGAATAATATGATTAATAATTCTAATTCCGAGTGCATATCACAATAATTTATGGATTGTTCCTTCGTTAATAATAGTTACTTGTTAAGTTTATTCCTCAACCATGAAACTGGAGGCAGTATTTGCCTCGAAACGTCTGTGAACGTTTATCAATTTCCATGACGTCATCTCCCAGCAGACGGTACTTCTCAGCTGTTGTAACGTATTTCTTTGATAGACTGTATATAAGGGGCCCATACACGTGCGAGTCTGGCTCGCGAGCCTGACTCGGCTGGGGTTCCAATGAGCCAAACTCGTCCGTGTGTGGGCCCTATGCTTCGTGTAGCTTTTTTGAGGTTTCGTACGCGGTAGTGTTCTGTCACGATTTAGGAGTTGCTGCGTGATTTATAAGATGGGTTTTTGGATTGGATTATTGGATTTATTGACAACTTATACCCACTACTCGGAACTAGAGACAATTACAGCGCTACACACTTTACAGTTCACAGTTACACACGCACTAGGGTTCACATGCTTCACTAGTCGTATCCTGGCAAAGGATTTATAACAGTCTCACTGTAACTTCATGTCACACATGAGGTCTTCGTTTCACAGCCTAATTCCTTTCTTGCCATTTCTTCTGCAACTGCCAACTCCAAAGACTCTACTCAATTCAATTCCTTTGTTCCCTAACGCATATCCCGGCAGGCTGGCGTCCCGAAACTCGACTGATTTCTTCTCAACTGCACTCTTCTTTATAACCACTTTGCAAGGACCATGCAGAAAACACAGCCTCTGCATTATTGGGAAGGCGTGCTTATAGTGCCGTTGCGTAGCAACAGAAGTTACTCAATTGTCGGTTAAATATTCGTTGCACCGGGAATGAGCTTATCAAGAGGTTGCCTAGCAATGAACGGCCACTCTGACTTCATTATTCCGGCTTTTCGGCGTCATGTCACAATATATTTGCTCATGAGTTAGTTTTGTAAATAGATAGGCAATCTACTCTACGAAACATTGAATTTATGCCTTGTGTTCGTCAACCTTGAAAAAAAAATTGTGGCTACTTACGTCTGAACTCCCCACCGACATGTTTGTATAGGAAATATATTGCAAAAAAAAAACGCGACTTTTAATTGATGACGTAACGGTCTACGTTACTAACGATTACGTACCCTGGATCCAAAAGCACGTGGATTATATTACCATGCCATGTGGTTGCTGTATTTTCCGCTGACCCAGACATAGATTTCACCTCGTGCGGGATTTATAGAAGCTTGGCAATTCATTACGACGACCGATGTGCGCTTTCTCCTGGCCTATGCTATAACAGTTGCACTCCAGGGCGAAGCCAGTATATTGAGGGGGCCGTAACAAATGGCTCTATTTCAATAGAATCTGGAAAGTTCCTAGTACATCAAAATGGCAATGCCTTTCAGAGCTGTAAAATATATCTCACACCTCTGGTCACTCATTCTCTGCCTTATTATCATCTCACGTTTCCACTTGTTCTCCACGCGCTAGCCAGTCATTATGTCTGAATTATAGCCACAAGGAGGACATTATCGACGCGACCAAAGTCCTTGCCAAAAACGTTTTCTCTCCACTGTGGGCCCTTTATTTGGTGGACGGGAGGTACTTCTACTGTATACACACAGGGAAATGATAATAGAAACTGGTAAAGAGGATATCAAAAATTTTGGAGGAATCCTCAATTCCATTTTAAACAAGTATTCCCCAACATCTGAAAACCAAATTCACATGAAAATTACGAAAAACTTGTAAAAATTTGTATCAGTAAAATCTTAACTATAATACTATTGTAACGGCCACGACACAGTTCAGGCGTTTAGTCGCTGGCTTCCCACCGCGACGACCTGGGTTTTAAGTCAGGTAATGTTGGATTTGTGGTGGACAAAGTGGCAGTGGGGCAGGTTTCCTCCGGTTACTTCGGTTTCTCCTGCCAATTCTCATTCCACGACTGCTCCGTATTCATCATGATCCGGGGATGGTACAATAGGACAAACAGTGGCCGACTTACAATGTGATCTCACCTCACCCCAACAAACTACGAAAAACCACTATTGTAACACACGTTCAGAATTCAGCGGGAAATTTCACAATTTATTATATATTATATAACTTCCTTGTTTTCTCCAGGATTCCACAAAACTACACCTACCTACGTACCTACAAAACTACACAACCTCACATACCAGAAGATACCAATCTTTAAGCGTTTTGCTTGTTCTTTAACCCACTAAAGACAAAATTATCCATGACCTTGACACACAATCGTGCATGTTGTATCCTTGCTTACCCGCAGAGCCAATCATTACGCTGAACTATGATCACTGCTGTACTTACACGTGTTTGTGACAGCGAAATGGAGCCGACATCTCCAGCTATGTCGCTTTCCCCCGACAAGACACCTCCGCCCCCGCCGCTCTATCCATACATGCACTGTCTGATTATTCTGTCTCCGGCTTCACGGACGGATGAAATGAGGGACGGACAAGCTACGGTTCTGGTTCACTGCGATAGATCAGTCGGTATAGCGACTAGGCTACAGGTTGGGGTTATATTATCGGTAGGTTCGAGAGATCCGTCATACTGGCTCTGAGGCCCATCAAGACTCCTGTACAGTGAAAGCAATTGTAGCGTGTAGCTGACCACTCGCCTCCGTCCAGAACCGAGCTTAAGAACGGTGGAGCTATACCTCCACTCCCACCAAAGGTCTTCGTACAGTGTTACTTACGAGGGTCGGAACTTTAATAGTGGCAACTATTTATTTACAATTGATACAAAATAGATGCATGTTTCGAAGTTTTACTCCCCTTCAGTGTAGTCACCAGCATTGTGTACAACCCGTTGCCAGCGATGTGGACGTCGTAGGATACCTTTAGCAGCGCCTGTTGTGTTGACAGCTCGAATGGAGCGGTCTACTGCCTGAAGAATCTCTGGAACAGTTCTGAAGCGAATGCCACGAAATGGTTCCTTCATCTTAGGAATCAAGCCGAAGTCACAAGGGCTTAAGTCCGGGGAGTATGATGGATGGTACAGCACTTCCCAGCCCCATCGATCGAACAAATCAGTCACAGCTTACGCTGCATGCGGCCGAGCATTGTCCTGCAAAATGATGGGTGGGTTCTGCAGAAAGTGTCTTCGCTTCTTCCTCAAAGCTGGTCACAGGTTGTGTTCCAAAAATGAACAGTAATACTGCGCATTGACGGTCTGCTGCCGGGGAACGGTATGCGTTAGGATAACACCATCACAGTCGTACACGAGAATCACCATAACTTTCATATTGCTGGGGTTCTGACGAACTTTTGATTTTCGTGGTGACCCGTAATGACGCCATTCGTTCGATTGGCGTTTCATTTGTGGCTCGTACGATTTGTTCCATTTCTTATCCAGCGTAATGATACGGCGTAAGAAAGCCTCTCCTTCGCGCTCACAGCGCTCCAAGTGGTCACGAGCAGCGTCGTATCGTAGCCATTTCTACATTTCCGTCAAATCATGCTGAACCCATTGTGATGCAGTTTTTCTCATGCCCAAGCGTTCCTTCAGCATGTCAAGCAGAGTCATATACGCTAATCCTGTCTCGCGAGCCAGCTCACGAATCTTATGGCGTCGATCACTCTCCAGTAACGCGGAGAGAGCATACACTTCTTCTTCACTGACATTAGGATGGCCTGGCCGACGCATGTCTGCCACATTTTGGCATCCCTCGTTGAAGGCTTTTACCCACCTTGCCACTGTTCTGTAAGGCAATGCAGATTCCCCGCAAGCCTCTTGAAGACCTTGATGACACTGTCGTGCTGTATGGCCTGTGGCACATTCAATCTTCATCCAACTCCGTTGTTCCTGTTTCAATAACATCGTGACAACACTACATTAGACCGCCAGCTAACACGAGTCTCATGCGCGTGATGTGGGAAGGGAGAGTCCATTTTCTCTGAGGTAAGGTAGGTATGTAACTAACATGTGGTATAAGCGACATTATTTGGTTCCGTTGCATGACGTCTCTACAGCTGTGTTGCCACTATTAAAGTTCCAACCATCGTATTTAAGACCTCTCTTTTTCAAGGAGTTGAGCCCTTCTAGAGATGCTGCCAATTGTGCAGCTACTCAAAAACTTCCCAGCATTTTATGGAAACTTAATTTAGCCCAGAATTAAATTTACCTTTACGGTTCTGGTAAACAGTGATGCGGTAACTGTGTTAATCACTCTGAAACGTTTAGCCTACATCGCGTGGGATAATGAATCAAGGTATTTCCCTAACTCTGTGCTTACACACTTCATTTTTTGTACAAATCGCATTGACCGTGCAGTCTAACGCGTATAATGTGTTCTTTCGTTTGAGAACTGGGATAGTAAGACGAATAACACTTTCCCGGGTCATGTCATGTGGTATTTGTGGTGGACTAAGGCAGGTTTACTTCGAGTACTTCGGTTTCCCCTGACAATTCTCATTCCACCGACTGCTCCACACTCATGTATCATCTGCGATTGCTACAATAGATGAAATAGTGGCCGACATACCAAGTGGACTCACTCTGACCCCTCCCAAAGAAATAAACAAAATTGGAATCCCGTTTGGGGCACGAATATAATACACCAGACCTACCCCTGACGGTGGTACCCTTCTAAATATCTACAAACATGATTCCAAAACTCACAAATTAGGACAATTTGAATCACAACAGTCTGCCGTGCCGCACAAGAATGAGTTTATTTTTGTGTGGCGGGATGTCCTGAACACGGAAATGAACCTTCTGGTTCCATTACATTCTCAGAATGTGTCGAGTAGCAATGCAACTATTAGCTTTTTAAGAAGGATTCAAAGCCATGAAGTTAGTTTCCATTTCATCAGAATGGGGGCAGCTACATCAAGAAGGTTGTGTGAGGTAAGCTTTTCTTCAGACTGAACAACAATAGCATCATATATACACACGCGTGACGTCACCGCATACTGGTACACGTCACAGAGCCGGAGACAGGAATATCAGACTGTAGATGTCTGTGAAGGAATTCTACGGAAAGTAAAAGTGGGCCACTTAGAAGCTACAATAATCTTATGCCATAAGAAAAGGATCTGCCCCACGCCACTGCACAGAATTCGTCACGCGCAGCAGTGGCATATGTCACGAATGACATTAATTCAGAATGACGTCAGTTTACTTGAATTTATCACGTGGTGTCTTAGACACACACAAAGATTTCAGTGATGGGAACCCAGAGGAGAGACATCAGGCCTCAGAAACAGCTGCTTGAACATTTATTCTTCTTTTTCCGTGTGGTTATACTGTATTGGACCACATTTGTCATCTAGTGGTCAGTGGTCCCGGGTTCGATTCCCGGCGCTACCAGATATTCTGAGAAGTAGTATGTCTGGAACGGGGTCGACTCAGCATTGTGAAAATAATTGAGGAGCTATTTCAAGGAAATTGCGGCTGCGGTCTAGAAAACCGAAATTAACGGCCGTGGGGATTCGTTTCGCTGACCACGCGACACCCTCTATCTGCTAAAGTTGGCACTAACTTCACCGACAAGCGGCGGGCGTTCGGTCGGTATAGTTCGCTTGCGGACTACAGGCCTCGGAATTTGTTTTTATATGCTATTACAAAGGACTTGCAAGAATATTCGAGTCGGAGAGAGAGAGTAAGTGACGGGAGGTTGGAGAGAACTGCATAATGAGGAGCTTCATAACTTGTACTCTACGCCACATAGAATGACCAAGTCAAGGATGATGAGAGGGGCAGGGCATGTAGCACGAATGGGAGAGAAGAGGGATGGACATAGGATATTGATGGAGAAAGCTGGAAGGGAAGAGACCAATAGGAAGACCTAGACATAGGTGGGAAGTTAATATTAGGATGACTCTAAGAGAGACACAAGGAGGCGGTAAGGACTGGCTTGATCTGGCTCAGGATAGGGACCAGCGGAAAGCTCTTGTGAACACGGTAATGAACCTTCCATAATTTGCAGGGAAATTCTTGAGTAGCTGCGCAACTGGCAGCTTCCGAAAAATGAATCGGTTCCACGTAGTTAGTTCTCGTGTATTTAATTTTGTCACGTGTATGAGTGACTATAGACGGGGTTTGAAGTAGTATTTGGATTTACTGGACACTTACTGATCGTAACTGCAAGTAACTATTGCGCTATTGCTAATTTACACACTCAGTAATTCACTACACTTTTCAGATTGTTGTGTCTTCAGCATTCGTGGTCTGGTAACAGCTTCCAACGAGGGATATTCCCCTTCTGGATTCGCGAACTATCCCCATGCCTCGGCTACCAGTTTCTAACAGCAGCGGCTCACGACTGAACTGCAGTTCTCTGACTGTTCACCAACCACATCACTTTACTCCACTGTGCTCAGCTGCCCTGCACTAACTGCACTGGACCCAGTCTGTCGAGTCATATAGCCTCCGAGCGAACCACACCGAAAACGCCCTTTCCAATAATACTTTCATTGTTGCGCGCGGGCCGCTGCCTAGCAAAGACTTTTGTATCTTCTGTTTCGCTGCCGTTGCCTAGCAACATGTCTATGTCACAAAATCAACAGCTCAGATAGCGTTTGATGAATAACAGTGTAGATATTTCTGAAGACAAATGCGAGCATTACTTCTAACGGGAAGCAATGTTCACCCGTTACAACCTACGTGCGAATTTGTAGGTCAGACTTCAAGTCCATTTTTCACGACGCAGGGGCCAATGGTAACGGAATTCGGGGCGGGTTTATACCACAACCAACGCCTATTCAACTGCCTGGACCTTACACCGTGAGCGCCTTATAGGGGCACAGCGAGAAGCCGGTCATGTCTCGGTGTCCGAGTGAGCGCTCCTCAGGAGGCCAGACAGTACATGGCACTGCCACCTGAGGATGGTGATTGGCCTCCGGCTGCTTTATACTGGCATCTCGCTTGGTTTGTTCGTCTACCCTTAAGATGGAGGCCTTGTGTTCCTCTGAAACGCCGGTCGTATTTAACCGGACTATATAACATTATATCCCAGAAGGTAGAATTCTTCATGTCGGTCACGGTAGCCGAGCGGTCTAAGGCATGCACTGTCTTCGCTCGCTCGGGAGCCGGGATCGTGTGTTCGAATTCCGCTCAGGAAATAGATGTTTAGTTTGTGTGTGTGCGTTTTCCTGTGTTTGTGTACAGGTACAGGCCTTGCGACGAGCTGCTCACCCACCCAAGGAGTCGTACCAAATGTGTAAGATCAAGTAAACTGACGTGAAAAGGAGAGTTTCATGGAGGCAAGCCAAGGTCCAAATTTGGACAGTAGAGCCAAGGGGCGGGGAGGGGGAATTCTTGGCAATCACAGATCTGAGAATTTCAAATGCGACATCTTTTCAAGATATTGGCAAGATTAAGTCTTGCGCCTTTTGCTTTAGTAATTAGCATCTTTGCTATATTCTTAGTGGGGTGAGACTGAGTCCAGTTGCTGTGTCGGCCACTAACAGGCCTATTGTACCAGCCCCGGATGACAGATGATCAATGTGGAGCAGTCGGTAGAATGAGAATTGGCAGGGGAAACCGAAGTACCAGGAGAAAGCCTGCCCCAGTGCCACTTTGTCCACCACAAATCCCATAAGTCATGACCCGGGCCGCCTCGGTAGGCAGCCAGCGACCACCGTTTGAGCTAAGGCGCGGCCCCAGGTAGTATCCTACGTTACATGCAAACCTTATTATTTCCCGACACATGAAACATACAAGGCACAGCGGAATGTAATATGAACATCACCCTCTGATAGGAAGGAACAATGCTTCGAATTCGAGAGGTCCCATGTTCAAATCTCGGACAGGAGACCATTCATAATCCTGAGTATTTCGTTGGTATCCCGAGTCTTCTCCTGGTAAGTTCTGGGTAGCACCTCAAATTAGTCTGTGAGCTCTGGGATTGTTCGGTCGGTACAGCGACGGACTAGGGGCTGGAAGGCCGAAGTTAGATTCCCTGGAGGGACAAGAGATGCTTCTCCTCTCCCCAGTGGCCAGACGGCTCTGGGACCCATCCAATATCCTATGGTTACCAGAAGCTATTTCAGATGGGTTAAGCAGCCGAGGCTTGAAGCTAACTACTCATCTCCATCGGCAGCCACCTGCTCATGTTGGTTCCTCTCTCGCGGATTTTTCTACGCTGAAGATGGAGCCGATACATTCCTCCGAAACGTCGGTTCACGTAAGACCTACAGGGCGCCTGCTCCCAGAAGAGGGCATTCTTCATATTGAGGTGAATTTTTCCCTGTGTGTAACTAACACCATGAAGGCGTATAGGGAGTGGATATATAGATCCACATTTTTTTACCTCGGCACTAGTTGAAGGCGAGTGGTCAGCTTCACGCCCCGGTCGCTTTACTACAGGGTAAAGAGCCCCAGGTACCCATTGGATAGGAGGCTGGGAGGGGGGCAGAGACGGTCTGGACGACGTGGAGAAGAGAAAATACTTGACCCTACCATTTCATCTCCATGTAGTACTGAGGCCAAAAATGGTGGAACTATACATCCACTCCTCCATACGTCTCCATGGTGCTTAATTGATTAAGCACAGGGGCAACTTTGCCTTTTTTTCTAACTTTTTCCTCCCAATTTCGTTCCAATGCATGAGTCACCAATCTTGATTGCATTTGACTCTGTATTATCTGAGTCACTGCCAACGCCGTTTAATAGACCGTAAATAAAATAAATTCCATTAGACAAGCTGTAGTTGCATGCAATGTCCAGCCGTGGCGCTTTGCGCTATCAGATGCAGTTTGTTTGTAAACGAAGAAGGGCTTTTCTAGGAATCTGCTCTCCACGCGCTGCGCCCGTGAAGTTCAACAAACCGAACACTAATTTTACTGAACAAAGAGAAAAAGAAAGTTCCCAACAGGTAGACCTGTTTTGTTTCTTGTGCTGCAAGATGAAGGTTATTCGTTTAAAAATAACACCAAACTTCCTTGCCTCTCGTTGGTTCTACGATGGAGTCCTTGAACGGAAACAAACGCCTTGAAGCAGTTTCGTTTCTCGGCCATGAACGTGAATGCACCGGATTCTGTATCGAACGAAGGATCCTCATTTATATGTTCTCTTACAAATTTTCACGATTCCTTTGTCCAGATTAGCGTTCCCTGTGAAGATAACCAGGGGCATGCAGTAGTGTAGTTGAATTATTCTACAAGCCCGAAGGTCGCGGGTTCGATTGCCGATGAGATGATTGGATTTTTCAGTTTACATAATCCTTCCAGCCGCACTATGCCACTGGGTCGACTCAGCCTCAAACAGAAATGAATAATACCAGGGATCTTCCTGGGGGGGTTAAAGGGCGGCCACCACCAAAGGCTGACAACCTCAGCGCCATCTGTGAGCCAACTGTCTAGAAAATGTGTGAGCCTCGTCGTCTCACAACCCTATGGGCCTCCACGGCCTGTTACAGAGACAGCTTTACCTTTGTTTACAGATATAAACGCTACAGGTCTAATCTCAATTATTGGATTCGACCAAATCCACTGCGAATGATGGTAAGAACGAGAGAAGTCTGAAATCACCGACACTACATTATCATTCATTCATTCATTCATTCATTCATTCATCAATGGCCCTGGCCTCTTCTTCGGCATTCGTAATCTTTCTTACACAGACGGCAGGGCTCCTTGAACCAGCGACCAGCCCTCGCGAGACCGCTACATACACACAGGACAACACCGAAACAGAATCAACTTACAAACATCCATGCTTTAAGTTGGATTCGAACCCAAAATCCCAGTGTTTAAGAGGGCGAAGACAACTCGTACCTTAGACCGCGTGGCCACTATGATGGCTTCACTACATTATCACTAACTCAAAAGGACGGTGGTACACTGTCTCCATTTTCATCCCTGCTAAAGCAAAGTAAAAAATTATATCTGTTTCTTAATAAATTGGGCACCACGTCATGATGGTTTTTTTTTTTCGGGGAGTGGACGTATAGCTCAACAATTATTGACCCCGATATTTGATGCTAATGGGGGGCGTCAACTTCACGCCAACGTCCCAGGGATAGCGTAGTACGTATAGTGACTGGCTACTGGCTGGACGACCAAGGGGTCGGATTTCGAGTCCCGTCGTCCAGACCGGCTCTGGGGCCCACCCAGCCTCTCTCCAAAGGATACCGGGGACTCTTTCCCTGGAAGTAAAGCTGCAGGGACGTGAAGCTGACCGCTCACCTCCAGTTAGTGCCTAGGTCAAGAAAACGTGGATATATCCATCCATTCCTCCATACGTCATTACCCCGTACATGGCTAACCTTGACTTTACCTTTAGCACCTATGCTATAGAAGGTTGGGGAGGGGGTTGCAACTGGTCCGAATGCTGTCGAGAGATAGTCTTTCCCACTTGCCGGGAACTGAACTTTGTTACTTCAGCCATCCAGCCCGTAACAGGTTGACATAAGCGAAATTTCACTCACTTGCTGCCGCTAGTGAGTCTGGCTCTAACGCACCGAAGACAAATCGAGATACACTGAAGCTAAGTGCAAGGCAAGGCATATGTCCTCTGCTGAAATACAAAGAACACGCACAATGGTAATGTGAGCAATGTTTCTGAATGGGGGACCGTGTGCATGTAGGTGGTATTGCCAAATAGGTTCCGAAGATAGAGGCTGTAAAGCCGTCCGGAAATTAGGTAATACAGCCTACACATTTACAACGTCTCCGCCCAGAACCAAAATCTGCGTCAGTAAACAATAAATGAAAAACAGCACTTTTTGAGCCACGGCCTTCTTTAGAAGATTCTGTCAGATCTCTTCACTTCGTTGGGTTTCGCAAAAATCATTCTTCTACAGCAGGGGTCTCCAAACTTTTCGAAACGCGGGCCACATTAGATAATTCAGCACCTTCAATGGGCCGGATAAAATGAGAAAATAATAACTCTAGGTATATGAGTTTTATTGAAAGCAGAGAATTTCATAAACTAAATACAAAGTACGTGAGAATAAATTATCGTATATTAATGACAACAGATAGTAGCAGCAAATGCTCATATTTTCATCACAAATTATAATAAAACAATTAATGTGAATGATGGAACTCTTTCTGCATTCTTAAACGCTGATTAAATTGAGGTTCAAATTTTGAAACGCTAATCACAAGTAGCGACTTTAAATGTTCATCGGATAAATTTGCCCCGTATTTCGACTTCATGTACTTCATCTGGGAAAAAGTTTGTTCACACAGATATGTCGTCCCAAAAATGGAGATAAATTTACAAGCAAATTTCTTTAAATTTGGAAATTGCTCAGAGTTCAGAAATTTATAAAATTCGATCAAATTTCCTTCCTTGTATTTGTCTTTAATGTGATAATTTTCCTGAAGTTCAATAATTTTCATTTGAATTTGACTTGGGACATCTGCAGCATCACAGTCAAACGGATTTTGAAACAATCTAATTTCCTGAGCACTGGAATCCAAATCAGCAAATCGCTTCCGAAATTGTTCTTTCAAATCTGAAATGACTAAATTTGCAAACGAGGAAGGAAATTCTGCTTCACCCTTTTTATGCAACTCTGCACAGTATAGCATATAAACAAAGTTACAATTTTTCACTTGGCTTTCTAGAAGTATCAACTTTGCTCTGAATCTTGATAAGTGCAAATAAATCACAGACTAAGTTATTTTCACCCTGCAACTTTAAATTCAAATTGTTCATATGGTTCACCAGATCAGCAAAAAATGCTAATTTCCAAAGCAACTTGGTATCTGATAAACGTGGTTGTGAATAATATTAATATTAACATAATATGGAATATCAATATATTTTAAACACAATCTTAATTGATGAATTTGAAATCTATGAACAAGTATTTTTTTTACCAGTGCTCATTGGAAAATTAGTTCAACTGGCGCATTTCTGCACAATTCTTTCGCGGGCCGTAGTTTGGATACCCTTGTTCTACAGAGCCGGGTAGTCAGCGTAGTGCCAAAATCCCAACCTGGATGATCAGTTCCTTGTATTTATGTCCCTCAGTGACAGAGTGAACCAATTACAACCCCCAGGCACTGGGTTATCTTTTCATCGCCTTCTACGATTAGCAGGGTTAAGATGGAGGTTTTTTAACCCGCCTCTACACTCTTCCGGCTTGTAGCATATTGCTTCAACCAATTACACTACCGCGTGCCCCTCACAATAAACAGCGACTGTTTCCCTAAACAGCATTAACTAGCTGGGCTCTGTAGCGGAGACGTAATGTGTTTCCTGTGAGGTACGGACTGAGTATTTATTACTTAAAATAAATGTCGTTCTCAAAGAGTTAATTCGTTAGTCAGTAGCTTATGCTATGTAGTTTCGAATGGTTAGGAAACTGCTGAAGAAGGAGTTTGGAAGCGTGTGGACACAAGAGATCTTCAGCTTAATTTGAGGCACTGCCCAGGAACTTATCTGGAAAGTTCTTAGGAGAACTGTGACTAATTTTACCCATGAAAGTAGCCGAGTTCCGAGCAGAGACTTGAAACAGGGATCTACCAGATATGAAGGAACAGTGTTACACACTGGGTCGTTATCTTGGATTGTACTACTTATTCTGAAACGCTCTGGAGTTAAGAATGTTGGAACGTAAAACTTGCTTCTCTCTTCTAACCCTGGTCATATCTGAGTTATTTAGCGTCCTGTAGTTTGTTTTCTCTGGAATATGTGAATGGGTGTGTCAGGTAGAGCGATGGGGTAACTAATTGAGATGAATTGGACGAGTGTCCTGGTCGGGTCAGTTTGAACTCATTTTATTTACGGAAAGCATCACTGAAGGACCAACTGCTCGCTAACTGAAGTCAAGGGACACTTGATCTAATGAACATCGCCCGCTGTAATTTCATTAACTGTGACACGTGACTAGAAACTGATTATCCACGCAATTATAATGATATATCAGAGCAAATATCTCATTTCAGTTATCTAGTAACAATAAAAATGTAAAGTTGTCTGTGTGTTTAACTAATTAAGCACTGCGCAATGAGGGCGTAGGGGAGAGTGGATGTATAGATCCACAGTTTCTTGACCTCGGCACTAGCTGGAGGTGAATGGTCAGCTTCATGCCGCAGCCGCTTTACCCTCGGTACCCACTGAATAGGAGGTTGGGTGAATCCCACAGTCTGTCTGGACGACGTAAAGAAGAGAAAATTCTTGACCCTACCGGGACCCGAACTTCGACCCCTCAGTCGTCCAGTCCGTATCCAGTCGCTATCCCGACTGCGCTATCCCTGCACCTTCAATTATCTAGCAAGTGACATAATATATTGTGACATGTTTACCCGTTGCTGGGCATCGGGAAGTGGAACGAGTTACCACGAAGACAGACCCTTGATAAACAGTCGGTTGCCAAGTTACGCAACAGTAAGGAAAGCGGTGTTTCTCAGTGCCGTGCCGAGTAGAGCCGAAGTGAGCCGAGCCGAAGCGCGCTGGTTGCTATGCAGCAATAAACAACTCTCGGCAGCGTTCCCCAGCAACGCCTTTAAACACGTCGTTTACGCAACAGTGAAGCGATGTGGGTTTTCCGCTGTCCGACTGAGGGTTTATAAGAGAACTGGAATGTCTAAGCAGTTAGTACAAGGTTCTCCGCACGATTGGCAATTTTCCAAGGCGCACACCGGTCCGCGATTTGCACATGGCATTCAAAATTCCATACGTTTATGATTACATAGCGGAATTGTGCGGGCAACAAGCAGAAGTCATACAAAATCATGATAATGAGAATGTTCGCAACATCGGACAAGGCGAAGCCCGACACAGAAAGTATAAGAGGCTTAAACTTGGCGGCGGNCGCGATAACTGAGAAGTCCGCCAGTGAAGACTTATTGTGTGCTTTCAAGACTTTGTGTGTGCTGTAGTACAGTTATGTTGGGAGTGTGTAATTCAGAGAGACTTCGATAGCTCCCGCACTGTAAATACGTGAAGACTACTGAAGAGATTACTGTGTGGGGTTTGTAAATTGTCTAAAACTGCAACAGTGTTATAAGTATTTGTAGTTACGCCTTGTAGGTTGTTAAATAAACCAATTAACAATCCGAACTGCGTCTTCAGTAGCTAAACACGTTATAATATATAAAATATAAAGATTTTAATATACTATATATACAGAGTGTTCCAAGAGGAAAGGTCAATAATATGGGAGGTCACAGTAACGGACATTCTAAGCAAAAAGTGTATATGTATATGTGTCCTATTCCGAACGGTTTCCGAGATAGAGCTATTTCACTATACAGTACATTGTACACTGCACAGACAAGCAACATGCCATGTCCTCACACGAGTTGCAAAGTGCATTCATGTTGACGGTGTAATTTTCGAAAGTGTATTATATTACACACCATGCAATTCACTACAGCGCGTACGAAGTCTCAGTCTGCTACTTCACCAGTTGTCACCTGGTAACGGCTTCCAACACCACAACTTCCTTAGGTTCAGTGTTAACCTCCTTACTGGCCGGCGACTGTCTCACAGCTATCTCCTACTCTTCTAACTGCCGTCTCAAGACTCCTCTCTGATGGCAATTTGCCTCGTTATAGAGTCTCGGGGCGGACCATACAGAGAACATCGCTTCCAATAGTTTCCCTATATTTGCATGCGTGTCTGTTGCGGTTATTACCTGGCAACGGCTGTTGTATAGCTGCTTATGTCGCGGTCGATGACTAGCAACAGATCTACATGACACAACATTAGAGAACCACAGAATACATTAATGGTCCCTTCAGTACAAGTTACAAACTTCACTGCTGAAACCCACAGCCGCAATTCATCTCCCATACCTCGGATCAGGTTACCCAACATCGGATTTAATTGATGGCCATCCAATGACCCATCACGACGTTTGTTTTAAAGTAATGTACCACAAGAAACATCTGCAACGCGAATTGCTGTTCCAAGGGCGTGATCATTTTTAACTGCCACAATGAATTATAGTGTTCTCTGCTGAAGGAAGTATCCATATTAAACAAATTGAATAAATTATGGAAACCCGTCAGGCGTGACATTATCCTTGAAAAATGTCGCCACGGATATGACATACCGAAACCCTCGCCAACCGCCATTTTGGAAATGAGCGTCATTGGAACCGTGTGGGATGAAAGCTCGCATAGGAACATAAGTAGCTGCTTTCTGGAAGTTAACCATAAAATAAACTGACACAAAATGACGAAATACAGCGGTAATCCGAAATCTAGAAAAATTATTTTGGAAGGTCTGCCTCAAACCAAATTCGATCATTCAGCATGGAAGCTACAGATATATTTAATGATGTCAATTGGTTCCTGTGGTCAAATAATTAACTACAACGCTACGAAGATGTATGGGGGAGTGTAGGTATAACTCCACTATTTTAAACATCAACACTAATTTGAAGTGAGTGGTCAGCGCGCCAGTGATTTTGCCGCCGGGTGAGATAGGAGGCTGGGCGGGGCCCCAGAGCCCTAACCCTGCCGAGAATCTAACCCTGGACGTCCAGCCCATAGCCTGTCTGCACAGCAAGTGAGCTATCCCGGGCCCTAGATAGTGTACATAAACATAAACAGCACATACATAAAGTAAATACGTCGGTTCACAAAAAATGGAACATCGCGGATGCTAGAAATCCGCGATGGGCGAAACCGCTGTTGACTATGTATTGCTGTAAGATCAACTTTAGAGAATGCTAATTCAAATGTATGTAAAAATTATGTTGTAGCATGCAGACCCATTGCTATGCAATACTCCTCTAAGATAGATAATTACAATAAACATAGCATAGTAAGGGTTGTCTATACGCGGTTCGAGCGATAGCCATGCGGTGCAACAATAGAGGAACTGTTGGCAGAGGTATTTTCTATGTTGTCCGTGCCTACGCTATGGAAATAGGAGCAGCTGCGATTACGAGAGTCATGAAACGACAGTGAGAGGAGTAGGAGGTTGGCGTCACTAGCCAGGGAGGTAGACGGCTGGAGCAATGAGTGAGTTGGGGGCAGTCGCTGAAGAGTGAGGACGAGAAACAGAAGGCGTTGAAACTACGGTGCTAGAAGCAGTTACCAGGCGACAACCGGTGAAGATACAGCAGATGAGAGGACTTAGTTCGTGCTCTAGTGAATTGTAGAGTATACGAATTAGCGATAGCTCTATAGTTTTTTTTATTGCTAATGGGGTTGGACTAAGTCCCTTGTACTGCGGCCATTTCTGGCCTATTGTACCAGCCCCAGATGATAGGTGAGGGTGATTGTGGAGCAATTGGTGGAATGAAGATTTGCAAGGGAAATCGAAGTACTCGGAGAAAACCTGCCCCAGTGCCACTTTGTCCACCACAAATTCCACTTCATCAGGCCCGGGAGGGAACCCGGGCCGCCGCGCTTGGAAGCCAGCGACTAACCGCTTGAGCTATGGCAGCTTAGCGCTATAGTTACTTGTAGTTACTTTCTGTAAGTGTGCAATAAATTCAATTACCAATCCGAACCCCGTCTACAGTCACTCAGTCAGACGATAAAATTTAGTTCAGGATTTAATCTTCGAGTTTATATCATTCAACATGCTAATGATCTCCATGGAACAGAGTAATTTTTGAGAAGCTAACAGTTACTCAGCAGGCCAAGTAACCCGAAGTTTTTTGCCACGTTCACAAGACCCCTCCCCCCCTTGCACTNATTCAATCCCCCTGTGGAGGTGTGTTAGAATACCTCCATCATAACCCTGCGAGACGTAGGAGGCGACAGAAAGTGAAGCCGGTGACTGGGGGTACAGCTGGGCTACCTTGTCACTAAGGGACATAGTGGGGGGGTGGAGTCCAGTTGGGTCCACTCGGCACGGCGGCCACTGATTGGCCTATTGTACCTGCCTCAGGTGATTATGATGATGGAGAATTTGATGGAATGAAGATTAGCAGGGGATACCAAAGTACTCAGAGGAAACCTACCCCAGCACCACTTTGTCCACCACAAATCCCACTTGACCAGACCCGAATTAGAGCCCGGGCTGCTGCGGTGGGAAGCCAGGGACTAACCGCTTGAGTTATAGCGCGGTCCCACTAAGGGACATAAATACAGAGACCTGGTCGTCCAGGTTAGGGGTTTTGAAGAAAGGCTGACGACCTTGTTCTGTAAAAAAAGGCACGAAATCCAAAGAAGTGAAAGCCAGATGCAATCTGTCAGAAGGTCTGGGCTCAAAAAGGGTTGTCTTGCCGACGATGATTATTATTATTATTATATTCAATTCTGTAGAGGCTTCCTGTCCAGCAGTTCTCCAGCCAAGACGACAACCACAAACCTGTGCCTCCATAAGTGCTTATATTCTTCCTGTATGAACACGTTGCGAGACGAAACATGACGAAGTGGGACTCTGGGATAGTTAGCAGCCAGATCCTATACATAAATGTCGAACTATGGGACTGTTGCCCCACCCATATAAACTGCTTGGGGCCACAGGTTTCCGCGTCTTGACCCTGGCAATTCATCAGCATCATCAGCAGTGCTGACTGGAGCAGAACATAGTGACGTAACGGAGCGTTGCTTTCTTTTGTTCTAGGGGTGAACAGTACAATGAAATCAACGGGCTACAGAGATAACATTACCTTTTCAAAACAATGCTTTCTGCTGAATTTTACATTAAGTGTGATGTTTTTGGCCCCACCCTCCGCACTGAAATGTCTCACCCCCACAGGGAACCCATCTACCAAGTTGGGAACTAATATCTTAAACAACTGGTACGTAAATTTCTACCCGAGTACAGGGTATCATATCGCAGAATACGAATACATTGCTGTTGCGTGCTTCTGGCAGGTCACGGTAGCCGAACGTCTAAGGCGTGTACTGTCTTCGCTCGCTCGGAAGTCGGATCATGGCTTTGAATCCCACACAAGGTATGGATGTTTGGTATGTGTTTGTGTTGTCCTGTGTTTAGGTAGAGGCCTTGCGGCGAGCTGATCACCCCTCTAAGGAGTCCAACTGTATGTAAGACCGTCATGAAACTAAGAAATCAGCCATATGCTCTAAATGGGAGCAAGAGGAAAGGAAAAAACCTTTTTTTCAGGGCAGTTTAATGGCTTTATCGGACACCCCTGGTCTAAGATAGGTAAGAATATGGAATTGAACCCCCGAGAGGTTGCAAAATAAAGCGGAGGCGGATGTGAGGAAGAGGATTGAGGATGGATAGTGTGAAAGAGACGCAAACAGTCCCCGTACGGAAACGAATGTAATATCGACACTGATTGCTAAATTACAAAATATATGTCATATCCACGTGAATCTCGCCAGTTAGTCTGTCTCCTAATTGTGAAAGTGCGTGCTTCCTCTGTGCAAATGGGGGTACTGCCCACGTACGCAGCTAGAGAGAAATCTGTTCTGTCACACACGAATAAATGCGTCGCATACAGTGGCGGCTCGTGACCGGCCCGTGAGGTTCGGGCCAGGACCAATACAATTTCAACCGGTCCAATACCCAGTTTTAAGAAATGTGAGGATAATATTTTTTTAAATATTCACATTTTAAGACTATACTTTTGTGTCCCATCGTACACTCTCTCGCCCCCTTTTGG
Organism: Cryptotermes secundus; assembly: GCF_002891405.2. Taxonomy (NCBI): domain Eukaryota; kingdom Metazoa; phylum Arthropoda; class Insecta; order Blattodea; family Kalotermitidae; genus Cryptotermes; species Cryptotermes secundus. The sequence goes on from NW_019730110.1 coordinate 592,099, forward strand.
CAATTTCAAGTTCATTTTGAGCTGCCAAGAGACAAATCGGCTAGGCCCTCTATGACAAAGCCCCCTTAGATCGGGGGAGGATTCGGGCCCCGCTAGTCCCACCTGTGTCCTGTAGTGCATACAGATCATATAGACAGACGGAGAAGCTGACAGTGTTACACTGAAAGTGCTTCAACCAGGTGAGTAAAATAAGACAAAGCTGTCACTGTGCTTAATTACGCATCACTTCATGAAGACGTATGAAGGAGTGGAGGTATAGCTCCATCATTATTGATATCGGCAGAAAATGGAGGTGAGTGGTCAGCTTCACGCTACGGCCGCTTTACCCCCAAGAAAGTTGCCCCGGAAACCATTTTATAGATGGTTGGGTGGGCCCCAGAGCAGGTCTGGATGCTGTGGAGTCGAAAATATCTCTTACCTCTGCCAGGAATCGAAACCCGGCCGTCCAGCCAGTAGCCCAGGCTACACCGACTGAGCTTCAGCAGGGATGTGTAAGAGGCTTACTTACTTATGGAGCTGAGCCCTTCTTGAGGAGGAGCCAAATCTGCAGGTATCCAAGAATTCCCCAGCATTTTATGGAACCCGAAGGTTCATTACCGTGTTCACAAGAGCCCTCCACTGGTCTCTATCTTGAGCCAGATCAGTCCAACCCATACGATCCCACTATATCTCTCTAAGATCCATTTTAATATTGTCCACCCACCTACGCCTTGGTCTTCCCAGTGGTCTCTTTCCTTCTGGCTTTCCCCTCCAATATCCTATATGCATTCCTCTCCTCCCCAATTCGTGCTACATGCCCTGCCCACCTCATCCTCCTTGACTTGATCATTCTAATTATACTTGGAGAAGAGTACAATTTATGAAGCTCCTCATTATGCAGTTTTCCCCAACCTCCTGTCACTTCATCCCTCTTCGGTCCAAATATTCTTTTTCTCAAAGATAAATTAATACAAAAACAGATCTTAGAGTGACAGGACGCGGTAGCATGGGCAGCATCTGACTCAGGATAGGGACCAGTGGAGGGCTCTTGTGAACAGGGTAATGAACCTTCGGGTTCCATAAAATGCTGGGAAATTCTTTAGTAGCTGAGCGACTGGCGGCTTCTTAAGCAGGACTTAGCTCCATGAAGTTAGTTACTTTGATACTTATTTATCGATTTCGTTTCACGTACTGTAGGTCATTAGCGACAAGAGCTAACCTTATGTATATTACCCTTGAAATTACTGCTACTAGTAACTCTACTGTATACCAGAATTTACACGGAGTTTCTAGTCAACTTTCTGCTGTATTAATACTGATGCACCCACGCACACATGAAAATGCCACATCTCACAGACACACCTGTATAACACGATAAACCTGAATCAGTAACATCTGCTTACGAGATTGTGCGAAGTGACAAGCTGTTGCGTTTGAAAGCAGAGGACTGAAATTTCTGAATCCATTGGATCATTGTTGAAACTGGATAATCCCTCGTCCAAGGAGTTCTACCGTCTCTAAAATGATCATGAAACTGAAAATATCAGAGGCCAGGTCCCAAAAGGGATATAGAGTCAGTGGGNCCTCGTTACATTAATATTTTTTTCACAAATCTTTTTGCGTGTATAAGCGAATTTGTATTTTATAAACGGCCGTTAGACCAGTAAAAGTAGAAGAATTTAAAAGTAAATATCTTCAGCCAACAGAGCCATTCTTGTGAAGCTAGTAGTCGCTCACCTAGTTATGAAATTACCCTGTTTTATATGAAATCAGAAATTTAATTTCATTGTTCAAAATTTTCAAACACGGGAACCTCTTCTGACCTACTATTTGCATTCATCCCATACATTCAAAACCACGTTTATATAAGATCTATCTTAATGTTATTCTATGCCGACCGAGCGGCCGCCGCTTGTCGGCGAAGTTAGTGCCAACTTTAGAGGATAGAGGGTGTCGCTAGGTCAGCGCAACGGATCCCCACTGCCTTTAATCTCGGTTTTCTAGACCGGAGCCGCTATTTCCTTGACATAGCTCCTCAATTATCCTCACGAGGCTGAGTGGATCCCCATTCCAGACCCACTACTTCTCAGAAAATCTGGTAGCGCCGGGAATCGAAACCGGGATTTCTGGATCTGTAGCCAGGAACTCTGACCACTACACCACAGAGGCGGTCGATCGGTATGGTTCGCTTGCGGACTAAAGGACACGGAGTTCATGTTATCCTCCTCCCACATACAAACACGTAAATCTACAAAGTCTCCATTCGGTTTTACCAACTAAAACTATACATGAATTTCTCTTCCACAGAATAAGTTTCATATGTCCCAACTGTTTTATCCTCCATGATTTACTCAAACTAATTACACCAGAGAAAGAGTAGAACTGTTGGGAGTTCCCGATGCAGTAGTGTCACAACGATATTTAGGCCATCTCAACCCACGTCTGTGTACAGCGCAGCTTTCTCGTGTTTTTGAAATATATCCCTGCTCATATGTATCCTCAGAAACTATAAGGAAAACCACAGGGAAAAACACACGCCCTCCCCTTGCAGCTTCCACCGGACATAGTTTGTTGTTCTGCACAATACCATACAAGGTAGCTGGAAGCTGGATTCGGGTAATAAAACATCCTTACTGGAGCCTGAACTCCGACAGCTGGGGAGGGTGTTAGAAATGAAGATGAGGCCATTGAACCGGTATCAAGTTAGAGGTCATTCCGCCATGCAACACTAGATGCGACTGTGACCTTCAGAAGGAGGAGAGGGGATTCCCCACGCTCTGACAAATAGCGCGAGGCGTAGTCTCTGGGCACCTGCAGCGGCATTACAACGTTTCGTACGGCCATCAATCTCTGACGAGCATCTGACCTCGTACAGTCTTGTTGAATTTCAACAAAAGTTTTTAGAAAAATTCTGTCTCTATTTCCAGAGTCAGAAGCAAAGCTAAGGAAGAGAGAAGCAAGAAAATATTGTTGGTTGATTTGTAAACATGGAAGCAGTAAATTCCTCCGAAACGTCGGTAAACTTCTATGGAACCGAATCACAAAAAACTACTTCTCAGTCACTTCTGTGGTAACCTCAAATAAATGAACACGCTGGTCCAGAAGAAGAGCTCTGGCACTTCATTTCTGAGGTACTCGGTTCGAATATAAAATAATAGACTATAGGGATAGGTTTCTTCGAGAAGGTTTTGTGGTTTTATTTAATGACGCTGTCTCTATCTAGACTGCACAGAGTCCAACAGTAGGATGATCAATGAATGATGTGGGATGAAACGGTCATGACTAGGCACAATACCGGAATTCATTTGAAAGAAATGGGAAAACCACGGAAGAAACTCATTCGAGGTAGTCGGTGTCTAGACAGATTCGAACCCAACACCTCTCAGATAAGAGTCTAAAGGAGTATCATTGACGACATCCAGTTCGGTTCTCAAAGAAAAGTACGCACTAACTAACTAATTAAACAAACTCCATGGAGTTGAATCCGTCTTGAGAATCCAACAGTCGCTCAGCTAGTTAAGAAGTTTCTTATATTCGTATTTAACGGAACCCGAAGGTTCCTCACCGCCTTGACAAGAGCGCACCACTGTTCCCTATCCTGAGCCAGATCAACCCAGACCATACCACCTCATCCTATCTCTTTAAGATCCACTTTAACATTATTCTTTCACCTATTTCTAGGTCTTTCTAGTGGTGTCTTTTCTTCTAACTTTTCCACAAAAATCCTGTATGCAGTCGTCATGCCATATCTATCCCACCCTAATTGACTTGATCATTCTAATTATACTTGGAGAAGAGTACAAGTTATGAAGCTCCTCATTATGCAGTTTTCTCCAACCTCCTGTCACTTCGTCTCTCTTCGGTCCAAATACCGTATTTACGCATGTATAGGCCGCACATTTTTTGCCAAAAATTCAAGAGGAAAACTGGGGTGCGGCTTATATTCGAAATCACACTTCATTTAAAAAAAAATTAACGTTGCCAAATTTTGGAATAATTTCTACTCCTGAAATAATATTCCAAGAAAATTATTTTTTCTATAATTTCTGTCTGAAAATTGTGCAGCGGCCTATACACGCACGCGGCCTATACATGCGTAAATACGGTATTCTCCTCAGCGCCCTGTTCTCAAACATCCTCAGTCTATGTTCCTCCCTTAGCTTCAATGAAAGGAACTCAGATTATAGACATAAATTGGCCTATCTAACGGAACGCCTAGAACGTTCGGAGCGAATGCCTGAACGCCCGGATCCCAATGCCAAGGATGTTGGGAAACCCGACAGACAGACAGAGGGAAGATATTTAACCTTTACAGGAAGGAGCCAAGAACTTGAGCAATGAGGAGCTAAGCTACGCATTGTAATTCTCGCCAGGTTTAGATATGGCAGAAATCTGAGTGTACGCCGGTCACAGTGGCCGCGCGGTCTAAGGCATGAACCGTCTTCGCATGCTCGAGCACTGGGATCGTGGGTTCGAATCCCACTGCAGTTATGGATGTTTGTGTACGTTTATTCTGTATCTGTGTTGTTCTGTGTGTAAGTAGCGGTCTTGCGGCGGGCTGATCCAGCAGCCCAAGGAGTCCTGCTGTCTATATGATTAAGAAACTGTAAAATAAAGGTCAAGGTTCATCTTGGTCTGTAGCCTCCACAGATTATAATTATTTTAATGTTAGTAAACAGAGAAACAAAAAGTGTTTTGTTAAGAAATTTCAGATACATTCTTCCATACCTCGCTGTTTATTTTAAGTCCTCAAATTATATGTTTCTTAGCTGCAACAGGATGCAATGGAAACATTCGTTATAAAAATAAATTTTAGTCACTAAATAATTCGATGAAACAAAACGCTTTTTTGAAAAATTCTTCGTCCCGTTCAGACAGATCAAAATGAAATGTATTTCTATCCAGTGTTACATTGCCCTTAGAATGATATACAAATAAATCTAAAAATATTAAAATTGTATTTGTTATGCAAGCAAACATTTATTACACGAATGGAGCTTCATTGCTTGTACTCTTCTCCAAGTATAATTAGAATGATCGAGGCAAGGAGAATGATGTGTTCAGGGCATGTAGCACGAATGGGGGAGAAGAGAATAGCATATAGGATATTAGTGGGAAAGCCAGAAAGAAAGAGATCAGTGGGAAGACCAAGACGTAGGTGGGTGGACAATATTAAAATGGATCTTAGAGAGATAGTGTGGGATGGTATGGATTGGGATCTCGCTCAGGATACGGATCAGTGGGGGGCTCTTGTAAACACGGTAATGAACCTTCGCGTTCCATAAAATGCTGGTAAATTCTTGAGTAGCTGCAGATTTGGCGGCTCCTCAAGAAGGGCTCAGCTCTATAAGTAAGTAAGTAGGTATAGAAAGTTCAATGTTATGCGTTTCAAAATTGATACAATTAAAATGAATTTGATGGTGGAAGTGTCCGTGGTTTTTCTCACGTAACGTTCTTATCCTGCGACACATTTCTGCTACATCATCTTCAAAGTAAGAGTTTATTCACATATTAAACACTAGATGGTATCACACTTTCGTGACTTCATGCCACATGACCACACAACATCATAACAGTTTGGCATTATCTTCGCACGATCGACGTGTATTCACAAATCGGGTTCATGCAAAACAAAAAGGATACCATGAAGAACAAATGACGAAAGTCCGGCCGTCATCGCTCAAGAATAAACTATTTATAAGACAATAGCACACTCGACTAGAAATTATTTTCGTCCACAGTAAACCCTCGTTATAACGGACCCGGATGCAATGGACCTCGGATATAACAGACCAGGGCATGTAGCACGAATGAAGGAGAAGAGGAATGCATATAGGATATTGGTGGGAAAGCCAGAGGGAAAGAGATCAGTGGGAAGACCAAGACGTAGGTGGGTGGACAATATGAAAATGAATCTTAGAGAAATAGGATGGGATGGTATGGATTGGATTAATCTGCCTCAGGGTAAGGACTAGTGTAGGGCTCTTGTGAACACGGTAATGAACCTTCGGGTTCCATAAAATGCTGAGAACGGGCAAATCTGGCTGTGGACAATTGTGTATTGTTTTAGTTATGTTGAGGTACTAACAAGGGAATGGTCTGATCGGACATGTCGAAACATGCCCTGATTTTTTCTTCACTTCAAGAGTACACATAACAAAAGCCACTGTGAAAATTTTAGCTGCTAATACGCACTAAAAGTATTTTTTAAAAATTGCTGAACATGACCAATATTGTAGCCTGCCAGACCCTTGGAGAAATGTCCACCCCTAGCAGAGCAGCACGCAACACGCAACACGGCTGACTCACAGCCTAGGCTGGGGTTGTACAAACCTCTGGTACAAGCGGTTCCGGTTACAGAAAAAATGAGTAAATTCGGCAATTTTTAAAAAATACTTGCCGTGCGTATTAGCAGCTAAAATTTTGGCAGTGGATTTTGTTGTGTGTACTCTTGCAGTGAAAAAAAAAATCAGGGCAGGTTTCGACATGTCCGATCAGACCATTCGCTTGTAAGATGGATTTTTTTACTACAAAACTATTTAAAATAAAAGAAATAGCTCCGATACTGATCACAGTGTGTTTGATTGTAGCTGCTTATAATTTCATTCTTTGCCCAGTGATCGAAACTGGGTCTTCCTATTTGATACTCCAACAAAATGGTTACCAGGTGCTCTTTCCCCAGAGGTAAAGCGGCCGCGGCGTGAAGCTAACCACTCACCTCCTTCTAGTGTCGAGGTCAAGAATGGTAGAGTTATACCTCATTTTCGACGTCTTCATTGCGTAGCGCTTAATTAATTAAACACAAGGACAACTTTACATTTTACCTTTATTTTATCTTTCTTTGTAAAGATGTCAAGGTTAGTTTTCAGTTCTGCGTTGACATAAAATAGACCTCGCTAATGTAAAATTGTTGTTTATTAATATGAACCTGAAATTACGCTGCGAAATTGATAAGTGATCATACTTTATTATAACTGAGACACCTGCTAGTTATGTTCAAGCATTAACCACTTTCATATGCAGACTAAAACATTCTGGGCGTTCTACTACCGAAGATAATCAGCATGAAGATGGCATCAACTGGTTCGGCAACTAGAATTGGATAATAAATCAAGGGATCAATTCGTGGGGAGGGCTTAACCGTTAATATATTCTGATATTAAGGGATATATTCACAGACAGCCTGATATTCATGTAACATGATACAAGACCCGTCATCTTAATGGGCGCGCAGCCAAACTGCTACGGTGATGTATCATTTTCGCAGCGTGAGAGTCAATATCCTCGCTTGGTTCATGGTTCCTAGGGCAGACATGCGAGTAAAATGTAATAGTATTAATTTAGTGTGATCACGAGCTAAAGTACTGGAAATCCTAGTAAAATTTTAGAACAAACGTTGATAGAGAACCTAAGTACTTCTTGATAAATTGTCATTCGCTAACTGGGTCCAGCAATTCGCTGGGTTTTATCGAATTAGAAGATTTATTTCATTCGTTACAGCAAGTGTCACGTAACTTCGAACAAGGCCAAGAGTAACCTTGAATGCGCAGAAGAAAAATTTCAGACAAGGGGATGGATTCGAAGTTACGTGACACTTGCTATAATGAAATACAAGTAACTCCCATCTCGCCGATATCTTGTTAACCCTGATAATGTCAGGGCAGGTATATAAAGTTTGGTTGATCACAGTGGCCGCAGGGTCTAAGACAAGCACTGTCTTCGCCCGCTCAAACACTGGGATCGTGGGTTTAAATCCTGTTTGAGGCATGGATGTCTGTGTGCTTTTATTCTGTGGTTGTGTTGTTCTGTGTGTAGATAGCGGCTTTGCGACGGGCTCATTTCCCGTCCAAGGAGTCCTACTGACTGAGTAAAAGATCAAGAAACTGATAAATCAGACAATGACAGATAGGTATGGATTTAAAAATTTCTCGTAATATATTCTTTCCCCCGTTCTGGCGTTACTTTCCCTCCTGCATTGCAGACTTCCTCCATAGCAAACGCTTTTCAGACATCTTCAGCCTATGTTCTACTCTTTGTGAGCGAGACCAAGATTTACACCAATACAAAATAAAGGTGAATTTATACTTTCGTAAGTTTTATTCTTTAAATATGAGAAGGCAAGTTCAAGATCCTGGTGTGAATAGTGATGGACATTCTTCGAACTTAAGTTATTGTAATGTCAAGTGATTTTAGGTCACATCAAAAAGTATAAACTGAAAAGGTATGACTAATTTTTAACATGATATCAAGATTGTGAATAACAAGGTATCACAAATAAATATCTAATTACAGATCAGAACAAGAGATCAAATTTGATAAAAGGTGAGGTAAAGTAAGGTAAAGTTGTCCCTGTGCTCAACGAACTAAGCACTCTGTCATGAAGGTGTAGGGGGGAGTGGATGTATAGATCCAAATTTTCTTGACCTCGACACTAGCTGAAGGTGAGTGGTCGGCTTCACACCCCGGCCGCTTTACCCCCAGGGAAAGAACCACCGGTATCAATTGGACAGGACGTTGGGTGGACCGCAGAGCCGGTATGGACGATTTGGAGAAGAGAAAATTCTTGACCCTACTGGGACTCGAACTCCGACCCCTCAGTCGTACACCCCATAGCCAGTCGCTATACAGACTACGCTATCCCGTCTCCAGTTTAGACTTCTACAAAGACATAATGAAATTTTATTTTACAAAGAGGAATTCAGATCCATATATAATGATTAAACAATTTTCCTTCCTTTTCTGTTCCAATGTCTTGGCTTTTTAGAGCTGTTCCAAGTTAACAAAAACTGTTCAAACCATCTCATTCGCGGTCTTCCCAAATTCTCCTCAAAATCTACATCTGAACACTCTTTCTGACATCCACTGAGCTTCATGTATGTCAGTCCTTAATGTCACTTCATTTTATTAAGCTAAGACTCGAGGATCAAGAGATCTGAAAGCCTTAGAAATGGAAAGACAACATTAATGCGGATATTAGAAAAAATATTTCGTGATATTGTGAACTGGGTCAATAAAGTCCAGGACGGTATCAGTGGTATGCCTTTTGCGAGCACGGTAATGAACTTTTGCGTTTCGTAAGAACTTGGGAATATCTTAGCCAGCTGAGCTACTGTTATCTTTTCAAGAAAGATCCTGCCCCTTGTAAGATTTGAGGTTTTCACGGCGGTGACTATGAAGAAAGCATTCTTCTGGGATGTGGTGCCGTGTAGATCTTGTGTTAACCGACGTTTCGGAGGAAAGTATCGCCTTTATCTTCAGGGTCTGTTAGCACAAGCTCACGCTACTTCGCTTGCGGATTTATTCTTTCCTCTATCCTGAAAATGAAGGCGATACCTTCCTCCGAAACGTCGGTTAACACAATATCTACAGGGTGCCACATCCCAGAAAACGGTATTCTTCATCCTGTCCCTTAATTTCGCTTACTTGTTTGGATGAAACGCGGTTCCTGTTAATAATAAGATTAGCTCTATTGTTGTCATTTATAAAAAACTAATTTTTCTGCCACCTTCCCATCAGAATCTTTTCAAAAGAAACATCGCTGACAGAAGCAAATTTTTCACACACCAAGAACTTGCAAACACAATTCAAGCATTAATTGGCCATAACAGTCTCTGAAACAGCTTAAATTATATTCTCATCTTAGGGTATAGCACTTTGTAGCTCACATTAAAAGAACGGACTGAGTACGTTTGAGGGTGCTGAGAAGAACCTTTGGACCTAAGAGAAATAAGTAAAAAGAGGCTTGAGAAAACTACTTAATGAAGAGTTTCATAATCTGTACTCCTCACCAGATATCTTTAGAAAGTTTAAATGATGGAGGATGAGACGTGCAGGGCACGTAGCACGCATTTTGCAGTAAAGAAATCCATTGTAGTAAACCTGAGGGAAGAAGACAATTAAGAAGATTTACTCGTAGCTGTGAGGATAATATTCTGACATGACGCCTGAAAGTTGGAATAGTGGAGCCAGATCAGACGTCCATTACTAGGCAACTGCTCGGTAAACACACTGTCTCCGCAACGAATAAGGACGCAATAGAAGAACTACAGTTTCTATGTAAAGGCGAGATAAACACACCCTTGTAACAATAGAGGAATTGTTAGGAAACTGTGTTTTCTATGTTGTTCGTGCCAAATTGTTATAGGCAAGATAGCTTGAAGTAACGAGTTAGTTATCAGGGGAACTGAGGAAGTCTCCTGAGACGATGGAGAAAAAAAAACATAGCGTGTCATATACTTCTCCGTGAAGTGTAATAAGAACTTGTACAAGTGTGAAATAAATCCGGTCATCAATCCAAACCCCGTCTAAAAGTCACGCATCCACAAAATATGTGACAATATTAAAACTGATCTTAAAGAAACTGGATAAGGGTGTAAGCTGGATCCATCTAGCTCATGACAGGGGCCAGAATGGGTTATTATGAACGCGGTAATGAACTTTCAGATTCATATAATGCTGACAATTCCTTTAGTAGCCGAGAAACTATCAGATTCTCAAGAAGCACCGTGTTTCATCCATTTAGTTAACAGTGTACTCATGTCGGAAGAAGAAAGTCTTCTACTTCAGTCATTCGGGCGTGGGAATCAGGTGCTTGGGTCGTGATACACAGGGCACGAACCCAGAAACCGCAAGCACCCTCCCACATGTTGAAACAATAGGTCCCATAATTCAAGAAATTTCGTTGAAGTGCACAGCTATTTTGTACCAGAATACTGATGTATGAAAGCGTATGAACAATGGGCTGCTAGTAAAGCAACAAAAAGAAAATGCTGAGTGGGAACAATTAAAGGGTTAATAGCTCTGAATTCCACTGCGCAATTTCACGTCTAAAATTTACGGTGCTATGAAGGGAGATCAAGGATTGGCAACCTATAGAACTCAGGCCACAGGTGTCAGGCAGATATTCTAGACGGCACTCCAGTGAAAGTTCCCGAATGATAGAAATACAAAACTATGAACATGCAGCATTACGATTTAATTCAAAGCTATTAAAATTTACTTCTCGCCCCCCAGGATAGTTTAATCGAATAATACCTGATTCTATTTTAGTTAACCATAAAAAAAACGGAGCGGTTATTAAATGCACCACTTCCTTTAAAAATTGAACAATTCTCTATTCTTTAATTTTAAATCGTAAGCCTTCCGGCTATAGCGCAACAAAATCAACCTTTTATAAAAGACACTAAAATATACACTAAAAGTGTTTGTTAAATATTTTTAATGTTATTAATTATATATATTTATTTTTTGTTGCTACGTGTTTCGGCCACACATGTGCCATCATCAGGCAGAATTTATTACTGGGGAGACCACTGCACTCTACACTTTCTCTTCTGTGCCCTTAGGCACGTCTTTGTTTTTTTGTTTAGTTTTCTTCCGGGGATATTTCATCGCATGTTTTGGTGGCCATTTCACTGTATTGTGCCGGTCACGGTAGCCCAGCGGTCTAAGGCATGTACTGTCTTCGCTCGCTTGGAAACCGGAATCGTGGGTTCGAATCCCACTCAAGGCATGGATGTTTAGTCTGTGTGCGTTTTTTTGTGTTTGTGTACAGGTAGAAGCCTTGCGACGAGCTGATCACCCGCCCAAGGAGTCCTATCGAATGTGTAAGATCTAGAAAAACCAAAGTGAACGAAGAAGTTAATGGAGGTAGGTCTAGGCCCACTGGAGCTGTAGTGCCAAGGAAAAGAAATTCACTGTAATATCATCATCATCAGTAATCTGTCAGATGACAGGTCCACAGTCTCTTCCAAAACAATTCCTCCACTTAATGCGATCTAGAGCTTTCTCCTTCAAATGACAGTATCCTCTTCTGTCCCCAAGGTCATCCAGCATCTTCTTACGTCTTCTTCCTCGTCTTCTTGTCACTTCTATCCGCCCCTCTATCTTTCCTTTAATAACTTCTTTTAGAAGGCAGTTTCTGCGTAAAACACGACCAATTCAGTAATGTACAATATATATTTGTACATTTTATCTATGTGCTCTCTTTGTATATTTAGATGTTCATTTTCTTCTATTTATTTATTTTTTTTTTTTTTACTTTTCTTCGACCGATCTTATTTAAGTGTTTCATAAAGATGTGTAAAATTGTGTCTGTGTTTAATTAATTAAGCATCATGCAATGAAGACGCATATAGAACTAGAGGTATGGATCCACGTATTCGTGACCCCTGCACTAGATTGAGCTGAGTATTCAGCTTCACATCCCTGCCGCTTTACCCCCCGGGGAAAGAGCTCCATATACCCATTGGGTAGGAGGGTGGGTCCCAGAGCAGGTCTGGACGCTGTGGAGTGAATAATAAGATTCTGGTGTCTCTGCAGGGAATCGATCCCCGGCCGTCAAGCTAGTAGCCCTTCTCTGCAACGACTGCGTTATCCTGACTCCGAATTCTGAAAATAAACCCAGGCTAAGTATTTCCCTTAGCAGCATTAACCAATAATTCTTTGGAATGGAGACGCACTGCACAATCTGTGAGGTTGGTAGTGAACGGATAAATGGTATGTACACGAAATTCATGCTTCAAAGTGGTAATATATTTTTTCTTCGTTCATTGGCTTTTTGTGAGTTATCTTGCAACGCTTTCAGTGGCTGGACTAATGGCATGGGCGGTACGGTGCTGCATGAGCTGTGAAGTGGAAGAACTTGGAACTAAGAGGTGTTGTCCAGCAGAGGCATTATCCTGACATTTGCCTAGGGAGAGTCAGGAAAGTCAAGAAAAACATCAGTTTCTCGGTCGAAACCCGGACAGAGCATCCCCGTGTAAAACGAAGTAGGCAGCAAAAACTTCGCTTGAGGCAATGAACTTGCAAGGCCATAAAGGTGAAGAATTTCTTTACTAACAAAGCGATCATCCGAGTCTCAAGAAGGCCTTTGCCCGACAAGCTAGTTCGTTTGTTTGTTACTTCATTAAGGGAGAAACATAGAGTGATGGTGTTTGAGAACAGGGTGCTGAGGGAAATATTTGGGCCGAAGAGGGATGAACTAATAAGAGGCTAGAAATATTATGAGGAACTTCATAACTTGTAATCTTCGTCAAATTAAATGGTAAAGTCAAGGAGGATGAGATGGGCAGGGCATTTAGCACTCATTGGGAGGAGGAATGCATGTAGGGGTTTTGTGGGGAACCCAGAAGGGAACAGATGGCTAGGAAGACCTTGAAGTAGGTGGAAGGATAATATTAAAATGGATCTTAGAGATAGAGAATGGTATGGACTGGATTCATCTCGTTCACGATAGGTCCACTGGAGGGCTCTTATGAACACCATAATCAACTTTCGGCTTAATAAATTATGGGAAAATTCCTGAGTAGCCGGGGGTTTACTGTATTCTCTAAGAGACTCACAGCATTATCTTCTGTACACAAATTGGTCTTCCTTTATTTAACTAACTACATGGAGATGAGCCCTTCTTGAGAAGCCGCCAGTCGCTCAGCTACTCAAGAATTTATCTACATTTATGGATCCCGAACGTTCATTACCGTGTTCACAAGAGCCCGCCAATAGTCCCTCACCTTGTGCCAAATGAACCCAGTCCATACCACCTCATTCTATATCTCCTAAGTCCATTTTAATATTATCCTTCCACCTACGGCTGGGTGATCTTATTTGTCTCTTTTCTTCTAGTTTTCCCACCAGAATCCTATATACCTTCCTCTTCTCCTCATGCGTGCTACATTTACTGCCCAGCTCATCCTCGTTGACTTGATCGTTCTGATTATACCTGGAGAAGGGTTAAATTTATGAAGTTTTTCAGTATGAAGTTTTCTCCAGACTTCTGTCACTTCATTTCTCTTCGGTTCAAATATTCTCCTCAACACCCTGTTCTCAAACATCTTCAGTCTATGTTCCTCCCTCAATGTTAGAGACCAAGTTTCACACCCATACAAGATCACAGGCATAATTATGGTTTTATATGTTACCATTTTTCAGGTCCAGAGAACTGAAATTAACGGCCGTGGGGATTCGTTGCGCTGACCACGCGACACCCTCTATCCGTAAAAGTTGGCACTAAACTTCGCCGACAAGCGGCGGTCGCTCGGTCGGTATAGTTCGCTTGCGGACTAAAATCACGGAGTTTGTTTGTTATGTTCTAATTTTTACGTTTTTAGTCAGCAGATGAGGAGACAAAGTCTATTAACTGAACGGAAGCAATTACCCGAATTCAGCTTACTCTGATTTCCTCATGAATCGAAATTTGGTTTGTTACTCTAGCTCCAAAATATTTGAAATATCACACATTTTGAAAGGATCTAGCTAAATTCATTCCTTTCTTTTAGCATCCGTGGAGACAAGGGTCGCTCCCGAACCATTTCGAAATACAGGAATCGCCCTCGTAGTTCCCGGACCATGGCGGGACAGCGTCTGGGCACGATACATCACGGCAATCCCTTCCCAGGTCACTGTCACATGGCGGGGCTGAGAGACAGGCGATGACACTCGCCTACAATTTATGATGTCTGCTCCTTTGTAAGATCTCTTTCAGAACCTTGACATGTAAGAAGCCAGACCTTATCAGCATGTGGGATACGTAACGAGGAAAAGGAGGACTAGACTACGGAACTTTCTGCGGGGAAGAAAATGTGCACGGAAATAGAGTTAATGCTTAACAGAATGTATGTATTATTGACAGTATATTAATTTATTGTTTATCAGAGGTTTAAGGTTTCAGTTTTTTTATTCCTAGTGGGGTGGGACTAAGTCCCTTGTACTGCGGCCACTTCTGGCCTATTGTACCAGCCCCAGATGATAGGTGAGGGTGATCGTGGAGCAATTGGTGGAATGAAGATTGGCAGGGGAACCCGAAGTACTCAGAGAAAACCTGCCCCAGCACCACTTTGTCCACCACAAACCCCACTTGACCAGATCCGGGATCAAACCCGGACCGCCGCGATGGGAAGCCAGCGACTAACCGTTTGAACTATGGTGCGGCCTAGGTTTCAGTTAATGTCTATACAAAGTTCAGATAATAAAGTGCAGGGGCTACGTTCTCTAGAGCAAAACCCGCCCTGAATATTGTAGCCGACCCAATCAAGTGACACAACTTCTGTATCCGCACTCGTTTCTCAGTAGGGCAATAAATGGTTTCGTAGAGCAAGACTTTAATTTCAGGGAACATCGGGTGTAGAACTTTAGTTTATCCGAAGAATTTGAATAAAGCATGTCATGCCAGAGAGACTGAGGACCGAGATCTGAACTCGAGATTTCTTAAATATCAAACAGACGTGAGAAGCCAACCGATTATGGAATTCGGCTTCTACGTATTGAAAATTCTGAATTATTTCAATTTCTAATATCACTTCCAAAATCCATACTGGACGTTGGAAAGTCCGCATGGAAAGACTGAATTAAAATAAACAGCCTAAGAAACCAACATAATTCAGACCTCAAGAGGAAATTCTGAGATACCTGAAATGAGATATTCGGACCAGCTGTGAGACTCACAACAGGCCACAAAGGCCTAAACCTTAGCAGTACACAGATTGAAGAAGCATTTGAAAACGGGGGATTTAAATTTGTAAAAACTACACGCCCTCTCTCTTCCAAACGTTCAGGGAGGCCTAAGAACGTAATGTTTTTATGCTGTTGTGATGCATTTCCACAGAATTAAGTGGTAACATATTTCATTGCAGTATTTAAACTCATGACAAAACTCTGTACAGAGACAAGTGGCCATGTTTCATGCAGTCAGCAAGAACCAGGCCAGAACTAATGGCATTCCTGTTTCCTGCCTCCCGACTGCTGCCTTGAGCAGTTCAGCTGAAACAAAACACAGCGTAGGTTCCATGTCATCCCCTAATTTAAGTGATTAGGGCGGGGGAGAACCTACGAATCTCGCAGACACGTACCACACTGCTACATCTCCCATTATGAAACATATGTAAAGCCATCCGTAATCGAACCCGTGTCTCCGCATTAGGAATCCAGTGCGACTCTATCTTCAGCGTTGAAGAACAAGTCAAGAAAACAAGTGTGAAGCAGGTAGCGAGCAGAACTCTGCTTGGAGGTGACATGTTCCTTCGAAACGTCAGTTGACTTTCAACGGATTACACGACGTTATATCTCACAATATAGAATTCTTCATGTTATAGATTTCTGTGTTGTGGGCCTCTTCAGCCTTTTATTTGATGATGGGAATATATTCGTTTTCCGAAAATTTTAGTTTTTTTTTTTTTTTCCGGAATGCTAGAATATTGACAAGTCTAGAACGTCAGTTTATGCCAAGAATATTTCTTATTAAACTAGAAGTCAAGTACATAAANNACAAAACACAACAATAAGGACATCCTACCACAGTGAATACAAACCAAATACGATTAACAACTACAACAATTACAGAGAAATACAAACAACTGCAACAAATACAACAACAACAAGGTCATCCTACCACAATGAATACAAACCAAATACCACGCAAATTCGACAAGATTCCTTCAAAATACTTCCAAATTTATCGTTCAGCTATGCGACGTTGAAAGAGTCTTTATTTAAACTCCCACAATGGAAAACGGATGTTTAGACTTGACGAAATGAAAAAAAAAAGAACAGGCTTACATAGATATCTTAGTTCAAATGGTCGTGGTAAAACGCAAATATTACACCCATAAAAACGTATCTTATGAAGGCGTGAAATTGAACACAGCTGTTGCATTATTCTCACTGAACAGCGTGCTCCTAGGATCCACTCGCATTAAACGTGTACTGAACAGTCACAGAATATTTAAATGCTGAGATAGCAACTCGTGGAACTGTGGTGTTACCACTCGTGTGTCAAGGTTCTGTCATTCCTGGGCACTTAACACTTCCTCTTCTAAGTGCAACACAAAATTTACGACAAGAAAGGTCGATAAGAAAAATCAGCCTTAGAGTATTTCCCTTCCTATACTGAATACAAATTTTAGCAACTATTTACTATGCGTGTGAACGTCTTTGTGCGTGGCGTAATTATCGAGCTGAGCGCTGCATTATATCACAGAGCTGCTCTGCTTTTGCTGCACTGAGCTACCCCTATGGAATGCAAATTCCCTCAGCGTGACGTCAAGATTAGTATCTTACTGTAGAAATCGGGGGCACGCGGTGGCGTAGTTGGTTGAGGACCTAGGCTACAAGCCGGTAGGTTGCGGGTTCCATTCCCAATGAGGTCATTCGATTTTTAAATTGACTTAATCCTTCCAAACATACTATGTCCCTGGGGTCGACTCAGCCTCTGACAGAAATGAGTACCAGGAATCTGCCTGGGGGGTAAAGGGCGGCCAGCACATAAGGCTGGCAACCTCGCCGCCATCTGTGAGCCGACTGTCTAGAAAATGTGAGAGCCTCGACGTCTCACAACCCTATGGGCTTTCACGGCCTGTTACATGGATTTACTTTTATTTTTTTTTACTGTATAAATCGACCCAGTTCAGTTCACGACTCAATGTAAGAAGGTAATTTTTTCCGCTGTGCTTAATTAATTAAGAACTCTGTCTTGAAGATATACTGGTTATTGGAGGTGTGACCCCATCATTCGTAACTTCAACACAAGATGGAGAATAGTGGTCAGCTTCACGCCTCAGCCGCTTTACCTCCGAGAAAATCGTCCCCCGTGCCCATTGGATAGGAGGCTGGGTGGGCCTCAGAGCCAGTCTGGATGATGTAGAACAGAAATAAATCTTTTGCCGCTGCAAGGATTCGAACCCCGGTCTGCTCAACGGATGTTTATGACCTAACTCGCATGCGGGAAAAGTATGTTAGGAGAGCAGAGAGATATAAGCTGTAGGTTACAAGTAAAGGAAGAGGAGATGGTCTGGGTACAATTACGGGTGAGAGGGGTTTAGACATGGGTTACTCTTAAGGAGACCTCTAAAGAAACTCCGTGGCCTGTAGTCCGCAAGCGAACTATACTGATCAAGCGACCGTCGCTTGTCCGCGAAGTTAGTGCATATTTTTGCAGATAGAGGGTGTCACGTGGTAAACGCAACGGATCTCCACGGCCGTTAATTTTGTTTTTCTAGACCGGAGCCGCTATTTCCTTGAAATAGCTCCTCAATTATCCTCAAGAGGTTGAATGGACCCCGTTCCAGACCCACTACTTCTCAGAAAATCTGGTAGCGCCGGGAATTGAACCCGGGACCTCTGGATCTGTAACCAGGAACTCTGACTACTAGACCACAGAGGCGGACTAAGGAAACCTGAAGGAAAAAAAATGCAAGATAATAAAAAGGAAATTGTCGCTCTGTCCTGCTGGGAATGGAACTTCGGTCGTCCAGCCCGTCGCCATACTGACTGAGCTATCAGAAAATTCTTATGAAATATACGTCTAGGGATACTAGAAGGCTGTGAGCTACAGGCTGGACGACTGAGGGGTCGGATTTCGAGTCCCGGTAGGGTCAAGAATTTTCTCTTCTCCACGTCGTCCAGCCCGGCTCTAGGGTCCACCCAATCTCCTATCCAATGGGTACCGGGGGCTATTTCCCCGGAGGTAAAGCGGCCGGGTATTGAAGCAGACCACACCTCCAGCTAGTGCCTAGGTTACGAAAATGTGGATCTATACTTCCACTCCTCCATACGTCTTCATGGCCTAGGGACAACTTTACCTTACATTACACAATTGAGTGATGAGTGTGTGTGTAAGAGAGAGACAGTCAGTGAGTGTCCACTAAAGTCATCCCCAGTAAAGGAGGCGTGACCGGTAGCATTCAGACCCCTCCTGATTTCGAAGAAGAGGCCCCATTTCAAAAACGCAAAAGTCTTTGAAAGAACAAAAATGTGGTAATGGCTCTTGAAAGGAACAGAAATCAAGAGTGGACGTACGTGACCGACCGAGCTACCGATAACAATAGCTGGTATATTATATTTCTTATTTCAGTTTAATCCCCAAAAATATCCAGGCTGTGCAAATACTTTGTTTGCCTGCCCCTGCTAGAATCCATGTATACGTTCATAGATTTCGTCATATCATTTTTCATAGCCCCGTGTAGGAAGTCCCTCAGCAATCGTTATTAACCGTAAACTAAACATCTCATAAATTCGCCATGCTCTTATATTGTATTGTACGCAGAAGTAATGAGGGCAAATGTTTAACACTCCAATTACAATATATGTGACTTATATTCGCTGCAGACCCTACGGGTGTTCCCGAACTGCGACATAACTTTTCATTAAATTGTACTGAGGGTAGCTGGTTTTGAGGTCAGACTGCTGATATGTTAAGTTATTAATATTAAAACAATTAAATTGCGACTTCAGAGTGACCCCCTGGTACATGACATTCACACCGAACTACCATACGCTGAGTCCGTTTGTTCGAAACTCGTTTGTGATAACAGTTATTCATCGAGAGAATAACATACAATTTTTCATTAAGCAAAGAATGTATCAGATCAAAAATTACTTCCTTTAGGGATTTGACGCCGTTTAATTTTTATATATTTATCTATTTCGGAGGAAAATATCACTCCCATATTCAGGACAGAAAACTAAATATATAGGATTCGGGAAGGACGACCGGTAGAGGGGATCTGAAAGATTCCAAAAGCTGTAGGGAGAAAGGTAAATACATCATTTTATTCGCTCTGAAGAAGGAAGGAGCACACTTCTCAGAACCGTAGTAAAAATCTAGCAGTTTGTTTCGGAAAACATTTCAGGGCACGAATCTAATTAGTTTATGCATCACGTGACTTCTGCTTGCAGTTAGAAGCCACTATGGTACGCCAAATACAAAGACTAACAAAAGTAACTTCCTGTGTGTACAACCCATGACCTCGAAAACTGAGTATTTAATTTAAATCAGTTCCAAGTGACATGAGAATATATGATTTCCGGAGTTTTTCATTGGTAACCTTCCATCTCAAGGACGCACAACCAAATTTTTAGTTGGTCTATTATAATTATTAAGAGAAAGGTTCATACGCAATTGTTATGTTCCTAGGCTAGCGAAGCGAGTCAGGTTGTACTCGTAAGACTTGTCTTCTTCTGCGTGAAGAATAGGAACGCTATTGCGTAATAATGCGCCTATCGGCAATTGACAGCTTCAATGCTCCCTCCAGTCCAATTCACTGAGATATGCTTACGTCACGTGGCACCATGACCCTGAAATTTCAGTGACTGTATTCCAGAAATTAATGGTAGAAGTCAGTTCTGAGAGCAGGTCAGAACAGCGTTGTATAGGTCCTCCCTGCAAGATTTCCTGAAATAATTCAGCTGCTTCTAGTACAGGTTTTCAAACTGCGTGTGTTTGCTTAACTATGAAGGGAGGTACACTAACGAACCGTTTAAAATACCGACAAGATCCTTAGATGCTAATTGAGAGAACTGTTAATAACATACGCACTAAGAAATTGAGCCCGCAATTCACCTTACAAATGTGGATTCAATACAGGCCACTAGGTTTCTACTGTTCGTCATGGAAGCCTGGATTTTGGTCAAGGGTAGTTCTAGTAGATTTTGTGGGAGGCGTGTGTGGAGGCGGGGTCGAATACCTTCACCGTGACCCTGCGAGTTGTAGGAGGCTACGAAAAGGGAAGTCTCATATCTGAGAGAGTAAAATATGGCCCCAAGGGACTCCCACCCGAGAAAGACCGCTCTGGCAAGGGCCAGCAGCATGTGTAAAAGAGAGACACGTCCTCTGGTCAGAGAGGGCGCCCCACAAAAATAAAACCGTAACTATCAAACGGTAATAATTAATATCTGGTCATGAGCCCCAGATGGGGCT
Organism: Cryptotermes secundus; assembly: GCF_002891405.2. Classification (NCBI taxonomy): domain Eukaryota; kingdom Metazoa; phylum Arthropoda; class Insecta; order Blattodea; family Kalotermitidae; genus Cryptotermes; species Cryptotermes secundus. The sequence goes on from NW_019730110.1 coordinate 612,767, forward strand.
CGACACCAAGGCTTACTGACTGACTGACCGACCGTCAGTCGCAATGTGACTTTGACTTTGTTATCGATGATGATACTAGTACTACCACCACCACACGCACCACCACTATTAACCACTGTCATTACTACTACTACTACTACCACAATTGCCACGACTACTACTACCATTATCACCACTGCGACTACCACCATCACCACTACTACTACTACTACTACTACTACTACTACTACTACTACTACTACTACTGCTGTTGCTGCTGCTGCTGCTGCTGTAGCCAGTGTAGTCAATCAGTAGAGTGAGTGATTACAGACAGGATGACCAAGGAGTCAGGATTCGATTCCAGGCAAACAACATAAACTTGTTTCTGTTCCCTACTTCATTGCATGTCATGTATATTTTCCCTTGCTTGCGTTGTTACGGAGATAAAACCCAAGTCTGGGACCTGCAGAATATTTCGTACTTAAATTTTCTTTTCGGTGAGAGGTTGTTGTCCCCACGCCCAATGAAAAAAGCTGGAGGACCACAATTGTCTACTGCCCACTGCTGCTTATGCAATAAATTCGCAGCTACCCTCCATACCTGGAGGGTGTCTCCTCGATCCGCAAACTGAGGACGTGCCATGCCGTGGTGACAGGGACCCACTTATCATGGCCTACAGCTTCGGTTACTGGCGCAAATAGCTCTGAAATATTATTATAAACGTCTTTAAAAATGGACTCATACAATAATTGTTAGAAGTGCACGTAAATTGCTGTAAAAATATCACTTAAAAATGTTTTAAAATTATTAAATCGCTGTAAAAGGAGTTCACCACATACGGAACATTATCTTTTATTGTTGTGTCAAATTGTATATTTGTCGAGCTTCTGGTAGCTTAGAAAAATGTTTTGAAATACTAATATTACGAAAGTAGGCTTACCGCCTTCCCTTAAGCAGACAATAGAAATGTGCAAAACACTGAACCAGGTTATTAGTTTGGAGAGATGATCAAATTGTTGCAGGAAAAGAATACAGACGTGTGTTTACAACAGTAACACTGCATGTATCTGTCCGTCTGAAAGAACGTTAATTACATGTATCCGTTATCAGCGTCTGTTACGTCACGGAGCACTCTTGCGAGCCTTCAAGCGGCTACGGTCCACGCGCACGCGCACCAAAACAAGCGAAAATTTATCGCTTATAATTAAGATGCAGACTTAAGAGATTGCAGCTGCTTAACAAATTATCCTATCTCATTTACAGTGAGTTAATTTAGACTTAAGATTAAACAATCACTCTTAAGATAGTCGTGCTTTTCTGGAAATAAAATAACCCCGTGAAACGGACTCGACCTTGGGAATTTGTTGTTTTCTATATGCCCAGCCCAGTACAATGCAGACTACTATCTTCTGGGATATAACGCCCTGTAGTCCTTCGAAAGTCAACCGACGTTTCAGCGTAACATATCACCTCTTTCTTTAGGGTCGAATAAGACCAGCAAGTCTGGCTTGTCACCTCTTTTCACATTGGTATCTTGCTCTGCTTATACTCCCCTGAAGATGGAGGCGATATGTTCCTCCGAAAGGTCGGTTGATTTTCAACGGACAGAACTTTGTGACGTCCCAGAAGATAGTACTCCTCATGACCACCGCTGTCAGAACATCAAATCTTACACGGAAAATGTTATTAAAAATTCGTAAATTAAATAAAAAGACAATTCTTTGCGGAATGCATCTTGTATGTCATACGAAAGGTTTATAATGGGACGGTCTGCACAACAATAATTCTGAAAGAGATAAAGTAGACACTACAGTTTCAACATTTGTTTATATTAGCTATTGGTGGCAACACTACATGTTTCGACCCTTTCCTTGGGTCATCTTCAGGCGTACAAGAATACTGGTAGTAGTTCTTGAATTGCATTATTGATCTATATGAATACATGTTCCGTTTGTATGAATTTTAATATTAACAAATAAACTTTAATTTAAATGTGGTTCAAATATAGTTTAAAACTTGATATTAAAAGGAAAACAATTAAAATTAAAGTGAAAAAGAGATAAAGTAATTTATAACTTATGTTATAAGTCTTATAACAACATTATACTCATATGTACATATGCGTATAATGTTGTTAAGTTCCACTGTGGTAGTGAAGCAACCAAAAAACATATTCGTATATGTAGAGATCACAAAGTCTTAAATAAGACATAATATAAGTTATAAATACCTTAATAACTCCTTTAATTTTAATTTTTGCTTTTTTAATGTCAAGTTTTAAATTATATTTGAACCACGTTTAAATTTAAGTGTATTTGTTAGCACAAAAATTCATACAAATACAACATGAATTCATACAGATCAATAACGCAATTCAAGAACTAGTACCAGTATTCTTGTACGCCTGAAGATGACCCAAGAAAAGGGTCGAAACATGTAGGGTTATCACCAACAGCTAATAGAAACAAATGTTGATACACTAGTGCCTATTTTGTCTCTTTCAGAATTATTGTTGTGCAGACTGTCTTAAAAAGAGAATCCGTTGATATCGCTTGGGAGTATAACTAAGGCACGAGATATTCTTATATATTCTGTAAGAATATCTCCTTTCCAGAGATTGATATGTAACGCAACATTCTCTCAAAGGATCACCATCCTAATGCAGAGACTATAATGACACGCGGTTCCGTCTGAGTTTACTGAAGTCGCCGGTTTGCTTTTGGACTTCATTTCACGTTCTGTAAGATGGCAGCCGACGTACAGTTTACTTTGTGTCCTTTCCAGACCAGATACTTATTCAGAAGAGGTTCATGCACGTAATCTCAAAGTCCCTTTCCGAATCTTAACTTAGAAATATATCATCACGGTTACTTGTTTTTCTATACGCTGAACAGAATTAAATTCAGAACATTTACCAATTTTTTTAATCTTCAGTTTATTTTAAATGACAACAGCGAAGTCAACATAGATGGCTGAGGCGAATAAAGATTATTTGCACAAACCAATAAAATTCCCTTTGAAGCCTGGAATTGATCTAAATAATTTTGTAACGCGAATGGTAACTGACTGCGAAACACCTCGCGACCGAATATAAGCAAGGCAACAATGGGAGTGAGGCGTTTTCTATGCGGTCGGAGCCATGCCCGTTGCTACGCGATCGCTCGATAAACACTTTCCAAAAAGAGAGAAACTATTTTCTGTGTGGTCGGTGCGAAGGCTTCATAACGAGATTCCACCTCCACTGTGACCCTGCGAGTCGTAGGAGGCGACGAAAAAGGAAGTCTCAACTCTGACACAGTAAAATATGTTCGCGAGTCCAAAGGGACTTGGACCCGACAAAGACTGCGCAGGCAATGACCAGCAGCATACACAAAAGACAGACTCGCCCTCTCGTCAGAGAGGGCGCCCCAGAAGAACAAGACTGTAACTCAAACAGCAATAAATATCTGGTCATGAGCCCCAGATGGTGCTCGACACCAAGACTTACTGACTCACTCACCGTCAGTCGCAATGTGACTTGACTAACCAAGTAGTATTGGGGAGTATTTGAGTGTTTAAGTGACAGCCTCGGGAAGTTCGTCGTGTGAAGGCTTGGCGTGTGATTGGAAGACTTGCATTATGTGTAATACTTTGAGTGATTTGAAGCGCTAGTTTCTGTGTTGAGATCCATTACCAGGAGAGAACTGGTGTGCGTGAAACAGTGGATTATGTAGTGTGGAGACAGCGATAGCGCTGTACAGAGAGTGTGTAACCAAGTGCTAATAAATCCAATCATCCGAACTAGAATCCGTCATTTCGTCACGCGTACCCCCTACACGTGACAATATTTGAAATTACAATTCCCACATTCCCCCTCAATGATGCTACAAATTTAATGTGACAAGGGGTGTTCTGAGCATTGAAAACATCAAAGGACATGCCAGCGGTAGCGTAGCTACAGGTAGGATCTGTCTTAGTGCACAGGCGCAGAGACAGTTGCCAGACGAAGAAGCATTCCTGGTCCTTCAATTGCAAGTGAGATAGTGAATTCCTCGTTTAAAACATTTAAATATACTCGTATTTCTATACTTAAAACAGGAAAGACCTTGAAGAAAACGGACTGGTTATGTGAAGATGGATCATTACTGACTGCCTGTACCATGGAGTGATATATTCCCCACTTAACAAGAAGCACACTGACTCTCGATTGGAAAGAAATCCATTAACGACGTTTGCAGACTTGTATCTGCCTGCTTGCCTGCCTGAACTATGCCAACGCCATCTTAACGCACCTTATTAGAATTTGAGGATCTCATAACCATTGTTATGATGAGTTCTATCTCCTGGGATATATCGCCGTGTAGGCCGTTGAAAGTCAACCAGACGTTTGGGAAGAGCATGTCGGCTCTTTTCACGCTAATTTCTTACTCGGCTTAATTTTCGGGTCTGAATATGGAAGCGACAAGTTCCGTTTAAACGTCGTTTGACTTTCAACGGCCTACACGCCGTTATATTCCAGAAGATTTAAATAAGATATTTATACATTTTATTTACTTACTTATTTAAACATGGAGCTGAGCCCTTCTTGACGAGCTGCCAATTGTGCAGCTACTCAAGAACTTCCCAGCATTTTATGGAACCCGAAGGTTCATTACCGTGTTCACAAGAGCCCTCCACCGGTCCCTATCCTCAGCCAATACCATCCTATGTTTCTAAGATCCATTTTAATATTGTTCACCCACCTACGTCTTGGTCTTTCCAGTGTCGTCCTTTTTTCTGGTTTTCCCATCAATATCCTATATGCATTCCTCTTCTATCCCATTCGTGCTACATGACCTTCCCTTATACATCTTACATAAATTTAAAAACGTATCAAATTAATCGCAGTATTAGTAAATTTGTAAGGTTTGTGTATTTATTATGAGGGGCTTATTTGCTTTATTAACAAAAATAATAGCAAAAGGCCTTAACTGTATCCATGAGGAATTAGTAACCAGCACCAGAAACAAACGGCTTCTGATCTGCTGGTTCACTTTCAGGGCACGACTCAGCCACTGTGACTGATACCGCCGTCAGAGGAGTCAGTCTTGTTCAGTCTGACTGACAAGAGACTTCTTACATGGGAAACTTTCCCTGTGCCAAGGTAATTTTTATTTCTTTTAAAAATATTTATCATGAAATATAAAAGCAAGGTCAGGACATCTCGTGTGGTTGTGTACTAAGTGGGCGATTTTTTTAGTTTGTTACTTAACTCACCTCCCTCTAGTAGCGAGGTCAAGAATTATGGAGCGATACCTCCACTCCCACAGACACCATAATGGTGTAGTGCTTAATTATTTAAGCGCAGGAACAATGTTACCTTTCGTTTAACGACGCTGTCTGTATCAAGTCTTCATAAGGTTTATGATCGGATTATTAATGAATATGGAGCAGTTGGTGGAACGAGAATTGGCAGGGGAAACCGAAGTCCTCGAAGAAAGAACATGAACCAGCGCCACTTTGTCCCTCACAAACATAACATAACCTGACCTGGGCCAGGAATACACGAATCGGGACAGACTCTCCCCAACACTTCGGTGGTGATCAGGAAAGTGGTCTAAGTCACTAACAGTCACTTCTGAGGCGATGAGGAAGCAACTTTACGCGTTTAAGCAGTAATGTACTTAACTCAGCATTTCATTGCGTCACTGAATTGAAAGTACCGTGTCTGAGTTACACAACTCAATTTCCAGTTTTCCTTGTCAGCAAAAAATGTTTCATGATGTGCCTACCTCATTTTGATAAATTTTGTATCTAAATCTCTTCTCCGAAAAACTATACATTTATACACAAAAGCCACTTAAAATCTCAATATTGTAGCTTGTAGAACCGTTGCTATGTAACGACAGCGAGATGAGCGGATGTACCAGAACGATTTCTGGGCAATGGTACGGTAAACACGTTTCCACTGCAACAATAGAAGAGTGTATTTTCTATGTGGTCCGTGCAACGGACAAAGTTAGACTTTGACTTCTGATCCAGTCGGTTCTGTACGAGAGTCTGTGAAGAGAGAACTTTAGACGGAGATAGAGGAATAGCCATTGTTGGAGCCGTTACCAGGAAACGTCTAGTAACATACTGAGAACACTAGACTGTGTGCTCTAGTGAACTGTAAAATGTGGAAATAGCGATAGTGTTATAGATATTTGTAGTTACGAAATGTAAGTGGTCAATAAATCTATTCACGAATCCAAATCCCTTCTGTAGTCACTCAAAATCTCGACAATATTATAAGTTTGGGTAATAACAAAACGGACATTAAGGATATATGGTGGAACACTATAGATTGAATAAATATGTCTCAATGTAAGGATCAGTGTCGGGATGTTTTGAATAAGGTTCTCGCTCTCCCTACTGTAACGGTACGTCCCTCGTCAAAATTATATAATTAAGGGTACGAACAACTAATGCATTGTTTCTTACCATGAGAGACGCTCCGTCGGCGAGATACCATCCCGGGACCGTCTAGTTGTAATTCCGGTATTGTCCTCCTTAGGCTAAGGGTGCCGCTATTGTCCCTAACGCCGCCTGTTTACTCCCAGTATATCATAAACCCATGAACTGACCGTGTGCGAGACCGGCCAGGAGGGGTCTTGGATTACTTGAAGACCTACAGAGGTTTATGGGCATCTCGAAAAATACGAATGTAGGCCAGATGTCGGGCTCGACCCTTGGATTTCTCTTGTTATTTTCTTGTTTTTCTGATGCCAACTGGGGGACTTGTAAAGATGGGGGGGCGGTTATAGGGAGCGGAGGAGGACAGCAGTGGGAAGGTAGATAGAAGAAGGTTTACTCCATGGTGTCACATAGTTACATATTATATGAAATTAATAAAAAATATATTTCCTTACATTTTTTTTATCATTGCTAGTGGGGTGGGGCTAAGTCCCTTGTCCTGCGGCCACTTCTGGTCTATTGTACCAGCCCCAGATGAGAGGTGAGGGTGACTGTGGAGCAGCTATTGGTGGAATAAAGACTGGCAGGGGAAACCGCAGTACTTGGAGAAAACCTGCCCCAGCGCCGCTTTGTCCATGACAAATCCCACTTGACCAGACCCGAGATCGAACCTTTCTTTACGATTATTAAGACATGAAATTATTAAGTTGCTGTCGATTACCAATGTTGTCACGTACTTCAGTGACAAAGACGCGGGTTTGTGTTGGTGAACCGGTTTATTTGATCTTCACTACTCGTAACTATAATTAGTTCTTACACTCTCAAATTACTGTAACTATAGCATATAAAGTCTTAAATGTCTGATAACACTTCACAGCTGAATACTCACAACTCTTTCCTTGACGGCTTCGTGTCCTTAATTCACGTCTTCTCAGCTATGACTGACTGAAAATGACCTTCACTGTCCCTTATAAATCTTCTGCACGGACCCTATAGAAAACACCTATTATTGTGGATATGTTTATATTTATGTTGCTTAGTACTGGTTATGCCGAGGCCCTCAAGGAAAAAACTTCTTCTGTTGCCAGAATTGTTCCGTAACTTAACAACAGACTGTTTACCAAGAATCTGTCTTCGAGGGAACATGTACATGAAACAATGTCTCGAGTAAGACAAGGTCACTTTCTTCCGAATAATTTTCAATTCACCATTCATCAATCACCATATCATTCCATGCTCTATAATCTAGATATTGACGAATAGTAAAAGGAACCACAGAATAATAAAACACGCTCTACCAGAAAACATTTCGAAAACATGAAAAATAAACCGCAAAAATGCTTTAACAACTTCAAAAGACTATCAGAATTTCCAGAGATATCCGACAAAATTATATAGAAGTTTTAATCCGCGATGCTGAAAACGATGAAACGGTTTCTTCTATCTGTTTGCTTTTCATAGACCCATGATTAGACGGACAGACAAGAGTAACTGCTTGTTGTGCCAGATGTCTCGTCTGCTTCAATCTATTGCTTTGGACTGTGCCCTCCCGAATTCATTAAAACCGCTATGTTTCGGAAACCGGTTCTATTTCCATCTTCAGATTAACCGGAGCAAAGAAAAAACCTCCTATGTTGGGATCTGACTCTTCTGCCTTTGTTACCGGACAATTTATTTAATTACTTGTTTTGCTTATGTGTAGAACTACTTTTTCGTTGTGAGTAATTTTACTATGCTGTCAGTATGTGTATAATACAGCTTCGAATGTTTAAATGAGAGATTGATAAGACACTGGAAAATATTTGGAATAAAGTGGTTGTGGCCTAATTAGATACTGCCTGGAGGAGCTGAGGAAAACGACGGAAACTTTCTTCAGGATAGCCGGTGTCTCGGCCGAAATTCGAACCGAGTACCCAAGAATACAAGTCTAGAGTATGTATTACGCCTTCGGATCCATTTTCAGAACATGGTTTAGGGGACGAGATTGGCTGGTCATGTAAACTGTGATTTGAGGGTTAAGATGTCACAGGGCGAAGCTTACCACTAAGCTTCTTACATTGTTGAGATTAAGAATGTTTGGAATTATACCTCCAGTTCCCTAAGCACATTACGAAGTAATGATTAATTAAACAGCGACAAGTTTGAATATCAGTCCGTAACGCGGAAATGAATACTATTTATTATCCTATGTGATGTGACGCCATGTTGAAGTTTAATGACGGTTTGGAGGATCTACTCCCTTCAATTTTCTGCTTGCTTAACTTAGTTTTCGGCCGTGAAGACGGGTTATTAGTTTCTTTCGAAACGTCAGCAATCTTCTACCGCACCACACGGAGTAAAACCCTTGAATACAGCACAGGTCATACAGCGACTTATTCCCCGTTTACACTTGCATTACACAACATACGGTTTTCTGATGCAGATACGTTATTAAACTTCCGTGACCTGTAGTCCGCAAGCGAACTATACCGACTGAACAACCGCCGCTTGTCAGCGAAATTGGTGCCAACTTTTGCAGATAGAGGATGTCACGTGGTCAGCGCAACGGATACCCACGGCCGTTAATCTCTGTATAAGTTATTAAACAGTTGTTAAAATGGTTTATATTTCTTATTTTCAGACCTGGGTGGTGTCAGTGTTATTAGCATGCAATATCCTTACCCTTTGGCGATAGAGCCCCAATTTTGGCCTTGTCCTACATCCATGAAACTCTCCGTTTCACTTCGGTTTTCTAGATCTTACACATTCGGTAGGACTCCTTGGGTGGGTGATCAGCTCGTTGCAAGGCCTCTACCTATACACAAACACAGAAAAATGCACACACACAAAGTAAACATCCATGCCCTGAGTGGGATTCGAATCCACTATCCCGGTTTCCAAGCTCGGGAAGACAGTACACGCCTTAGACCGCTCGGCGACCGTGACCGGCTATCAGCAAGCAGTACAGGTTATTTAGTAGAGAATTTTTTGAATTTGAGGTAATCACAACGGCAACTATATAAATTAGGCCTACTGTCTTTAGGGATGTGACACCATGTGATCCATCAGATGTTCACCCACATTTTGGAGAAAATTTTTTGTCTTATTCCTCACCGTGAAAATGGAGGTAATATGTTCCTCCGAAGCACCCGTGAGTTCTGGTGGACTACATGGGGTGACAGGGGGCATGAGGTAGGTTAGTTGGTTCAGGAACTATGCTACAAGCAGGAAGGTCGCGGGTTCGTTTCCCGATGTGTTAACTGGACTTTTCAATTGATCAAATCCTTCCTGCTGCAATATGTCCCTAGGTCGATTCAGCCTCAAACAGAAATGAACACCAGGAATCTTCCTCGGGGTAAAGGGCGACAGGCACGTAAAGCGGACAACCTCACCGCGATCTGTGAGCCTCCATGTCTCACAACTATATTGGCCTCCACGGCCTGTTAAAGGAGTCACGTTGACACGCAGTGACATTCAGAAAATGATACTCTTGGTGTACAGTGCTTGGCTCAGAACGGTGTGACGTCACTGGCTATCCTGAAGCTTTCCAACTGCTTTCAAGTCGTGTTACCCAACGTGCGAGCAATGGTAAAAGGCCCGGAACTGGTGAGACTCGCATGGCAGACATTTCCCCACGACATAAATCAGACTGCTTAAAGGGCAAGATACTTATGTCGAAGGAAATGAATTTATTCGAAACTGACTCCATTTTAAGGCACTAAAATACGTTATCAGATTAATCAACAGTAGTCGAATTTCCTTGCTGTCTTTGTAAATTGTGTGCTAAAACCAGAAGTTGGAACAAGTGCTCGCAGAAGCAATTTACACCAGGAGGACACCAATTCTTAGTATCTCATTCAAATAGATAGCAGAAAATATACCGACCGAGATACCGCCGCTTGCCGGCGAAGCTAGTGCCAACTTTAGCGGATAGAGGGTGTCACGTGGTCAGCGCAACGAATCCCCACGGCCGCTAATTTCGGTTTCCTAGACCGGAGCCGCTATTTCCTTCAAATAGTTCCTCAGTTATCCTCACGAGGCTGAGTGGACCCCGTTCAAGACCCACTACTTCTCAGAAAAAATCTGGAAGAGCCGGGAATCGAAATCGGACCTCTGTATCTGTAACCAGGAACTCTAACCACTAGACCACGGAGGCGGTCGGTATAGTTCGCTTGCGAACTAAAACCACGGAGTTTGTTTTTGTTTTGTTTAGCAGAAAATATACAAGTCAAGGAGGATGAGATGGGCAGGGCACGTAACACGCATGAGAGAGGAAAGGAATGCATATACTGATTTGGTTGTAAAGCCAAAGTAAAGAGGCCATTAGAAAGAAGGAGACGCAGATGGGAGGATAATATTACGATGGATCTTAGAGAGATAGGGTGGGGTGGGGTGGACTAGACTGATCTGCCTTAGGATAGGGACCAGTGTAGGGCTCTTGTGAACACGGCAATAAAACTTCAGGTTCCACAAAACTTCGGGAGATTCATGAGTAGCTGAGCGACTGAAGGCTTCTCATAAAGGACTCGGCTCCACGGAAATAGTAGAAGATATTATCACGTATATGGGTGAGTATAGACGGGGTTTGGGATAACTTGATTTATTGATCACTTATAGGTCGTAACTACAAATAACTATATCATTATCTTTAATTTCCAGAATTAACAAATCATTAGAACACAAACTAAATTTTTGCGGCCTTTAGTGTCTTCACTAGTCATTTCCTCGCAACGGTCTTTAACAGAGGAACTATAACCATCTCACTGAACTACACACTCAAAATGTATATAATTATCTCTCCACAGCAGAGCTCTACTTGCTAACTGCTTCCACGCTGCTTTCTAGCTTGGTTTATACATCGACTCTGAAGATGGATGCAACATATTCCACGGAAACAGCGATTTACTTTCAACGGATTATATAACATTATAACACAAAGGCAGAACTCTTCATAACCACTGATCTGAGAACATCCTACTGAAGTGGAAAGAAGTGGTGTCCAAATTCAAGTACTATCCCAGCATTCGTCTGAAGCAAGTGTGAAAAATCATGACAGAAACCACGTATACCTCAGCCAGGGAATTCTATGTGCTGGACAAAAATCGAACAGGCTGCCTCCCGAAAATAAGACGGAAGCTATACCGCGTAAGCTAACATAGCTACGCCGCGTAAGCTAACATGGTGAGAAACGTCAGTTTATTTAGGCTGATTTCAAGGACAGCGGTCACCAAACCGAATGCATGTAGGCAGTGCACTCTTCCTTGAAGTTTCTATTCGTTTTCAAGTCCATACGGTGTCACATCCCAGAAGACCACAACTGAAACTTCACCGCAAGGGAAACCTCAAGAATTAGGTACATAATCTTCTTCTGAGGCTTACTTCCGCTTTCTGTTTAATTTGAACTTTTGAGTCCATAATTAAGTCCTCTATTTACGTTTGCTTTCTCATTTATATTATTATTATTGTTATTCTTTGGCGCTGTGATATTTCGACTGGGGCAAAAGACTTAATTTCCGTTTGGTTCACTGCAATATAAAATATACATTATTCCTCTTTGACATAGGAACAAATTTCTCGTTCACCACGGCATCTCAGTTGTTGGAGTCGGTGAGTCAATTACCCTTCCAATTAACATAAATCACACCCCACTCCACTTTCTTGTATATTTTCTCCTTTACAGGCTCACACTCTATTCCTTCAAAAGTTCTGAAGCCTATTTGCTGGTCTTTAAATTACTGGGGTACTGGAGTACTACCAACTATTGCAATGGGACCTACCAGCCTATCTGAATTTCAAAACTTAATTCTGTAATTAATTAATACATGCACGAGGAATAGCCAGTAAATAGACCACAGATGGAAGTAAAACAGCTGTAATGGATGTAATAAGTTTTCTAGTATATCACTAGGTAGCAGCACAGTCCAGCTTCATGACGGTCTAGGTAGCAGAAGCGCATGCGCAGGTTCAGAGGCTTCTTCCAGTAATCAAAATGGCGACCGAGCTTGAGTACTGTACTACCGAAAAGCAGCGCTCTATTGTGCGTTTTCTGTGGGCAAAAGGATGCAATGCAGAGGATATTCATAAAGAAATGTTTTCTGTTTACTGTCGCGTAAAGTGGCAAACTCTTCGCTGGTGAAGAAGTTCGAACGGAGGTGGCGAAGGGCATGAGACAAATATCAAAAAACTTCTATGCTGCGGGTTTCGACGCACTGGTAAAGCTATGGGACAAGTGTATCAATGTTGATGGAGGAAATGTCAAGAAATATTTTTTCTTCAGGTTCGAATATGACACGTTTTACGATTAATATCCATTTGTGACTTATTTACTGATTCTTTCTGTTATAATTCGAAGTTCTCACAGCTGTTTATGAAGCGTTCTATATTCTTGGATATAATACCGTGCCATCTGGCGAAAATAAACCGAAGTTTCTGAGGAATGCGCATTCACCTTCAGGGATGAAAATGATGCAATGCAGAAACCATCATAAAATATTCCCCTATGCTATTTTGTTTCCAGTTTAAATTACTCTTCTACCCCGAAGATGGAGACACTGTATTCCTCTGAAACGTCTGTGAGGTTCCCATAGACTAAACGGCGTCATATCTCATCTACAAAGCCTTTGCTTTGAGGACGTCAAATCCAATATGGAGGAAGTTTTAACTGTTGTTTCCACATTCTAAATACAAGCATTTGCAATGTAATGTGCATGAGAGCTGATTTAGTTCATCCAAATGTCAATAAGGCGTCCAGGAATGTACTAGCCCGCAGCCGCCTTTAGATGTTTAAATGCAAACTGCAAAGCACATACAACCTTATGAAAATAAACTTAGGGCGTGTGGTCACGAAATCATACATGAGATATGACATCATTTCGGTACCTCTTGCAGGTTCCAGCAAAGTTCATATGGAATCATTTCTTTTGCGAAAGACTTCTCATCTGAACACCCGTAGCGCCCTCTGTCTTTAGCGCTCGTAGGAAACTGACGGCCGTGATTGTTGAAATTGTGGTCTTCTGGGTTGGGACACGGGGTAAACTTGTAGTGTATATGGGCGTTTAGAAGCAGTATGCTGCCTTCATCTTCAGGGTATATGTGTAGATAATGGATACGGCGTATCTTACAGAAACCAAAGAGACATCAGGAGGAACTCATGATTGTGGTGTCTTGGCTTACGACGTCATGCAGATTGGTAGGTAGTTACCAAGATTTCGGAGGAAACTGATTCCTACATATTTACTCTTATCCGTAGGGACGATGGGCAAACGCCTAGAAACCTACACCACACTTTTCAGTGCCAATCCTGTGAAAATCTCAACTCTCACGTCTTTATCTTTTAAAGAACTTGCTTGCGCGTGTGAATATTACAGAACCAGATGCCATTTTAATTCAGATCAGGTCTTCAAATTTCGTGCTATAAGAAGTCTATAGTAATTACGCGGAAGTCCTTTAATATTTTCCGATCTGCAGTTCAAAGCACGACAGCTATGAAGACTCTTATCTCCTGGAATAGAAGGCAGTGTAGTGAACCGACGTTTCGGAGGAATATTTCTCCTGCATATATGAAGTCCATGAATCGGCCAAGCAAGATTGAGGAGATATTTTCCTCCGAAACGTCATTTAACTTTTTGTAGGACCACATGGACTTACATACCATAAAATAGATCATTTCAGGTTGTATGTAATTTAACATTTGATTCTAACCTATGTCTTTCACAGAGGGAGATTTTCCTGTTGATTTCTCAACTAAAAAGTATACAATTTTCTCTGTGCTTGCTATAATATGTCTGATAGATTATTTCTTCTCATGGCCACAGCAACATAAAGCCTCTCCAATGTAACACAATCTGTAACACAACAAGAAAACAAAACGAACTCCGTGGTTTTAGTTCATAAGCGAACTACACCGACCGAGCGACCGCCGATTTTCGGCGAAGTTAATGTTAAATTTAGCGGATAGAGGGTATCGTGTGGTCAGCGCAACGAATCACCACGGCCGTTAATTTCGGTTCTCTAGACCGGAGCCGCTATTTCCTTGAAATAGCTCCTCAATTAACCTCACGAGGCTCAGTGGACCCCGTTCCAGACCTGCTACTTCTCTGAAAGTGTGGTAGCTCCGGAAATCGAACCCGGGACATCTGGAGCTGTAGCCAGGAACACTGGCCACTAGACCACAGAGGCAGTCCTATAAATATGGAAAAATCAACAAGAATTGTCCACGTTAAACACATTTTCATTAATGGAAATACTGCAAAAACAGCTAAATATTTAAAAGCAGAAGAATTACAACTCTTAGCTTACCGCAGTTATTCACATGGGGATTAGCCTAAATTGACGAGTCACATTAAGTTCAATGCATTAAGGGATATAGGAAGAAAGAACACAAATCTCAGTTAAAACCTGTTATTCGCTTCTAAGAAGCTTAAAAAAGTTACACAATGTAGCGATAATTTACAAGACACGGGCAAAGAAATAAATTAAGGGACTCAGTATTAGTCAATGACATAAACATTTAATACGGACTAAGATGTCAACCAGTGAATACAACATTTCAATGTAATTAAGTTTTCATTGTGGTGTGGGTCTCTACAGGGAAATCTGTACTTGATGGAACCGACAACATGGTGCAGATTTCCGCTACAGAATCCGATAGCCAGCAGATCAGGATATTCAACCTCCTTTACGGAACCCGAAAATTTATTACACTTTCATAAGAACATGACACTGCAACCTATCCCGAGACAGTTCAATCCTGCGTCCCTCATATCCTGTTTCTTTGACATTCATCACTCACTCCTGGAACTGAGCTCTTCTTGGGAAGCCGGCAATAGTGCAGATACTCAAGAACTTCCCAGCATTTTATGGAACCCGAAGGTTTTTACCGTGGTCACAAGAGCTAACCACTTGTCCCTATCCTGAGCCAGATGAATCTAATCCATACTATCCCATCTTATCTCTCTAGGATCCATTTTAATATTGTCTACCCACCTACGTCTTACTCTTCCCAGTGGTCACCTTCCTTCCGGCTTCCCTACCAATATCTTATATACGTTCCTCCTCGCCCCCATTCATGCTACATGCCCTGCCAATCTCAACCTCCTTGATTTGATCATTCTAATTATACTTGGAGAAGAGTACAAGTTATGAAGCTCCTCATTATGCAGTTTTCTCCAACCTCCTCTCATTTCTTTGACATTAATTTAATATTATCTTCCCATCTATGTTTAGGTCTCTTTGGAGGTACCTTCCAGTATCTAGACTATATAGAGTTAAACGGTTTCATGAGTGACGAATGATGAACTAGAAAGCATATGGAAGGAAGACACCATATCCCAATTGAAGTAAAACGCTAAGTATTATTCAGGGTAGCCGTTGCCCAAACCGAGATTCGAATCTAGTGTCTTTGGAAAAAAATCCAGATTTGCTGCTAAACAAAACTTGTCGGTCACTTTCTTCCAAGTTTCAAGACTAAGGTATCAATTTCCCATATCTTTCATAATAATTACATCCAAATCTTGAAATAAATGTGTTTCATATTTAAGTTAATATATTGTAGCGTGTTCGGCGGTGCGTCACTATAGACGGGATATGGATACATTGAATTTATTGACACAACTCGGAACTATATGTAATCGCAGCACTATCGCTGATTCCCACAATTCATAGTTCACCATAGCCCTCGCTAAGCATTTTCCAGCATGCTGTGTCTTCATCAGCCGTTCCCTGGAAACGGCTTCTAACAGTGGAGATTCTTCAGCTTCCCGCTCTCAAGTGCTTCCTTCGCGGACTCTCTTTCAGAACTGCCTGCCAGCTATTCCCTCAACTGGACTGTATCATCATCTCTTCTCAACCTCCCTTGCAGAGCTCAACCGCACACGACACTACCAAACCCCAACTCTCTCCTTTAATAACCATTTTGCACGGACCGAATATGAAACACCGTTTCCAACAATATCTCTGTTTTTGTTTGGTTATTAGTTTCTGTGGAAACGTGTTTGCCGAGCCGTTGCCTTGCAATTAACGTCTCCTCTGGCTGCAGTATTGCGGCCTTCAGGCGTTATGTCACAATATTTATAAAATTAAAATATAATTTATTCCATCTATTAAATTCTTGCGTTTAGTTGTACGATGTGGGAATTCATCTTCAGTTAGACCACCCAGATGCAAAGATTTGATCCCGGATCTTCAGGAAAATGAACATGAACGGCAGTCCAACTCTACGGTATTCGGTTTCAGTCTTTCGGTAGGTAAGCCAAGCGAATAAACAAGGGGCGTTACGCCAGAAGTTCAAGAGACAGGCATCATTAAGTGCGACATGAAAGTGGATCTTTGCCACTCACACACACACCTACACAAACACTGCAAGTGAACGAGGAGAGAGAACAGTCGAAGTAAGGTGCTGACATCTGGACTTCCCAACGCGTAACTACACAGCACAAGAAGGATATGAGGAGGCATAAGTAGGAAGAGAAAATAAGTAAAATAGGGGGTGAAAAAAAAGAATTACAGAAGAGGAGGAGAGTGTGAAGGAGCATTGGCTAAGGGCTATTTAATGACGTTCTATCAACCACACAAATTAACATCTTAAGAAACACAAGGACGATGAACGCGAATAAAAGGAAGCAGTGTTGTGACTGGTGCTATGGCAAAGATATGTATGATGAACCACTGGACCCTTTAAATACAGAATTTATGCTAAATAATATATAAGAATTCAGTCCGTACCTCACAGGAAACACATTACGTCTCCGCTACAAAGCCCAACCGGTTAATGCTCTTTAGGGAAACAGTCGCTGTTTATTGTGAGAACCATACGGAACACACAAATACACTCTGTGGACAGAATGCAGAGTTCTGACATGTTAGATAATATGATATTTGTATATAGCATCAACTGGGCTTTAGAGGGTTAAAGTGAAATGGTCACTATGCGTACCACCTACTTTAATATTAAGAAACTGTGGCGTTTGATCATAGAGTGTATCGTGTGTTTCATTGGATTTTCAGAATAAACAGCATTTTTACACTAAACCAAGTTAACAAATTGGTGTTTATTATTTAGAGGCAAGATGATTTTAAGAGGTATAAATATAAATAACAGCATTTCCCAACTACCTATTGTTGTACAGATTCTTTTGTTTGGCTGTAGGTGGTGATACTAGGAAGATGAAATTATGAAAACCTGATTAAATATGAGCTGACTTAGTCAGATCTTGCAACTTTGTTCTCTTAGGACAAACTCACTTTGTTCACACAATAGTAGAAAAATTTCTGCACTCGAGGATAAAACTGCTCTGCAGACCACCGCAGAACGTAACCTCTTCAGTTGATGTGCGAGTTTCTTCTCGCAATGACAGAGGCACGGTATAATTTCTGTGTTTCATTGTACGACTCTGTCAGTGCCCAAACTATACGGCGTCGAATGGCAGGATAATCCATGTATAATGGAATAGGAAAGTTTTGGAATAAAGAGGTCGTGGCTTACTCGATGTACTATCCCAGAATTTGCTTGGAGGCTCTGAGGAATATCACGGAAACTATCAGAGTATATGTTGTCCCGGTCGAAATTTGAACCGAGCACATCTAGAGTACAACTCTGGGGTGTTATTATTTAGCTAACCTGTTCTATCTCACAGTGAAGATACGTAAGGGTCTGCGCTTGACGATCCAGACTCCTACTCAATCGGTACCTAGAGAACTTTCCCCGAGAGTAATGTGACCGGAGCGTGAAGCTGACCACTCACCTTCTTCTAGTGCCGAGGTCAAGAATGGAGGAGCTATAACTCCTATCGTCCATACATCTTCACGGCGTAGTGCATAATTAATTAGGCAAAACTTGATCTTTTTTACATTTTACTTAATATTTTCGTTCCTCATACGGTCCGGAATAGTGCAGCCTTTCCTGTTCTTTAAGTACCTCATCTTTTCCGATGCTAATTTAATTTTGTGTTTTACTTTCTTGTTTCTCTATGGCTCTACAGCCCTTTGTTGGACCTTGGCCGCTTTTTCAGTTTCTAGATCCTACAAAGTCAGTAGGACTACTTGGACGGGGGATCAGCCAGCCGCAAGGCCGCTACCTACACACATGACAGCACAAACACAGAATAAACACACACCGATATCTATGCTTTAAGTGGCATTCGAGCCCATTTTCCCAGCGTTCGAAGGAACGAAGACAGTTCATGCCTTAGACGGCGGCGGCGCCACTGTAATCGGCTTGTGTTTTACTTAGGTGCTGAAAATTCACTTCTACATAAGAAGCTGGAACTGTTACTGCGTAACAGAAATTACGTTTCTTCCCGCGTTTCGGAAATAACGCCTTTCCTTAAGGTACGATGTATTCTGTGTTGCTATTTAAAATTACAGAAACAGATGTTTATTATACGTGATCAGATTGTAAAGAAAAAAATTAAATTTGTTCCTGCACTTAATTAGTTCAGCACTATGCCATTAAGATATGTGGGAGAGTGGAGGTATAGCTCCACCTTTCTTGACCTCGGCTCTGGGTGGCGGTAGTGGTCAGCTTCTCTCCCCTGCCGCTTTAGCCCCGGGGAAAGAACCCTCGGTACCCAGATTCTGCCTGGACGGTGTGTAGAAGAGGCAAATATTCCACTGCTAGGAATCAAACTAAGGTCATCCAGCTATCCCGTTCAGATGGTATCAATTTGTAATAAAATTATTTTTATCTGCTGTCAGGGTTCCATATTAGGAGCGCATGTCCCTGCGGTAGAGTCGCGATGTAGTTGCCGGGGAACCTAACATGGAAAAGACAACGCAACGTGACAGGCGCCCTGTTCTAGCCGACAATATGTCGAGTCAAGGGAGGATGTCTTGAATATGAACGCGGAGCAACAAGCGTAGCTTGTCTCCGGATCGCAGAAGATACAAGGGTTAGTATGAATTGCATGTTAAACAGGATTCTTCTTGCTGAGAAAGCCGAAAGCCTCCCAACATGAACTTCCACTCTGGAGGCACGCGTTCATTTCGCCGGAGATCCAGTCGTATTTAATTTATCCATTACTAAGAAATTCTCTCTTCTTCTTCTTCTCCTCCTCCTCCTCTTCCTCCTCCTCCTCCTATTCCTGTTACTCGCATTTGGGGCAGAGGGCAACCGTGAAACGCTTCGTTTCACTTCATTTTCTTGATCTAAGACGGGGGATCAGCCAATCGCAAGTCCTATTTTTTTTTCTGTGGCACTACAGCCCCAATCTGGGCCTAGGCCTACCTCCATGAAACTCTCCGTTCACTTCGGTTTACTAGATCTTACACATTCGGTAGGACTCCTTGGGCGGGTGATCAACTCGTCGCAAGGCCTCTACCTGTAGACAAACACAGAAAAACGCACACACACAAACTAAACATCCATGCCCTGAGTGGGATTCGAACCCACGATCCCGGCTTCCGAGCAAGCGAGGACAGTGCACGCCTTATACCGTTCGGCTACCGTGACCGGCCAGTCGCAAGTCCTATACCTTACACTAACACAGAATAAACGTAGACATCCATGCCTTGAGTGGGATTCGAAGCCATGAACCCAGTGTTCGAGGGGGGCGGATGCATTTCATTCCTCAGACCTCGTGGACACTGTCATGAGCCTAATATGTAGGTCATTTTTAAAGTAAGAATATTTTGTTATAAACAAAAGAAAACTTTATTCATCCAGATAATTTTAATGTCATTTTAATGTCACTTCTAGATAGAACATATGTTTATTTCTCTACGTAGTCGCCACTAGGATTCAGACATTTGTCCAAACGTTGCGCAAACTTGATTATCCCCTCGTCACAGAAGCCGGCGCCAGTCCACTTAACTAATCCTTATAACCACTTGTTTACTCTTCAACTACCAGAAGAGGGGGCCTAGTAGTTTTTCAGTCCTATGTTCTTCTTGTGCCTAGAACACCACTCTTTAAACAATTTCTTTAGCTCTTTAAAGCAAATTGTTTACCACATACCACTTGCCTCGAAGTTAATAAAATTTACGCCAACACGGATATAATGACACAGAGGGCAACTTAGACAGTAAAAATGGATGTTAACTGCGAAACATAACCCACAGCGGGATGTGAGATGAACGAATATCCTGAAATTACTATTATTATTGTTGTTGTTGTATACTGATCTATTTGAAACTCGAATTGTTCTTAGTTGTCACATTGTGGCTTTATCTGTGTGCCTTTGTTTCTGTATCTTTATTCATGCCCACTTTGTAATTAAAGTAGACTTTAATATTTTGTATTGTTTTTTAATTATTTTTGTGGTTTTCTATCTCTTCGTGCTAACTTTGTAATTGTCCTCTGTGCTGTTAAGTTTGCACGTAAATAAACACGAATTGAATTGAATTATTATTATTTCTTTACCGGATGAAAAAAGCAATGTCGTCAGAGAGAAAAATAAAGTAACTAGTTTACTGAAAAACTGAAAGGACACTTGAAAATGGACAGCACTCGCATGATTGGCACTTGTATCTTGCCCCCGAAGGTCGGCAGAACTTGAGATGTCCACCTGATGCATCCTCTTAAGATTCCAGAGAAGCACACATAAGCTATAATTATAGACTGTACAAGAACAACAATTATGGTATAAATTTATTAATTATTCGTCGATTATGTATTTACTCAGGCTTCTCACTGATAACTTACATTTACTCATAACTTGTAAAATTATTATAAACTAGCATAAATACCGTTCAAATCACAACGGGAAATTATTAAAACAGTACAGCTACCATTCAGTTCAGAACCTTTGGTCTTCACGTCTACTGTCCAAAAACATAAAATTAAAATATACAAAACTATAATTTTGCCTGTGGTTCTGTATGGGTGTGAAACTTGATCTCTGACATTAAGGGAGGATGATAGACTGAGGGTGTTTGAGAACAGGGTGTTGAGAATATTTGGGCTGAAGAGAAATGAAGTGACAGGAGGTTGGAGAAAATTGCATAATGAGGAGCTTCATAACTTGTACTCTTCGCCGAGTATAATTAGAATGATCAAGTCAAGGAGGATGAGGTGGGCAGGGAATGTAGCATGAATGGGAGAGAAAAGGAATACATATAGGATATTGGTGGGAAAGCCAGAGGGAAAGAGACCACTGGGAAGACCAAGGCGTAGGTGGGTGGACAATATTAAAATGGATTTTAGAGAGATAAAATGGGATGGTATGGATTGGATTGTTCTGGCTCAGGATAGGGTGCAGTGGAACACTCTTATGAACACGGTAATGAACCATTGGGTTCCATAAAATTCTGGAAAATTCTTGAGTAGCTGCAGATTTGACTTCTCCTCAAGAAGGGCTCGGCTCCATAAGTAAGTAAGTAAGTATACAAATAAATAACCATATTGACAAAATACTCTCAGGAATAATGTTCATATTTAAACTAAGAAACTGAATGTTTATTATGAAATACACTGTGGGGAACACGCAAAAATTTTAATGGTATATCAGGTGTTACATACAGTAACAACTTTGCTTAATTGGATTAATTTAAGCATAGTTTAGGAAAAAAAGAATTTAAAAACATATTTCATTTCTTGCTAAGAGCTTTCCAAGAGTTAAAATACGCATTTGAAGGAGACATGGACTCGAACGGAAACAGTGACTAGTTTGATTTATTTGAGTAGGAAAATATTAGGCTCCAACGGGGCCTGTCTGTGCCACAGCCCTGCCTCCTGGATAACATCCTGAACCACTCTGTAAATTTTAACAAGCTGACACTTTACTGCACCAGCGCAGTAAACAACAGCGCCGTGCTCTGGCCAAATGTTAAACAATCCTGACTGAGAAATCCAGATTGCATTGAGAGACCAAATATTACAGACAGTATTTAACATATGATGTAATACTGTTAAGGGTCAGACTTGTGTACGACATTTCTGTAACAGTCATACCCACTCTAGTTTAAAATTAACTACAATGATATAATAAAATTACTTGTTTAATACGACAGTGTTAATATACAGAATATTCCGGATAGAGCTGGGGCACGCGGTAGCGTATTTGGTTGAGGCACTATGTTACAAATTGGAAGGTCGCGGGTTTGAGTCCATATGAGGTGGATTTTTCAGTTGACCTAATTCATCCAGCAGCACTATGGCCCTGTGGTCGACTCAGCCTCTAACAGAAATGAGTACCAGGAAACTTCCTGGGGGGTAAAACGCGGCCGGCAGGTAAGGCTGACAATCTCACCGCCATCTGTAAGCCGATTATCTAGAAAATGTGTGAGCCTCGACGTCTCACAACGCTATGGGCCTTTGCGGCCTGTTACAGGAATAACTTTACTTTACCAGAAATAGGTATATTGGTGAAGGCGGTGGTGATAAAAGACAAGAAGCCATTCATATTTCTATCAAAAGTTTAATTTATTTCGGTAGCCGAAATTCTGATATCCTAGTTTTGCTGGAAAGACTTTCAATTGGCGCTAGTTCATCTGCAGATCATTATTGGTCTAAATCTTTGTACACTACTTTCATTTGTTTGGGCACAGATCTCGTCTTCCTTTCTGGGTCACTCTGTATTTATGTATATCTGTCGGCCGAAAATTCGCTCCATAGCTCAAGCGGTTAGTCGCTGGCTTCCCACTGCGGCGGCCCGGGTTCGATCCCGGGTCTGGTCAAGCGGGATTTGTGGTGGACAAAGTGGCGCTGGGGTAGGTTTTCTCCGAGTACTTCGGTTTCCCCTGCCAATCTTCATTCCACCAATTGCTCCACAATCACACTCACCTATCATCTGGGGCTGGTACAATAGGCCAGAAGTGGCCGCAGTACAAGGGACTTCGTCCCACCCCGCTAGCAATAAAAAAATATCTGTCGGCCCCTCACTCACTCACTCACTCACTCACTCACTCACTCACTCACTCATGGAGCTGAGCCCCTCTCGAGGAGCCGCCAATTCTGCAGCTACTCAAGAACTTCCCAACATCTTACGCAACCCGAATGTTCATTATCGTGTTCACAAGAGCCCTCCACTGATCCCTATCCTGAGCCAGTTCAATCCAGTCCATACCATCCTATTTTATATCTCCAAGATTCATTTTAATATTGTCCACCTAGCTACGTTTTGGTCTTCCCAGTGGTCATCTTCCTTCCGGCTTTCCCACCAATATCCTATATGCATTCCTCCTCTTCCCCTCTCGTGCTCCATGCCCTGCCCACCTCATCCTCCTTGACTTGATCATTCTAAATATCTTTGGAGAAGAGTAAAAGTTATCAATGTTATATTTTAGCGTCCTGTTACAGTGATTCATGTCCATGGTTTATGCTGACTGTCTTACAGTGTATACACTTTTTCACCTTATTCTTCACTTCCATAATACATGTTTCAGCACTAATGTGCCATCTTCAGGTGTCTTCATGCACGTTAAACTATTGTACTGCATGCCATAATGTCTTCATTCTAAAATGACTAAAATCTGTATTCGTCATATAGGACGATGAATTCTAAATAATAAAACATTTCAGGATTCTTCCTACGTCTCACCCAAACACGTGAATTACGCCAATCCTCTTCGATGTGCGCATTCCTCCTACATATATTTGTGTATCGTGTTATGCTATGTTGGCCACTACTCCACTATTTACTTCCGAGTATCGCTTAACATCGCTTTAAGCATTAAAAGAGTGACGAGAAACTGAGATGGAAGTAGATCGCTCTTGCACTGCACACTGAGTACGGTTTCCTAGCAACCAGACCGCAAACAGATATCACACTATTCGATGGGATGAGCTGAATATTTACCAAATATAGAAATATTTCAATTCAAATTAATTTGTCGCTTTGCTTAGCTAATTAAGCACTACGCCATGAAAACGTATGGGGGAGTGGATGTACAGACCCATGTATTCTTGACCTCGACTATAGTTACAGGAGAGTGATCATTCACTCCCCGGGAAATAGCTTCCTTTAGTCATTGGATAGGATATGTAGGCCCCAGAATCGATCGGGACGTCGAGGAGAAGAGAAAAAAAAATTGTGAATTGTTTCATTTTTGGTCCGTTACACTATCAATCACAAAGTTAATAAAAAGTCCGTCGAGTGTAACAATTTGTAGGTCACTTCTTTATCACTTCTGCCTTACATGTTTCGGTTTGACACAACCATCATCAGAGGCACTTACTACAATTATGAAAACACTGTCGTTGTTTATGATGTTCACAGTTATGTTTGTTGTGTGGACGCTGCTACGATATGTCGACGTGTAAAAGCACAACACTTGCTAGGATGGTTGAGTGCACTATCAATTCTTACCATCCATCCGAAACTGCCCTCAAGTTAAAACGCCAATGTTAAAATATAAACAGTACACAACACACAGCACATAGGAAACATCTAACCATAAGCCATACAACCTCAAGCTGACATCTCCCATCTTCGGGATGAATTAACAAGGAGGAGCTTAACATTTTACATCAAATGTTTTAAATTTTAAAATTTTAAATTTTAAAAATTTTTATATTTTAACATTGGCGTTTTAACTTGAGGGCAGTTTCGGATGGATGGTAAGAATTGATAGTGCACTCAACCATCCTGGCAAGTGTTGTGCTTTTACACGTCGGCATATCGTAGCAGTGTCCACACAACAAACATAACTGTGAACATCATAAACAACGACAGTGTTTTCATAATTGTAGTAAGTGCCTCTGATGATGGTTGTGTCAAACCGAAACATGTAAGGCAGAAGTGATAAAGAAGTGACCTACAAATTGTTACACTCGACGGACTTTTTATTAACTTTGTGAAAAAAAAATTGTCCTTAATAGGGACTGGAACTCCGACCTCGCAGCAAGTCGTTATGCCGACTGAGCTATCCCGGTGCCCCTATACTGACCAAACTGTAATTCATTTAGCTGCTGAAATGGACAGGGGATATAGAAGGCATGGATAGGAGAATACATTTGTTTAAATACTTAACCATGGCAAGAAATTACGAATTAATATCTAAAAGACACTTATTTACTGTAATAGAATACAGACCTAGGATAGCTCAGTCGGTATATCGACTGGCTGCGGACTGTACGGCCGAGGGGTTGGAGTTCGAGTCCAGGTGGGGGCAAGAATTTTCATTTTTCCACGTCGTCCACAACGGCTCTGGGGTTCAACCAGCCTTCTATACAATTGGTATGGGGGCTCTTTCCCAGGGGTAAAGCGGCTGGGGCGTGAAGCTGACCACTCGCCTCCAACTAGTACCAAGGTCTAGAAAACTTGGGTTTATACATCCACTCCCCCATACGTCTTCATGGTGTAGTGTTTAAATAGTTGAGCACAAGGATAACTTTAGCTTTTACTATAATAAAATTGGCTACGCCAATGATTCCCGCCACAGAGTTTTCCATGTTGGGAGGGGAGTGAGATATCCCACTTCCGAAACCAAACTGAAGAACGGGGAGCAGGAAAATCCCCATATACAAGGGGCCGAGTGCTGAAATACGCTAAGTCGATAAGAGTGAAACCTGATCTGAACGAATGTCGAGATAACAGATACCAGCTAATCTGTGTTGCAACTTAAATGAATACACCTCCTAAACTTTATTACGTAAAAGCACTTCACTGTCCTGCTGTGGCTTAGCTGCATTATCTTAAAAGCATAACAACGTGTCAAATTTATTTTGCTCGATGTAACGACCGGTGATTCAAGCCACATCACGGATCCCCTTCTACCTGCTCACGAAATGGAACTCGGGTTGTTCATTTAATTGGAGGCTAAGCTAATTTGTTCTTCGTTTTTTCATAACGTCCGTAGAGCACTTCATAGTAACAACTGGTCATTCTTCTTCTACCCACACAGTTCCCCTCGGCCTTCAGTTCGCCGTTGGCTCCTGGGAATGTGGATCTTCAAAAGCACGAGAAAAGCTTGAAGGAATATCCTAAACTTATCCCTTCAATGAGCATTGAGGAAACTCATCTGCATATTTCAGCCCAGAGGTAATTTAATTACATGTGGACCCGCCCCAGTATGAAGCAGCAAGCTCTAGCAGAAGAATGTGGTACTGTTTTCAATTCGCATCAAAAGATAAAAACAAAGGCAGTCGTCAGTTTTGAGCTTTCCAAATAAACATACGCACTTCTAGTGGGAATGTGTTAGCTAACAACACTGCCACGTATCTAGGGGTGTGACAATTACACGAGGTTTTGGATTAATGAACAGATTTATTGACCACTTGTACAATCAACTCGTAATTACAAAGTAATACAGCGCTATTGCTGATCTATGTACTTTACAGTTCACAATTCTACACACACACTAGTATCCTCAGTCTTCAGTAGTCGTATCCTGGCAACGGATTTGGAACAGTCTCACTGTCACTGCAGCAGATATGAAGTCTTATTTTCACAGCCTAATTCATTTCTTGCCGTCTCTTCTCAATCGTCTTCGAATGTTGACTCCAGAGACTCCCCAAATTCTTCTCATTATATTGTCTGAGGCGGACCCACAGAAAACACCGTTATGAGGTGCTCCAAGCCGAATGGCCTAAAGTATTGATGATCAACATGTCGCATACGTGTTCAGCACGGCCCATTTTAATATTGGAAAAGCAACATGAATAATTCTCAGAACAAAATATATTTTCTTTTATTTTCAAATATACGCATCTGGCGCACTTTGCAGTAAACTGACTTGAAAGCCTATTAATACGTATGCTTATAGGGTTTCTGTGGGAAAGCCAGAAGGAAAGAGATCACTAGGAAAACTTACAGGTAGACGGGAAAATAATATTATGATGGCTCTTGGAGGAAACTGTCAAATTCTAGGGCGTACCGACCGTGCTTCATGCGAGTCCCAGGTCCCATTAGCCGGTGGGTAGCGCCCTGTAAGGACCCCTCTTCCCGGTTACGTGGCGGGTAGACAGGACCTCTAAGCCAAGGTAGGCAAACTAGGGGAAGGTAACCCTGGATAAAAACCCTGGTGTTCCAAGATAGGGTGGTTGGCCACAGAGTGGTAACCTGCTTAAATATAGCGAAGAGTTAGCCCTACTCCTCAAGGATGCTTCATGTTTCAAGATTGAACGGGCAAACGAGCCCAAATCTTGCTCCTGCTACTGCTGATGATCTTAGAGAAATAGGATGTGGTGATCTGACTTAGGATAGGGACCAATGGAGAGCACTTGTGAACAGTGTAATGAACTTTCGGGTTCCATAAACTATAGGGAAATTCTTGAGAAGCTGAACGACTAGCAGCTTCTCACCAAAGAGCCAGATTCTAGAGCAAATTACATCGAAACATACGATTCAGTGGCAAATCATATTCTTGGCTTGGAAAAACTGACAGTGACATTTGTTTAATGCTCTTAGTCTATATTCAGTCGAATTCTTGACCAGGTATAAAGCCTCTAACTCGATGACTCAGGGTGCGTGATCAGAGATAGAAATCGAGTATACGTATGAAAGTAAGGGCTAACGCCTATTTGCTTAAAGAGGATAATTCGATTATGCGCAGTAAGCGAAACACACGAAATAATATATGAAATTTTTTCGATGTCTAACTCAGTGTTAATATTTTATTTAATACCAAATATTTTGACATCTTATTTTAAAGAATAATATTCTGTTGCTATTCTAGTTCAATGTTAAAATTTCCGATCAAATTTTATTATAGTACTCGGCACGCGGTAGCGTAGTTGGTTGAGGGACTATTCTACAAGCCGGAAGGTCGCGGGATCGAATCCCGATGAGGTGGATTTTTTCAATTAACCTAATCCTTCCAGCCGCTCTACGGTTCTGGGATGGACTCAGTCTCTAAGAAAAATGAGTACCAGGAATTTTCCGGGGGGGGGGCAAGGGCAGCCGGCGCGTAAATCTGACAGTCTTACCGCCATCTATTCGCCGATTGTCTAGAAAATGTGGGAACCTCAACATTTCACAAACCTATTGGCCTCCACGGCCTGTTATTATTGCAGTATATTTGTTACTATTATTTAGTTGTGCTGAATTTTACCGTCCATTCCGTCCAGTCAATTGTTGCTGACCCTCGACAGCATAGTTATTCTTGGTTTCGAGTTCCACGGAACTCACGACCTGACAGCTCTGAGAGCCTCCAGAACTCTTTTCTCCTTCCATCCGCCGTGTTTCCGTATCCCCATTTATCCCATATATTATTAAGTTCGTTTAACACTGATTCTTTGTACGCGCAATTTCGAGTA
Source organism: Cryptotermes secundus (assembly GCF_002891405.2). Lineage (NCBI taxonomy): Eukaryota > Metazoa > Arthropoda > Insecta > Blattodea > Kalotermitidae > Cryptotermes > Cryptotermes secundus. The sequence goes on from NW_019730110.1 coordinate 641,271, forward strand.
CCGCATCCACTTGCGAATGAGGAGGGTTTCCCGTGTTCAAAATATCCACCACTTGTACGAAACGGAACAAGAGAACTATTGTCCTACGTAAAAGTTACAGTAATATACGTGCATTGAAATCACTGCTTCACATGTGGACTCCACCTACCCCTTACAAGCAGACAACCTGTCACTGACACGAGTGATGTACCACGTTGAATCAGGGGTGCCCATATCATTATGGACACTACATACATAATGCCATAAGGACCATTAACGACCAGTTTGCTGGGTCACTGAGCTCATGATAAATTAATGTGGGCCTTGTGAACCACATGCTGACCATATTATGCAAAGTTATCCCCCCACGTAGTTATGGTGTATGGGACGTCATTCCTATTTCGCAACAACAAGATGCATTTGGTTCAAACGGTCACTGTAACGGAATTTTTCGTAATCATATACTATATCAGCCATATTTATTTCACGAATATTTCTGAAATACACGGCATAACTTAAAGGCCTACTGATAGTATGATTATTATGAATCAATTAATTACGAATCTGATAATTAACAATAAAGATTCTCTCTCTCTTTCTTCTTGCTCTCACTTTGGAGCATAGGAGATCCGTGGAAAACTTTGTTTTATTTCAGTTTCTTAATTCTAAGACAGTCAGTACGACCCCTTGGCAAGGGGATTAGCCCGATGCAAGACCGGTGTGTACACAAGACAACACAAACAAAATAAACGCAGACAGCTATCCATACTTTGAGTGGGATTCGAACCCACGATCCCAGTGTTCTAGTGAGCGAAGACAATACAGTAGTGATTATTAATTATTAATGGAGAATCAGAAAGAACGCGGGATAAAAATTCGTAGTTCGTTCTAAATTTTATCTCAAATTTTTGAGTGGAGGGACTGAGGAATGCCAGACTAAACTTCAGTAAAATAACCATTCTATGAACTTATATTTTACCATAAGCCATAGTGAACATAACGCAACAATACAACCAATATCCCACCAAATTTCTCCTAGAATCTTCTTCTCCCATTGTGTCACCCTATCCTACTGTATATTATAAAACTGACAACGAATCATTTAGTGACCTGTTCTGTAAGTAACCCTGGCCGCCTTTATCCCGATAGAGTCTCGGTACATGCTACATAACGAGGCCACATCTGACTACTGACTTCAAATTGGTTATCCCTAGAATATACCATTTGTCTCTTCAGATTGTGGTAGGGGTTGAGGGGAGGAAACAAGACAACTGAACTTTTTAATCTTGTACTTGACTCTCCAACCTCATAGGTGCAGAACCTCTGTGACCCCCCCCTTCTCCACCATGGGTTAGTTGGCACTGACAGTGAAGACGCAGCCAAAGAGATACCAAAAGAAAGAGAAGGAAGAGCCATCAGAGGTCGATACACAACACGAGGAGGCCGAGGCGGCCAATCCAGACCCGCGGCCTCCTTTTATAAGAAGTCGGGGGATACACTGAAGATGTTTCAGTATTCAACAGACTCTCTGTAGGATCGAACTCCGTCCTCATCATCTTCTGCCTTCTTCAGAACGGCTGCTAGGACTAGAGAGAGGTTCATCACCCCGTGTGGGAAGCATGAGGAGAATACTGTGCTGATTGTTCGGTCAAGAGAGAGATAGACGGGAACCGACGTAATGAAAGCGGCGGCCCACGTGGTTCTGTGCTACGTAAGTACACAGTGTTTTCTAGTTCCGGTGGCTGGACTTACGAATAAAATTTACATAAAGCCTTTGAATATTTACACAGTAAGGTCTTCACAATGAGAAGCTTCATAACTTGTACTCTTCTCCAAGTATGGTCAAGTCAAGGAGAATGAGGTGGGCAGGGCATGTAGCACAAATGGGGGAGCAGAATGCATATAGGATATTAATGAGAAAGCCAGAAAGAAAGAGACTAATGGGAAGACCAAGACGTAGGTGGGTTGACAATATTAAAATGGATCTTAGAGATGGGGTGGTATAGATTGGATTTATCTGGTTCAGTATGTAGACTAGTGGAGGGCTCTTGTGAACACGGTAATGAACCTTCGGATTCCGTAAAATGCTGGGAAATTCTTGAGTAGCTGCAGAATTTGCGACTCCATGAGTAAGTAAGTAAGTAAGTAAGTAAGGTCTTTCATGTATTATTTACATTCAATATTTTAAGTAACTCAGAACAAAGACTCGTAAGTCGAAGTTCTTATATTGCTACTGGCGGAATACGTAAGGGAAAGCTTTTTTGTATATTACTAGGGTAGAACAGTAGAACATGAAAGGAAATATCATCAAGATGTTATTATTATAGAAAAAAATGAGAAATGAATACTATTTTCTTTTGCGAATATACTCTACAGAAATAAGGAAATGATTTTTCTCTACGTTTTGCAAAAAGAAATGTATGAGAATATTAAAGGAAATCGAACCAGAATCTCATGTTTAGTTCTCTTTGATTCCCGTGAGCTTTATAGATACAAATTGCATTTAAATTATTTAAAAATGGAAAACAGAGAGTATGATGATATGAAAGGATTTCTGCATTTAAAAATAACGAAGGAATGATGTCGTTACAGGGATATAAGCATCAAGAAATGCAGAGAATATAAACAATTATATATATATAATTAAAATCATGTCGTTACTTGTATAAAACAACATTACTCGTTACTAATACATATCCTGTGTCGATTTGTAATTAAATATTAAACGCATAATAAATTACAAAAACTAAGGGCACTGTCTTCTGAGATGTGAAGGCGTGTAGTTCTAGAAGTTAACAGACGTTTCGGCGGAACCTACTATCTCCATTTTCGTAGCCGAAGATATGTTAATCAAGCAAAAAACAAGATGACAGGCAGTCTGTAACGTACTGAATATATCTTCGACTGTGGAAATGGAGAAATGTCCGTTCCTCCGAAACATCAATGAAATTCTACCGGACTACACGGCGCCACATCCCAGAAGACAGTACACTCCATATAAGTACCTATCTGAAATGTAAGCAACGGGAGCTCCGTATCAAACACCGCACTCCTTTGTTTCTTTTATTCTTGACTAAACATGGAGAAGAGCAAGGAAGACGTGTACATCTACCGAATTTACAGTCTGCAGCTGTCTGTGATTTAGACTGTGCATCTGTACAAAAACCGTTGTCCGATCTGAGCATGCGTCAGCGCCAGCTGTGATGCAATATCTGGTCTCGTCAACCTTCTTAACGAACTTAACTTCTTCGATACTTTAACAACTTTCACTTGTCTGAAGACGCTACAGCATCATCTGTTCTGTAGCCAGCAGACCTTCACGTGCTTCGTGTGCACTCCTACAGCTAACACATACAGTCTTACTTACTGATGAAGCAGAGCCCTTCTTGGGGAGCCTCAAAATCTGCAGCTACTCAAGAATTTTCCATCATTTTATGGAGCCAGAAGGTTTATTACTATGTTCACAAGAGCCCTCCACTTGTCCCTATCCTGAGCCATATCAATCCAATCCATACCATCTCATCCTATCTCTCTAAAATCCATTTTAATATTGTCCACCCACCTACGCCTTGGTTTTCCCAGTGGTCTCTTTCCTTCTGGCTTTCACGCCAATATCCTACATGCATTCCTCTTCTCTGCCTTTCGTGTTACATTCCTTGACTTGATCATTCTAATTATACTAAAAATAAACTTGTTATGAAAATGCACACAAAGCCACGGACCTGGACGGATCCTCTGGATAAATATAGACAGCCACAAAAGTAAAAAAAAAAAATAAACTTTTCCTTGTTCTTAACTAATTAAGCAGGACGCCATACAGACGTATGGGGGAGTGGATGTACAGATCCAAGTTTTCTTGAACTCAGCACTAGTTGGAGGTGAGTGGCTAGCTACACGTCCCTGCTGTTTTACCCAAGGGGAAAGAGCCCCCGGTACCCATTGGATAGGAGATTGGGTGGACCCCAGATCCGGTCTGGACGACATGGAGCAGAGAAAATTCTTGACACTACCGGGACTCGAACTCCGACGACGTTATCCCGGCTCCCACACAAATACAATGCAGATTACACTGACATATTTATATTAATATACATGAGCTGTTAACAAAGAACAGTTTGCACCAGAGAGCAGGAGAGTCACTTGCAAAGTCGTAAATTGTACATGCAGGTCTAAGAAGGAAGTAAACGGAAGGGAAACACGGACATCTTACGTGGATTCGAGGAAACTATTTGCAAAATTCCATACACCATAACAAAATAGTGGGGATTTTGGTTTTCACAGCGATGATAATGATGAATTATATCCTAGAAGATAAAAATATATATAATAAAATCGCTTCCTTCCACATCCTTACTAATTCATTATTAAGAACTCCCTCCATTTCGACGTCATAAAGCACAGGAGAATTCAGCACGAAGTAAACTAAGAAAGAAAAATTTGAAATGATAAATGACAAATAAAATTTCAATGAAGAGCGAAAATGAAAGAAAATTGCAATAAATTCAGTACTGATTTGTTTCTAGATATATCCCAAACATTAGTCTTAAAAGACCATGGGAAACTATGAAAAGTATTAGAGTGTAGCCCATTGCTTGCTGCGTGGTATGCCCATCGCTTTCATGCTTGAGAAGTTGCGCATTACAGTTCAGCAATATACGCGTATTTTTAGGTGCGGGGCTGCGAAATGTATCAGGCTGTATGTGTCCCGAATTAATTGATCCCACAGCTTGACGAGTCAGTGATACGAATCCGCAAGATTACATGGGCGCAACAGAACAGGATCTCCTGGTTTTAATGCCGTGTATTTCGACAGATGTCAACTGAAGTTCGGAGGAACGTAGCCTCCATCTTCAGGGTGAAGAGCGAGGCAAATAAATCGCAATAAGCAGGTAATGGAGGTGAAACGTTCCTTAAAAACTTCCGTGGAATTCTTCTGATCCACAAGGCGTTACAAACCAGAAGATCTTAGCTGTTGTGGGAACATCGCATTCAACATCCATGTTCCTCATTTACGGTTTTATTAATTATTAAACTATCTTGAAGATGGAGACAGCAGGTTCCTCCGAAACATCAGTAATCACTTACGATACTATGTTATCACCCAGAAGACCATAATCTAATTTTTTTATCGCCACAAAATCAATGTTTCCATTTGGAGTACTTTTCTACAGAACCTTCTTGTTGACTGAATGCATCTTAGCTCAGGTGACACCCCTCACTTGACTACACAGACCATACAGCGTGGAATGTGACAAGAAAATCATTATGAATGATAAATTCCATGAGAAAGCAGGACGGGGTCATGGTCTATTTCAAGGCATCGTTCTAGCATTCGCTTGGATTTTTACTTACTTTTATCTTGCGAATCTGTCTAATATCCAAAGGGTACCGAGGGCTCTTTCCCCGGGGTTAAAGCGGCTGGGGCATGATGCTGGCCACTCCCCTCCAGCTAGTGCCGATGTTGAGAAAATTTGGATCTATACATCCACTCCCCCATACGTCTTCATGGCGTAGTGCTTAATTAGTTAAGCACAGGGACAACTTTACCTTACTTAGATATATACATATATTTATATATATTTACCGCAAATTTCAGGTTCTCTGAAGGATTTAATGTTCTCATAGCGGTGGTTATGAAGAGTCTTCTTCTTCTTCTTCTTCATAAGGCTCGACAGATCCGTTTCTTGAACGCTTCGGCCTGCTCAACATTTTCCTTCCAGCTACTTCTGTCCTGTGCATGAGTTATCCAGTTATAAGCTCCTAACTCCTTTAGATCTTCCCTTACGTCATCTTTCCATCAAATCTTAGGTCGGCCTCTCTTTCTTGTGACGTGTGGCTGCCTTTAACTGTTCGTCCAACCTCCATCTTTGAGATGTGTCCAAGCCAGCTTATTCTTTGGGCTTTGATGAAGTTAACTGTGTTCCTTCCTTTTATTAGAGTATCTAGTTCCTCATTTCTTTTAATTAATTAAATTACGAAGAGTCTATGTTCTGGAATATAATGTCATGCAGAAAGTTGAATTTAAATAGATGTTTCGGAGGCCCTTGCTACATGCTTTATGTTGATTTGTTGCTTTGCTTATCCTTCCACCGAGAAGACGAAGCCAACATATTCCTCCGAAACGTCGGTTGACTTTCAATAGACTACATGGCGTTATATCGCGGAAGACAGAACTGTTCTAAATCTCTTTGAGTTGCTCGCCCAAATAATATTCGGAAGACAATATGAATTATGAAGCTCTTTGCTGCGTAATTATAGGTTTGTCATTAGGTTCAAACCCTCCCCTTTGGGGCTTGTTCTCAAAGCCTTCCAGATCTTACTGTGAGAGACACAATACACACGGACGCAATGCGCTGCGTGCTTGTTAATGTAACAATGGAAAGTGAGAGCAGATCAGTATAGAAATGGTTGATCGTTTGGCGCTTTTTCTTCGTGCTTAACATCTCACAGCACGGCGACGTGGGTGAGAGTTGTATTCAGAAGGGAAGATGGCGTAACACCATACTCATTCATACACATAGCGTCGCAATTGGGTTGGCTTTCAATACCCATTATACTATGAAATGTTTGCCAGGGGCGTCAAAAAAATATATTCGTGTTAGTTAAACTTACCACATTTGCTCATTCTGCGCCCAGTCAAGAGCTGCACCAAATAAAGCCCCGAATTTAGCAACAAGTTCTGGGAATTGTCTACTTGTCTCTGATACGACACGGGCCACACAGAAAAAAAAAAANGAGGCGATACGTTCCTCCGAAACGTCGGTTAACACCACATATACACGGTGCCAAATCCCAGAAGACTTCTTTCTTCATAGTCACCGCCGTGAAAGCCTCAAATCTTACATCCGTGGCTTTAGTCCGCAAGCGAACTATACCGACCGAACGAGCGCCGCTTGTCGGCGAAGTTAGTGTTAACTTTAGCGGATAGAGGGTGTCGCGTGGTCAGCGCAACGATATTTTGTCTACAATAAAAAGAAATCCCCACGGCCGTTAATTTCGGTTTTCTAGACCGGAGCTGCTATTTGCTTGAAAAAGCTCCTCAATTATCCTCACGAGGCTGAGTGGGCCATGATCCAGACCCACTACTTCTCAGAAAATCTTATTGCGCTGGGAATCGAACTCGGGACCTCTGGATCTGTAGCCTCTGACCACTAGATCATAGAGGCGGCCAATGTCATAAACTTCATACAGACTGAATAGACCGTGTTCGATTCCCGGCTAGGGCAAAAGATTTCTCTCTTCTCCACAGCGTCCACTCCTGCTCTGGAGTCTGTACAGACTCCCACCCAATGGATACGGGGGTTCTTTCCTCGGGAGTAAAGAGGCCGGGAAGCGAAACGTAACACCACCATCTAATGCCGAGGTAAAAAAAGATCGAGCTGTACAGACATTCATTCGTTGCGCTGACCATGCGACACTCTTTATCCGCTAAAATTGACACTAACTTCGCCGACAAGCTGCAGTCGCTCGGTGGGTATAGTTTATTTGCGGACTAAAGCCACGGAGTTTGTTTTTATATAGGCATTATCTCATACGTCTTCATGGCGTGTTGTTTAATTAATTAAGCCCAAGGATAATTTTGTCATTTTTACCTTACCTTCATATAAAAATTCGAAAATTTCATACCAAAAAAAGACCTCGAATGGTCAGTGACCTGATGGTTGAACTAAAACACCATCAGTTTTTCCGGCCCTTCTTGTCAATAGGGTCATAGACATTGAAACCATTCGCCTGAGAAAATTGGGGTGTTTTTATTTCTTGGTAGAATTTGTGGTTTTCACACAGGTGGTTATGAAGAGCCCTATCTTCTGACTCTTAACGGACTATACGGCGTTTCATTCCGAAGATACTACCTTCATCCTGCCATTTCTATTTTATCCTCATCCTAATCTAGAGGCAGGACGACCGAGGGGTCGGAGTTCTATTCCCAGTGGGGTCAAGAATTATCTCTTCTCTACGTCGTCCAGACCGGCGCTGGGGCCCACCCAGTCTCCTATCCAATGAATACCGTGGTTGAAACGGCCGGGGCGTGAAGCTGACCATTCCCCTCCATCAAGTGCCGAGGTCAAGAAAATGTGGATCTATACATCCACTCACCCATACGCCTTCATGGCATACTGGTTGATTAGTTAAGGACAAGGACAACTTTAACCTATCCCAATACGAAATATCTACAAGGAATTTCAATTAGCAATATGTACATTTTTCCTCTTTTCACTGCAATCGTGAGATTTGTAAAGTCCAACGCGAAAGCAAAACTCTGTGTAAATAGCAATCACAGAATCTAACGACAATCTCCGATCAATGATCCGGTTTCTGAAGACGAAATGCCAATGTTTATTCTATCTCTGCAGAACAGGATCACGAGAAGCCAGTCTGGTTATTCCAGTCGGTACACTCACATGGAACTAGCGCGATGGGCAGGCCTCTGATCCCAAGAATTGGAATGTGGCAAGAGTGGCACTGCCTGCCTCACTTTTTCTGCTCCTAATCATTCCGATCCTGATAAGGGTGTCCGTGCTTCTACTATAAACGCAGTCCTATAACCAGAAATGTAACAGGAAGACAGAACAAGATTTTCTGCAATAACATACAAAGTTTAGAGCAAATTGGCAATAAATTGTCATCGGAAGTCTTCCGTGAATATCAAAGTGTAATGACTTCATAAAAAATTACGAATTGTTATTATGATATTGATTAAGAAGTGTTAAAGTTACGTAAAGCCGGTCACGGTAGCCGACCGGTCTAAGGCATGTACTGTCTTCGCTCGCTTGGAAACCGGGATCGTCGGTTCGAATCCTACTCATGGCATGGATGTTAGTTTGTGTGTGTGCGTTTCTCTGTGTTTGTGTACAGGTAGAGGCCTTGCGACTAGCAGCTAGTCACTAGCTGATCACCCGCCCAAGGAGTCCTACCGAAGGTGTAAGATCTAGAAAAACCGAAGTGAACGGAGAAGTTCATGGAGGTAGGCCTAGGCCCACTGGGGCTGTAGTGCCAAGGTAAAAAATTACGTAAAAGTTGTCTCCGTACTTAATTAATGAAGAACTATGCCATCACAACTTATAAGGGGGGGGGTGGAGGTATAGCTCCATCCTTCTTGAAGTCGGCAATAAATGGAGGTGAATTATCAGCTTCACGTTCCTTTCGCTTTATCCCCGGAGAAAGAGACCCCGGTACCCATTCGATAGGAAGGTACGTGGGACTAAATCAGATTTGTTAAACATGGAATTTGATTCCAATACAGTTTACAATTCGATTCTAGACGGTATATGTGAAAGTATATAGCTCTTCACTCACTCATGAAGCTGAGCCCTGCTTGAGAACTTGCCAATTGTGCAGCTACTCAAAAACTTCCCAACATTTTATGGAACCCGAAGGTTCATTACCGTGTATACAAGAACCCTCCACTGGTCCCTATCCTGAGCCAGATCAATCCAACCCATACCACACCATCCTATCTCTCTAAGATCCATTTTAATATTGTCCAGAACACTGCTATTTACTTTAATAAATTTCACTATTCACTTAATATTAAGAGAACGTTCAAAACAAGGTAGACAGATGAGAAGGACGTGTAGCAAGCATACGGGAAATAATAATTAATATATTTTGAATAGAAAAACTTAGAAGAAGAAAACTTCTGAAATACGTAGATGTAGATTGAATGATAATATTAAAAGGATTATAAACGAATGGGTTTGAGGCTTACGTATGTGGACTAGATTCAACTGGCTCAGGATAAGATCCAGCATTGGGCTCTTTTGAAAATGGTAATAAAACACTCAGATTCTGTAAAAAAAAATAAGGGCTATTTTAAGCAGCTAAGTCACTATCAGTTACTTAAAAAGAATCTGTATCATTGGTTAGTAAGTACAGATTGTAGTAATGTTTCGATTGGATAGTTCACGTTAAGCATGATGATAATTCTTGTTTTGAATTCGCCCTAACATATTGATCAGTACATGACATATATTGAAGCTACACGATGTAACAGGCGCTACTGGAATATTTTAATTACGTAAATTAAACCAGAATACTTTTGAATTAATTATTTGCAGTTAACTGACCTACCAGTAAGCGAGATTTTGTGTGAACAGTCTGTTTACTCGGATAAGACGTGTTAAGTTCGCACACGGTACACTGTGCACAATGGTAATGGCAGTGTATACCCTGTGCCAACAACACGCCCTACACGACTGGGTCATCCTTAAGTCAATACGGTTCTCAGAGAGCGCTCTCTAACGCGACGTTCTGGAACCTGCCACTTGCTATATGTTCCCCAACCCCCTCTTGGATGCATTCGGTGAGACATGCGTCGTTTTTACCTAAATATTTTTTCTATTTCTCTCCTCTTGTTTTCACTTTGGAGCATAGGGCCGATTTCTCAGTTTCATGGTCATTTTGCAGACGGTAGGACTCCTTGAACGCGTGATCAGCTCGTCGCAAGGCCTCTACCTAAACACAGGACAACATAAACACAGAATAAACGCATACACATACCAAATATCCATGCCTTGTATGAGATTCGAACCCACGATCCTTGCTTCTGAGCGAGGGAAAACAGTATAGGCCATAGACCGCTCGGCTACAGTGACCGGCATTTTTACCTACATAAACGTATTTACATTTTATAATTAAATATTAACATTCTATGACACGCGATAGCGCAGTCGGTATTGCGACTGCATACGGGCTGGAAGGCCGAAGGGTCAGAGTTCGAGTCCCAGTAGAGACGAGATTTCTCTCTTCTTCACGTCGTCCAGATTGGCTCTTGGGCCCACCCAGTCTCCTATCCAGTGTTTATGCTAGGCTCTTTCTCTGGGAGTGAACCGGCTGGAGCGTGAAACAAACCGCTCGCCTCTAACGAGTGCCGAAGTCAAGAATACGTGGATCTGTACATCCACTCCTCCATACGCATTCATGGTGTAGTGAGTAATTAGTTAAGCACAGGGACAGTTTTATTTTTTATATTAATATTCGATAGAGGCCGCGCCATAGCTCAAGCGGTTAATCGCTGGCTTCCCACAGCGGCGGCCCGGATTCGATCGCGGGTCTGGTCAAGTGGGATTTGTGGTGGATAAAGTGGCGCTGGGGCAGGTTTTCTTCGAGTACTTCGGTTTCCCCTGCCAATCTTCATTCCACCCATTGCTCCACAATCACCCTCATCTATCATCTGGGGCTGGTACAACAGACCAGAAGTGGCCGCAGTACAAAGGACTTAGTCCCACCCCACTAGCAATAAAAAATATTCGATAGATGTTAGAATATTAAGGCAACGAGCAGGTCTGTTTAACGGTAACGCTCGTAACTTCGTATGCGGGAGGCGCGGTCTGAGTTCCACATCGCTGCTAGGCAACGAATCGGTAAACACATTTTTATGGCAACGTATAATTGTTGGAGGTGTAATTTTCTATGCGGAATATGTCGTTTCAGAAGAAAAGTAGGTGATTAGTATTTCCCTAAACTTCTTGTTGTGGTTTTGTAGAACAGTCACGTAATGCATGATTTGTATGTCATCTGTTTTCCTCAGTGATGACATTCCTGGGGTACTTACGTCTAACTCATCTTTTTCCTTGTGGCCTTTCCAAGTCCGTCTTTGTTAACAGACCTTCTTGTAAATTGAAAAATGCCGTCTTTTGTGATGTGGTTCCGTGTAGATATTTTGTTAACCAACGTTTCGGTGCTCACGCTGGTGTATCGCTCGCTGTTTTCTTAAATCCTGAAGACTGAGGTGATACGTTCCTCCGAAACGTCGGTTAACAAAATATCTACGCCGCGCCACATCCCAGAAGACGGCGTTCTTCATAGTAACCACCGTGATAACCTCAAATCTTACTTCTTGTAAATTGTTAAAGCTATTTCTCGCCAACTCCTGTTGTTTTGACATTAGGTCACATAAGAGAGACAATCCCATTTTGGCTACGTAACAATAATTTCGTATAATTACGTATGAGTGATGATATTATACTTCTGTCTGTGTTATTCACCCAGAAAGTTCAACGGCTCCTGCAACGCTTTCGCCTCAAGTTTTGCAGGAGTTCTCCATATGAATAGCAGGTCTCCGGAGAATGGCTGTTCTGCGTCTGCTTGCTGAATGCTAAGTGTTCTCATAACCTAACACGCAAGGGGAGATAAACCACAATTCGTTATTCACTCCCAGGGCTCGCCTTAGTTTAGACAGAACATGGGCTGAAAATTAATCCAGAAGCACTTTCAAACATGTTATAGCTAAGCGGTTTGCGTCGTGTGATATTAAAATTCTCATTTTACGAAATGTGAATATTACTGTGTTGCAATGTGTGACGTCGTGTAGTTTTGTAGATATTTACAAGTGATTGAGATAAACCTACTATCTCAATCTTCATCAAATCTTTCACTTTTCTACCTTGAAAGAAGGGTTAGATTTTTTCTCTCTCTCTCATTTTGCTTCCACTTTGGAACATTGGGTTGATTTCTCAGTTTCATGATCATTTTACAGGCGATAGGACTCCTTGGATGGGTGATCAGCTCGTCGCAAGGCCTCTATCCGAACATAGAACAACACAAACACAGAGTAAACGCATACACACACCAAACATCCATGTTTTCTGTGGGATTCGAAACCACAATCCCGGCTTCCGAGCGAGCGAGGACGGTACATGTCTTAGACCGCTAGGCTACCGTGATCTGCAAGAGTTGGGCACTTCCTCCGAAATGTTTATCAGCATCTACTAGATGACTAGTTGGCAGTCAGCTTGTCTGCTCCATGGAGTTCGGTTTTAACATATTGCGTGGCTCGAGACACATGACAATTGCCACAGATATACGCCCTGTAATCTTCCCTTGCCTTCATAAACGGAAGAATTTCCTTGTTTCTTCCTTAATAAATTGCATTTTGCGTAAAATTCTCCCGATAATTGTTTCGAAATGGTATGCATATTCCCGTAGCCCTATGAAGTATCCATTCATATAAATTATAATTAACAATTCAATTCGTACCTCACAGGAGAAAAGTATCTCCACTTCGAAGACCAACCGGTTAATGATTCCTATTGAAATAATTGCTGTTAATTCTGGGTAGAGTAAGAAATATATAAACGTAGGCTGTGAAACAAAACGATGAGTTTCTTAGCGTTAGAAACCGGTGGTGTACATAACATTAATCACTGGGCCTTAAAGCTTTAATAGGCAGGATCCTTCAGTTACCTTCTCGAAATCTCGTAACCGACGTTTCCTTTGTGATTAATTACGTACCACATTTATATGCAACTTCCACCCACTTATCTCCCAGGAGTCCTCAGATTCCCCATTGATAATTCCTTCAAATTTAATTGCATACCTCCTTCGTGCATACTGTCCTGCAGTTACCTCATTGCAAATCTTATAACTACAGATATTTCCGTTCAAATTTACCGCTCATCTTTACAATGAATACGTTTCTCCAGCCTCTCTAAGTGAACAATTCTCACTGATATATTTTTTTAGTTTATTGCCAATATTGTTGAGTTCGAGCCTCGATGTTCTCAGCCCCTGATTATGTCACAGTGTTGCTTGACGCTTCCCTGTGTTAATTAACATGTTAGGGGCTACACGTGTGAAGGCAGAGGCATGCAATGACGCCCTAATACACTGTTTATCTGCTGCCAATCATCTGTGTAAGCCTGTTTGACCTCCACGTATTCTCTGTCCTCTTCCAGTGTCCACTCTCACGGAACACAGACTCTCCTGTTTCCGGTTAGAGCAGTGAACCGAGCAAGGAACTATAACCTTGACTTCAAACGCCTACTTTATCTTACGCAATACTTTCCCCAATTTTTTATTATGACCAGTTCTGGTTCTCGGATATTTTAATTCTTATCGAGTGTGGTTCTTGGATGAAACAAAGTTGTGAGATAAAGCTATTAAGGAAACAGAAAACTACAGCGACAGACGTGATGTAAAGTGGGGAGGATACATGAAAGTTTATTTTTAAAGGAATTTAATAAGTCTTATGATCTAAATTTGAATATTCGTATCATAAACAGACTGCGACAGAATTATATTCTGCCCAAATACTGTGACATGCATATTTTTAATATTAATATTATTTTAGTATTCTCTAGAGGAGTTCCACATTCAAGATATGTCAAACCCAGGAGAATGACTTCCTGATATCAGACAAGTCTAAAGCTTCGTACCGAAAATATACTATTATCCTAATACATCTCACATGTCCCAACGTCTAATAATCATTCGGCACGGTAATAATTCGGCACGAATATGAAGAGAAATTCCCAACGCTTCTGCGTACGTGCAGATCTAATTCCAATCTGAACCTGGAGACCGGGTATGCATGAAAGAAGTAAAGTTATCCCTGTGACAGGCCGTGGAGGCCCCTAGGGTTGTGAGACATCGAGGCTCCCTCATTTTCTTGACAATCTGCTCACAGATGGCGGTGAGGGTGTCAGCCTTACGCGTCGGCCGCCCTTTATCCCCAGGAAGTTTCCTGGTACTCATTTCTGTTAGAGGTTGAGTCGACCCCAGGGAAGGAGAATTGAGGAAACCAATGACGTCATCGGGAATCGAAACCGCGAACTTCCGCCCCCAGTGCCTCAACCAACTAAGCTACCGTAGGCCCCGTATTAACATACCATCGACACAGAAGTTGGAACTTATCAGCTTGATGACAGAAATGAAGATCTACTTTCGAAATGTTGTGTGGGAAGATGTACAGAGAAATGTAACTGCTTCACAGATACTGAGACACCTAGCTGGAATGTGATTTTCAGCACAGTCTTCACCTGACTTGGTTTCAAGAGTGCCGGGCAACGCCTATGCAGGATCAGTATTCCTCCTGTCACGTGTCGCAGATTACATGGCCAAAAGCCACGCCTGATTCTGCAATAAACACCAGCTTCGCTGCCAACGGAGCCCTGTAACGGCAGTCTTTTGTGAAGACGACACTAACCCGCAATTCGCAAAATCTTAAAATGTGCTCTGTCGCTAAATAAGGAAAATCCGAGTGGCTCAAAAAGTGTCGAGACATGTTTTGAATCATTTTTGACGTTAATTACGATCTTATGAACTAACTCCATGGATCTTAGTCCTTCTTCAGAAGTCGTAAGTTGCTCACTCGCTAAGGATATTCCAGACATTTCATGGAATCCGAAGGTTCATTATCGTGTTCATGAGAGCCCGTCAGTGGTCTCAATCCTGAGCCAGATAAGTCTGATCAACACCTCAATACTAATTCTCCATCTAAATATTATCCTCCCTTATAAATGTCCTCCTAGTGGTCCCTTTCCTTTTAAAATCCTGCGTGTCCCATTTTCTCTCACATATGCTACATGTCTTGTCCATCTCATCTTTCTTAACTTGATCATTCTAATAAAATTTGACGAGAAGTAGAAGTTACGATGCTCCTAAATGCGAAATTTTCTTCGGCCTCCTATTATTTCATAACGCTAAGGACACGCAGTAGCGTAGTTGGTTGAGGCACTATGCTACAAGCCAGAAGGTAGGGAGTTCGATTTCCGATGAGGCCATTGGATTTTTTTAAGTTACCTAATTCTTCCAGCCGCACTATGGCCCTGAGGTTGACTCAGCCTCTAACAGAAATGAGTACCAGGAATGTTCCTGGTGTCGGTGTGTAAGGCCGACAATCTCACCGCCATTTGTAAGCCGATTGTCTATAAAATGAGAGACGCTTGGCCTCTCACATGCCTATGGGACTTCACGGCTTGTTGCAAGGATAGATTTACCTTTTTTAAAGAAAAATATTTAATTATGAGTCTTTTATAATCATAAATATCTGTACCATTGTTGTCTGGGATGTGATGTCGTGCTGTCTGGTGATATTTATAGACGTTTTGGAAGAACGTGCTAAAAGCGTCTTCTACTTTGGAGACGAGGACAGCCTGTTCCTCAGAAATATCGGTTGATAAGCATTTACCAGATTATGCAGCAACTTGTTCGAGAAGACAGTAGTCTTCTTGGTCTCTACTATGAGAACTTCGAACACGACTCGGAAGGAAAACCTGTCCTTACTAACGGAGCCTGAAGACAATCTCGTAATAAAATCTGCCGGCCATAAAATTTGTTCGTCATTTATTGAACGTCGCGATAGTTGACGCTATATATAGTTTATGTCATCAATGTCGTCCTCTCTGACACATCTCGAGGGATTCTAAGAATATAGCTTTTGAAGTAGAGGTCGAAATTTTTGATATTACTTCTGGATTGCGCGTGGGAAGTTAGGACACGAGCATCTAGGCAGTGGTTGCAGCTGCATTATGGGAGTGAGGACGATGACTTTGACTAGCTCACACACTCTAAATTTGTTCCTATAATTAATTATTCAACATGGTATGAAGACGTGTGGGGGAGTGGAGGTATACTTCCATCATTCCTGTCCTCCACTCTATACCTTGTTGAATGATCAGTTTCACTCCCTGGCAGCTTTATCCCAAAGGAAATAGCATCCTGTACCAATTGTACGAGTATAGAAGGCTGGATGGGCCCCTTTGCGGGTTACGACGCTGTGGAAAATTATCCTGACTGGTAACCGATCCAATGCCCTCCAACACCGAGTCCATGTGTTAGTCGACTCTGCGAAATCCACTGTATATTCTGTTGAGAATGACCAGGTATAAGAAAACAGACAGTACATATACAGACACGTATGAGATCTGGTACCACCAACATGTTTGAAATGCCAGAGAATTATTTACAGACATTAAGCAGCTGGATCATGGGGCCTTTCATTAATAATATCGTCTCTTGTAAATTCTTTCCATGAGGACAAAATTTTCAATTCATTTCTGGAGGCAGTCAGGATTTCAAAGCCCTATCAACACCCTGAAAGTAATATTTAACCGTCACTTGTACACAACACACCAGAATTGTTGTCCACTTATTGTAATTATCTAGCAATATCAAAGTCATTACAATACACTGGATGTCAAGATCTTTAGGTAATGAAAGGATAAGTTGTGATCATGATAAAGCCGTCTTCAGATCACACGCTTTATGCGTCTCACTAGATATGTTAACTCACTGTAATTTGTGCTGTCACGTTCATAAGTGGAAATATTAGTAACGATAGAGGAAAAGTTGTCCCTGTGCTTACTTAATTAAACCATAGACCAGTAAACGCGTGGGGAGTAGGGGAATAGCTACATAATTCTTATCCTCGGCTTCAGGTGGAAGACAGAGATCACCTTCCCGTCTCTTTCGCTATACCAGCAAGGATACAGCACCGCTACTCGCTGTACAGGAGGCTGGGTGGGCTCCACAGCCGGTCTGGACACCATGAAGAACAGAGAAGTCTCTTGCCTTTGCCAGAATCGAACCACGAGTCCTCCCGCCCAGCTCGTAATCCATCGCTACACTGATATATAAAAAGTTGAAGCCATCCCTGTAACAGGCCGTGAAGGCCCATAGGGTTGTGAGAGGTCGAGACTCCCACATTTTCTAGACAATCGGCTCACGGATGGCGGTGAGGTTGTCAGTCTTACGCTCCGGCCGCTCTTTACACCCTAGAAAGATTCCTAGTACTCACTTCTGTTAGAGACTGAGTCGAACCCATGGCCACAGTGCGGCTGGAACGATTAGGTCAGTTTAAAAACTCCAATGACCTCATCGAGAATCAAACAGCGACCTTCCAGCTTGTAGCACAGTGCCTCAACCAACTACACTATGTTATAACCCCGTGACTGAGACATATCACTTGAAAATTAAAGCTGAATTTAAAGTTGTTATTAAAATCAACATCAACGCAAGAAACCCCTTTCTGAGCCACAGCCTTCCTTAGAACATTCTGCCACATTTGATCCGGTTTTCACTTCGTTTGATTTCGTAGCAATTTCTTTTTACACAGCAAAAGCGTCAGTTTTGCGTCGAACCCCCACCCTGGAGGACCAAATCCCTGTAATTATGTCCCTTAGTGACAGATGGCTCTCAGGATTACGGTGGAGGTATTCTAATCCGCCTCCATAAAGGGAAATATACGAAACACCAATTTACACAGAATTTATGTGCGCTAAAGAGCAACTTTCAACCTTCTGGGCTGCAAGCTGATAATCGTCACATATGTCAGAAATTCTGTGGCGACTACAAGCGCATGTTAATGCAGGGATGATATAATAGTTTCAGTTGATGCTCAAGGTTGCTGACACGGAGACGTTCATGACCTCAATAACTTATATCGAATTCAGCCTCGTGGTCCCATGATCGCTCTTTCAATCGAAGCTCATTTTTTAAGGGATAACAGGCTCATGTCATAATAAAGAGCGTGTGTCCTTTCATGATATGCATATTTTGGGAGTAGCCTTATATGGAGATCAGCGTCGAGATGTTAGATAATACCACTAGGAAGAGCTAGCCGTAGGTGGATGGATAATATTAAAATTGATATTAGAGAGATAGGGTGGTATGATATGGATTAAATTGATGTGGCTCAGGATAGGAACCAGTGGAAGGCTCTTGTGAACACGGCAATGAACCTTTGGGCTCCATAAAATTTTGGGAAGTTTGGGAAGCTACACAGTTGGTGGCTTTTCAGGAAGGGCTCAGCTCCATGAATGAGTGATATTAGATGATATGATGAATTGGAAAGGATTAAGAAGGAAGCCGTCCTTGCCTAATTGAGGTACTACATCAGCATTCACCTGGAGGTAGCTGAGAAAACCACGAAAAGACTCAGGCATGATAGCAAGATATGCTTAAACATAACACTTTTAAACTAATTTAGGATTAAATTAACTAATTAATTCGAGGGCTGGAAACGCGGATAGACGTCACATGCTCAGTTCCAGGGAACTTCATTTTTAGAAATTTACTTCCAATCCCCCAAGAACTATAATAAACATATTTCCCAACAACAACAAGCCAGCCTATATGGTTATAAATTTTTGGATAACACGTGTTGGTTATACCTCGGTGGCTCACCTACCTGGTTTTGATAACCCATTTCCAGCCCTGAATACTTCACGCTGAAGAGACAGATTTTCTCTGAAATTATCTGGGATTTATCTTCGATGTACTTCCAGTAAATTTCTAGGGCAAACAGATAATCAAGCACTCAAGAGACAAACTTGTATTTCAGTAAACTCCAGACTTCCGAAGTTCACTTGATGCTACTGTACTCAAGTTTCAGGCCTGTAATGCAGTTCGGTTTCAGCATAAATAGCGCCAAGATGTTTAATTTCGTAACTCAGTTGTAAAGTAAAGCTATTCCTGTAACAGGCCGTGAAGGCCCATAGGGTTGTGAGGTTCCCACATTTTCGAGACAATCGGCTCACAGATGGCGGTAAGGTTATCAGCCATGCACGCCGGCCTCTTTTTACCCCCAGGAAGATTCCTGGTATTCATTTCTGTTAGTGGCTGAGTCGACCCCAGTGCCATAGTGCGGCTGGAAAGATTAGATCAACTGAAAAATCCAATGATTTCATCGGGAATCGAACCTTCGACCTTCTGGCTTGTAACATAATGCCTCAAACAACTACATTACCTCTTGCCCCCCCAGAGCGTTAATGATAATATTAATGTAATGTGTCGATTGAATTCATCTGGCTCAGGGTAAAAATCAGTGGTTTGCTCTTGCAAACATGGATATAAATGAAGATATCTGTCTTCCGGGATATGATACCATAAGGTCCGGTAGAAGTTCACAAGGGTTTCGCAGTAACGCACCTCCTCACACTTCAGTCACAAACTAAGACAAGCAAGCAGCCTCCAAGAAGCAGGAGGTAAGCAGAGGTTCCTGGTTCCTTCGAAAAGTCGGGGGCTTCATGGCGTCGATCCCAGAATATATTATACAGTAACTGCTATGGGAGCCGGTCACGATAGCCGAGAGCTCTAAGGCATGTCTGTCTGGGATCTTGAGTTCGAATCCCACAAAAGGCACGGGTGTTTGGTATGTATTTGTGTTGTCCTGTATTTAGGTATAGGCCTTTAGGTATTTATAGGCGACGAGCTGATCACCCGTCCAAGGAGTCCCACAGTCTGTAAAATGATCATGAAACTGAAAAATAAGATTCCAGGCCCCAAGGGGGCTGTAGAGCCAGTGGGGAAAAAAGAACTGGTGTTAGAACCTCAAATTCAAAAGCGGTAATAAACAATAAGTTTCCTTATAAGGCGGATATTTCTTGAGTAGCTGACGAATTATTAGCCCTCTGTGACGTTACGCCGTGTAGTACTGTAGGTAGGTACCAACATTCCGGAGGATAAATTTGCCTCCATCTTCAGGATGGAAATACAAACTTCTCAAAAAACTGTGAGCAGTGGAGTCAGGCAAAAAGGCTTCACCTTACAGCATGTCCCTAAGAATCTACGTAAGATACATTTTGTGGGGGCGGGGGGGGGGTGCTGAGAGACTTTGCTTCATGAATAGCTGCAGAGCGTGTCACGAGACCACAAGTAGAGGGGAATACAGCAGTTGGTGCGGTTGTACAACCTGTTATTTCAACGCAGAGATTCTAACCTTCCCCGAGGCGAGTGACACACATTCCGATAAGCGTATTTAGGAAGATCCGTGATGTAAGTCAACATGAACTTAACAATACATGTTAAATAGCACTCCCTTGTTCAGGAATGTGACTTCACTTTCATAATGTAAGCCGTTACAGCGTTCAGCTACTGCCAAAAGTGGCAACCCTCCAAACTGATTCAAATGCTGCACTAGTTTACTTGTGGTACTGCTCACAAGCTCTAAAGAAACAGAGGCTTAGGGAAGTAATGCTTTTGCATTTCAATGACCCACATAAATTCAGATCACGGATGAATCCAAGTCTTGCTAAATCTAAGAACACGGTTAATTAATATTAAGCGTAATTCTCAACGATGTGATGAAATTATGTCTTAATGATAATGAATTCAATAATATTTCATGAAAATTACGAAGTTGCATAATGTGTAGTTATTGTTGGATTATTCCGAGACACGTTCGAGGTATGGAAAAGAGAAATGCTGATGTGATTTTTCAGAAAACCAGACCTAGATGTAGATGGAAAGGTAATATGAAACGTCTTTTAAAGGGCGTGTAAACTGGTTCACGATATGTTCCAATGGCGGACAGTTGTGAACAAGGTAATTATTCTTTGGAGCAAATTTAAATAAGGAAAAATCAATGTTGTATTTTAGTTATATATGAAGGGAAATTTCTCGCTGTAATAACATCAGCGTTTAATTTCTTTTCTTTGATTCTTTTTTCCTTGGCACTACAGCCCCAGTGGGCCTAGGCCTACCTCCATGAACTTCTCCGTTCACTTCGGTTTTTCTAGATCTTATACATTCGGTAGGACTCCTTGGGCGAGTGATCAGCTCGTCGCAAGGCCTCTACCTGTAGACAAACACAGAAAAACGCACACAAACATCCATGCCCTGGGTGGGATTCGAACCCACGATCTCGACTTCCGAGCAAGCGGAGACAGTGCATGCCTTAGACCGCTCGGGTACCGTGACCGGCCGTTTAGTTTCTTAAAGAGTGAAATTTGTACAAATAAGTTTTAAAAATTCAGTTCGTATTTCCAAAAGAGATCACAGTGTGAGTTATACAGCTATCAGCTGTAAATGAAATATACGTAAATAACCGTAGTATATTCTGGTAACCAGACTAAACAAATTAATATACCAAAGCCGAAGTCCTGAACATTAAAGCAGCTAATACAGAATGGGCCATAAATATTTAATTTCAGTCAAATAAAATGCTGAGCATTCTCTTTATCAAAATGTGTAGAAACCATGAAAATATTCATAATAGTATTAATGGACAATCAGATTTCAGCAATAAACCAGTGAAGATGGCATCGGCATTCGGAAGTTTCATTGCAATGTCCCGCAACTTACGCAATATGCCGATATACTATGACATTCATTGCGATATGTTGATGGGAGGACGAGTAGGCTCGGAAGCCGACGGTTTCTTCTGTGGACTATTTTACTATCTGAGGCTATATAACGTCGAATGATACCATGAATTATGAACAGGAAAGAATTTGAAAGGAAGCGGTGGTAGCTTATTCGATGTAATATCCCCGAATTGTCATTGAAAAACTGAGGAAAACAGCGATAAATTAGTAAAGATAGCCTGTGTGCCGGATGAGATTAGAGCTGAATAATTCCCGAAGGTTACCGCTAGGGTGACCTGCTCAGTCAGAATTTTCGCGAGGTCAGTAACGGAGATGTTTGCTCAGGGTAATGAAATTCCCTTTGTGGAGACCAAAATATTTTCCTTGCAGAAACTTCAGTGTAACAAGTAACCAAGATTAGTGGAGATACTGGTTGTGCAAACACGCTGATATTTAACCCGCTAAGTTTTAAGTCTTTTTAATATCTTACAGACTGAAATAAACATCTATTTCTGACGTTCGTCCATTTTCTTATTACCAACATTTCAATAATTAAATAGTAATTAATATATAAACCTTAATCTATCCAGAAATAAAATCATCCTTAATAAAGTTAAGGTAAAATTAAAGTAGTCCCTGTACTTAACTACTTAAACACTACGCCATGAAGGTGTATGGGGGAGTGGATGTATACATCCATATTTTCTTGACCTGGACTCTAGCTGGAGGTGAGTGGTCAGCTTCACTCTCCGGTCGCTTTACACCCGGGGAAAGAGCCCTAGGTACGTATTGGTTAGGAACTTGGGTGGGCCCCAGAGCCTGTCAGGACGACATGGAGAAGGGGCATTTCTTGACCCTACGGGAACTCGAACTCCGACCCCTCGGTCGTCCATCCCGTAGCCAGTCACTACACCAACTGCGCTATTAATGAAATAAAATTTCTTTCTGACGTTCTTAGATTTTCTCAGCACCAACATATGAATAATTAGATAGTAATCAATATATAAAGAATATTCTTTCACGAAAAAATCATTCCTAATGGGAATTTAAAAGCAGCAAAGAACATCATAACGCAGCAGACGTCCGAATAAGGATTATACGGTTTAACTTATTCACCTTGTGAAAATATTCATAATTATGACTAAGCATTCTAAGTTCAAAGAAATATAATAAAAGTAACAGCTGGTATTTTCTTGAATTTGATGGCTTCTTACGAAACTTTTCTACCCTCTTAACTCACGTTTAGAAACTGTGTTTACTTGCATGTCAAGTACCGTGACATTTTCAGCGATTTTATAATACGATCCTAATTAAATTCGCAGCTGTCCGGAGTAAACAGGCCTCGGTGAGATGTAATACGTAAGGAAAAGAATGTCCAATGTATCTTAGATCTTAGCTAAGGCACTTTTCGTTGTCTACCTTATAATTATCAAAATATCAGTAGGTCTATCACAAAATATAATACTCACCATTACGCAAATCCTGAAAGTTTCGTTTCTGCACACCCTGAATACTTCGGAATCCCCAGGATTACAGACTTGGCTCGCATGCCTGTAAAAACATAATTTATATACCTATATTAAGTTCATCTAAAAGCAGGTGACAGTGTAAAATATTGTTAAGAAATATGCAGAAATGGCTGTTGTACAACTCTATGGTATATTTACCTTGGTCTTTGAAAGGTAAAGAGTAAATTGTGCCTGTTGCAACTTAGGTTTTTCATGGCTGTGAAGGTATTTGGGTACGAACGCTTGGGACAGACATTTAGTCTGAAGATGGAGGCAGTATTTTCCACTGAAACGTTTGTGGCTACCATTCTCGAATCTTGACGTACCAGTCTATATGGCGATGATCTGGAAGACCATAATGTGAACATTCCTGTAGGTAACCTTCTGCTAGGGACTTCGGTGTCGAGATCACGCGACAGTTTGGAATGTTTACGGTTCTCCGAGGGCTATGCTTCAGCGGCGTGTTGGTCTATTGCCCCTTGCGCCGCGCTTTAACGTTAAGACACCGACTCTAGATACGGGCAGTTCGTGACTTAATGCACTAATGCATTCCTAAAGATATTTTTGTAAATCGAGAATCATTGCTTGTCAGGAGCCGATATAGCGAGTGGCTACGGTCTGGACGACCGGGGTTCTATTCCCGAGAAGGGCAAGAGATTTCTCTCTGTTCCGCAGCCTCTCTACCGGCTCTGGGGCCCACTCAGGCTTCGCATAGTGGGGGTGGAGTCCAACTGGGTCCACTTGGCACGGCGATCACTGATTGGCCTATTGTAGCCTGTCCCGGGTGATTATGATGATGGAGAATTTGGTGGTATGAAGATTGGCAGGGGAAACCGAAGTACTTGGAGAAAACCCGCCCCAGGGCTACTTTGTCCACCACAAATTCCACTTAACCAGACCCCGGGATCGAAGCCGGGCCGCCGCGGTGGGAAGCCAGCGACTAACCGCAGGTTCATACAGACTTACATGTCAGGATCCAATATAGCGACTGGCTACGGTCTGGAAGGCTGGGGTTCTATTCCCGAGAAGGGCAAGAGATTTATCACTATTCCACAGCGTCCAGACCGGCTCTGGGGCCCACTCAGCCTCCTATCCAATGTGTACCGGGCGTTCTTTCCCCGAAGGTAAAGCGGCAGGGGAATGAAGCTGACCACTGACCTCCGTCTAGTACAGAGATCAAGAATGACGGAGCTATATCTCCACTCCCTCGTACGTCTTCATGGCATAGTGAAGGGAAACTTTACATTTTTCTTTGCCACAGATGTACAGGTTATCAATAAAAATATATACCAGTACCATGGAGAATGGGTAGCAAGTGCTATGTGGAGTGCAAATTAACAGTTTCAGAACAAACCAGTGTTGCCTCAAAGCTTGAACATTCTCTTACCAGTTTCCACCACAACCACCG
The DNA here is from genome assembly GCF_002891405.2 of Cryptotermes secundus. Taxonomy (NCBI): domain Eukaryota; kingdom Metazoa; phylum Arthropoda; class Insecta; order Blattodea; family Kalotermitidae; genus Cryptotermes; species Cryptotermes secundus. Next base: position 665,972 of record NW_019730110.1, read on the forward strand.
CCACTGCTTATCTCGTTAGGGCTCAGTAAGTATGTAGGGCTTTGTTTATTTAATAATTAAGTATTAAAATCGGCTTGCATTTATCGTAAATCTAAATATTCTAATTTGGAAAGTGTCTTCAATGTAACACTTGAAAACACCACCTGTGATATCTACAAATAGATGGAGGATAATATTAAAACTGGTGTAGGCCGTGAAAGTCTGCATTACCTTTAACCGTCTTAAGAGATGATATATTAGTGAACGTTTGTGAATGCAGGAATGGGTCTTGTCATATAAAAAGATAACATAAATTTTTAACCATCAGTTTGGGTTGTACTTTACAAAGCCTGGGCTCTGAAATAGGTCACTGCTTCCCTGAACAATCTTTCAGTTTTCATTACGTTCCTTATCCCCTATTTGTTTTCAATCTATACCTTATAGTGGCACAATAAAGTTTCGAGACGATGAAAATAAAAAACCTGGCCTAGAAACAGTAGGCAATTAATAACAATTTAAAAGATTTTCAGTACACCTACTGGACACTTTCAGTGTTATAGAGGGGGAGACAAAATAAGAATGACCCAAATTTTTCTCTCTATATAAAGCGTAATGTAACGTCCTCACAGTGCCAGTTGCAACGAGTTCTCGGGAACGCCGATGGAGACGCCACTTTGCTGCTTGCAGGTGACCATAGTTACAAACATTGCTAGTTTAATACAAAAGAATATGTGTCTTAATGTACTAAAAGTACAAGGTGCATCATATAAGCTCAGATGTCGAAAATTTTACCAAATTTCACGCTCACATTTGGATGAGCACAGGGCTTATGATGTTTCAAATATGGTTTATATTTCATATTGAATTAAATAAATAAAAACTTGGCACATTTTCAAGGTCCCTGCAGCAGTTGTCATTAGGTGCATTATAAATTCCTTAGACATATTGGAGAAGTCCTTGGCAAAGAGGCTGACTCCGTTACGGCTGCGAAAAGCAAGACGTGTTCCTGAATATTCCATGTAAGTTTATCGGGTTAGTGGCCGTTAGTTAATAAGGTCTAAGTCTCCTTGTAAGCAGACATTATTTTTCGCTTTTAAATGACAATTTATAGAGAATTAAATTTTCACCGAGCATCGGGTACTATGAATACCCGAGGTAACTTGGCGGATGCATTTCTTTAGTAGACGTTTTGTATGGAGGAACTCTCTTAAGGGACAGAAACGTAACGAAGTCTATTATCACTGAGAGAATAGGAGCTTTCACGATGGCTTCTAGAAAGAATTTTCACTTCTCAGACGTTGCCTATTTGCGGACGAGAGGGAGGGTATTAAATAACGTCAGTACTCAGACTGCATAGTGCCGGATGGTAGAATGATAGATGATGGGTGAATTTGTAAGGACTAGAAAGGAAGAGGTAATGATCTACTCCAGTTACTACTTCGGCGTTTGAAAGGACGGACTGAAAAAAAACACGAAACACTTCACTCGGTATAGATGTCTCGCTCGAGATTAGAACCGAGCACGCCCCAAATACAAGACCATATTGTTTTCACTGGACCAGTCTAAACTGCAGAACTGTGCCGGCATGGAACTATGGAAAACCACGGAAAGCCTCATCAGGTTAGCTGGTGTATTAGCTGAGAATCGAATCGAGCATCTCCAAAACAGAAATCAGAACTTTAACAATTCAGGACAACTGGATCGGTAACGCTGTCTAGCATGGTAGAAGTATAATAATGTTTCGGAAAAATTTACCGTCTCCATATTCATGGCAGCGGTCTAAAAAACCGAGATTAACGGCCGTGGAGACCCGTTGCGCTGACGTGACACCCTCTATCCGCAAAAATTTGCACTAACTTCGCCGACAAGCAGCAGTCGCTCGGTCGGTATAGTTCGCGTGCCACGGAGTTAGTTATATTCATGGTAGAAGAATAGGCCAAACAAGAAGCTGGAATTACTTCTTACTGTGACCCTGAGGATGAAGACAGTACGTTACTCCGAAACGTCGGTAAAATTCTACCAAATTCCATGGCATCAGGTCCAGAAAGGCTGCACTGTTCAGCGTTATAGCGTGTTGGTCGCGTTACGAAATGCCGGATGAAGTGCGGCTTGTGCAATCAGAAGTGAAGTCGCTATGTGAGTCAGAGAAATGGGAGTAACCACTGACGGGAGCGTGTCAAATCAGACGAGCGCCTCTGGGTATAAGTAGCCTAATTGCAACACTTCTCAGCATACATGAAAGGGTTCATGGGACTCAAGAACTTGCATAGCAACAAAGTCACATTTACGCACAATAGATGGCTCTCACACGGCATACGTTGTGTTTTTAGACCAGGCTTCTGGTTTGCGCGTGGTAAGACATTCCCGTATTCATAATTTATCAGTAATCTGTCAAACGACAGGTCCACAGTCTCTTCCAAAACATTTCCTCCACTTAATGCGATCTAGAGCTTTCTCCTTCAAATAAAAATATCCTCTTCTGTCCCCAAGGTCATTCAGCATCTTCTTACGTCTTCTTCCTCGTCTTCTGGTCGCTTCTATCCGCACCTCCGGTTTGCTTTGTCTCCAGAGGAAAGATCTCGCATACATTGTATCTCTGTTTTTGGAAAAAGACTATCCAGGAAAAGTGATAATGTGGTAGTTTTTCCACTTGCTTTCCACATCGCAGACACGAAGCAATGAAATAGAGGGGCAGTGGTTGTTGCTGCATTATGGGAGGAAGTGTGGTGACAAAATTTAACTTTTAATGCTAGTGGGGTGGGACTAAGCTCCTTGTACTGCGGCCACTTCTGGTCTATTCTACCAGCTCCAGATGATAGGTGAGGGTGATTGTGGAGCAATTTGTGGAATGAAGATTGGCAGGGGAAACCGAAGTACTCAGAGAAAACCTGCCCTAGCGCCACTTTGTCCACCACAAATCCCACTTGACCAGACCCGGGATCGAACCCGAGCCGCCGAGGTGGGAAGCCAGCGACTAGCCACTTGAGCTATGGCGCGGCCTGACATAATGTAACTAAAGCCCTAGTTTTCCCAAACACACCGTATAAACAGTAATTTTAGTGGATCGGTCCAGATTCACTGTATAAAACACGGCCAGTACATAACGACGGATCATAAATATAATTATGACGTCAGAGAAAAACGGGAATCACAGACACTACTAAAATATCAAGAAGTTCTAGGAAGAACTAATCGCCTACTTTACTTTGATATTACACGGATCGTATACAAAACGACGCCTCCAATAATTTTTCTAACGTTGCGTGTGAATTCGTTGCCACGGTAACGTTATTGCATAGCAATATACAGACAGACTGATAAGCAGGATTTATGAAGTACCCGGTTGATATGGGCTCAGGTGCCATGACATACATACTAAGTTGCATTAAGACGGGTCCAGACATTCAAAAGTTTATGGGGGAGATACAGAGACAAACATACACAGACAGGAAGGAATAGCATAAGCCTACTTTAGGAAAATAGTTTAACAGCAAGACTACTTAATTGAATTGCTGAAGCATTTTGAATGAATGTCTGAATTTTTATTCCCACAGCAGTTCTATGGACGTAATTTCTTTTTAATTCGCTTAGTGGGGGGTGGAGTCCAACTGGGTCCACTCAGCACGGCGGCCATTGTTTGGTTGATTGTAGCCTGACCTGGGTGATTATGATGATGGAGAATTTGGTGGAATGAAGATTTGCAGGAGAAACCGAAGTACTCGGAGAAAACCCGCCCAAGCGCCACTTTGCCCACCACAAATTCCACTTGACCAGACCCGGGATTGAACCCGGGCCGCCGCGGTGGGAAGCCAGGGACTAACCGCTTGAGCTATGGCGCGGCCAAAGCCTAATGCTCTACCGACTGAGCTATCCGGTCTGCGCTTCTATGGACATAAATCCAAGGTTCAAAGATTCCCGGCTCATTCTACGAAGAGATGGAAGAACCAATTTTAATCCTTCTTACCGGAACAGACTGAGATCTTAATCCATTATGTTGAAGACTATGATGATTTATAAATATCTTCACCAAGTGACAATACTTTGCGACTGAATTCAGAAAGTTTATGGTTCAAGTCTAGGCTGGAATATTGGTTACACTGGTCGAAGATTTCAGTAGTCTTCGGGAAAATCCTGGATAATATCTCGTTTAGGTTACATTTTCCTCCCAAAATCCTTTCCAATTCATCAGTCATCTACAATTCGCCTCTATACACAGTGAAGTGATTGATGACAGCTGACGAACCTTCGGTGATGCCCGAATGTTCTTGCAGTCGGAAATGATTTAAGTGAGAGGAACTTTTCGTAGCTTACACACGCAACCCGTTTTTGGTAAGAAAACGGAATCCAGTGAAATGTCAAGGCCGACGGAGAACTTCGCAGCAAACTTTCACACCAAGGGACTTCACTGTTTCCAAAATAACGTTTAGTGATTCCTATGATAATTTAGGTAATAAATAAACAACCACAGGATCCATGAAGATCTACAAATGAACACAGCGCTCAGTGAAATAAAAAGGTGGAATACCAAATACTTAAGAAAATCAGAGAATCACACCAATGCGCTAGCAGTGGACCTACTAGACAATAGCGAAACTACACAAAGACTGAAAAGATACACCGTCCTAACTCTACCAGACAGACCTGAGTAAAACCTCAATACAAGAATTAAAATGATACCTACTCACTCATGGAGCTGAGCCCTTCTTGAGGAGCCGCCAATTCTGCAGCTGCTCAAGAAGTTCCCAGCATTTTATGGAACCAGAAGGTTTATCACCGTGTTTACAAGAGACTTCTGCTGGTTCCTACTCTGAGCCTGATCAATCGAATCCATGCCAACCCATCCTATTTCTCTAAGAGCCATTTTAATATTGCCCTTCCACCTATGTCTTGGTCTTCCTAGTGGTTTCTTTCCCTCTGGCGTTCCCACCAATAACCCATATGCATTCCTATTCTCTCCCATTAGTGCTACATGCTTCTCATCCTCCTTGACTTGAAAAATGATGCCTAAATGTAGACAAACATTTTAAGAATTAACGCCACTGGACGTAACTCATTCACAAGTCAGTACTTAATGAATATATGCACTATTGCGGACTCTGCAGACTAGTTAGTTATTGGAGAGGGTGGGTTTCCCCATGCACTTAGACCAGTATTGGTCCATTGTGCTTCCCTCTATGATATTCTACCAGTCTCTATACCCTACCGATACTGGTGCTTACAATCAGTCCTGACCAAGCCAGCGAGTTCGGCCTCTACTGGCTTAACGGTATCTATAATGCTTCCCCCATCTATCAGAGGCGTTAGAGACTACTGTTGGGCGGGAAATGTCCTTGAATTTTGCTCAGTGACCTCCTTAGGAGATATGAGGTTCTTTTACGTGCCGTAAAGCTACGACACGGGACCCACGGCTTAAAGTCCCTCCCGGAGGACTTGTTCCCTGAATTTTTCCGCCCTTAAAAATTCGACGACCTCCGCCGGGTTTTTGAACCCGCGTACTACGAGTCATGAGGTGACTCTGCAGACTATGTGTAATACATGTGTGTGTTTGAGGGGTGGAAATAGATAATAAGGTGGAAACTCGGTAACTGGAATCCAAGTTAATCCGAACTGACTTACACTATCACCGAAAGAAGTCGGCACTTCCAGAAATCTCAAATTTAAATCAATTTAATTTACTTCCTTGCAGTTAAAATTAATTTCTTCTGAAACACGACATTATAAGCTAATGGTTGTGCGAACTCCAGACACCGAAACGCGTAACTCGGTTACCGCTAGCCCGAAGAAAACTTTCGACCGCATTAAAATATATAATGTTTTACATATTTTCGGGTGTTTATATACACGTATATACGTACAAATCTTTCAAATAAATAATTTTAACAAAAATTCTATTCTTTAATTTTAATCCCAGCAATCCTAATGAGTCTATATTCCGAACACACTAGTACCTTCATTAGTTCGTAATGCAGAATATTTCTTCAACGCAAGGACTGTGGAGCCAGAGAAACAGCAATTGTTAGGTAACGGCTGTGTAACACCCAACAGTGGAGTAAGTGTTGGAAGCGGTGTCTTCTGTGCGATCGGTGCTGAGGCTATATAATGAGGGCCAGCTTCTCAGCGAGAACCCTTCTGCAGTTAGTTGGTTACATCGGTATGGATGTCGTCAGGAAGTTTTTTAGGGAAGGGCAGCCAATGCATTTCTTTACACACTTAAAGGCGTTTACAAACATTTTTTTTTAATTTGCTTCATGGGGGGTGGAGTCCAACTGGGTTCACTTGGCACGGAGGCCACTGACTGGCATACTGTAGCCTGCCCCGGGTTATTATGATGATAGAGAATTTGGTGGCATGAAGATTGGCAGGGGAAACCGAAGTACTCGGAGAAATCTCGCCCCAGCGCCACTCTGTCCGCCACAAATCCCACTTGACCAGACCCGGGATCGAACCCCGGCCACCGCTGTGGAAAGCCAGCGACTAACCGATTGAGCCATGGCGCGGCCTACAATCATTTTACTGAGGGTGTTAAAGTGTTCAAAATGCTCTTAATTTTTCATACATTTTCTTCTTTTCCAAATTCTGATATTTTCCAAGAATCCAAGGGGGGGGGACAGATGCATTTGGATGTCCCCCTTCTACCCTCATGCCTACGTCCTTGTACGTAGTTAACATGGACTGGATTGTACTGACTCGCGTTATATAAATAACATCAGTTTGAGCACTTCCGAATTTTCGATTTCTGTTATCAGATAGGAGTAATTTGAATAATTCGTCAATGATTCTCTGACATATATGGAGTATATTTGAGTATAAGTGTAGCTTTAAAGCAGTCACCAATTTTGCCAACAACTCAAACTTGGCAATGCTATTTTCCTTGCTATACAAATTTTGCACAAACTGTACGTTGCAATCCTTAAAAGTGACCTCTGCAATTATCCCATTATCAGTGACGTCACTGACGAACCAAAGATGCTCTAGCGGGCGTGACTGCTTAAGTCCTTCAAGACGTGACGGAATTACCTTGATTATACTTTTAATCACACGAACCACCGTTCAGTTACGCTTTGGCGGGGCTGCATGGAGGATGACTGATGGCCGAAAATGGGGTCGAGCTGATGCAACATTAGGGATTTTCATTGTCGAAGAATAATTCAAGCAAGAAGGCAGCGTGAAGCAGGCAGCAAGAAATCGAACCATGGACAATTGTAATCAAAATATTCTTCTGTCCTACCAAGATTTGCACCGAGCACGTCCCGGACTACATCTCCATAGCGTCATCGCTACGCCAATCACGAACTCCGCGATTACCTAAAGATGTGCTGCTGCTTATCTGTACGACACTGAGTCAACGCGCATGCCCGTTACTCCGTCAGGTCAGAAGAAAGTTATTGCTTCATCGGCCCTCCCCGCGAGACCTCAGATTTCTTTTCGCTAGGAGTGGCAGTGTTGTTAATTACCGGGTGGAAGCAACAGGAGGCTTGTATTACGTCGGCGTTGTCATGACAACGCTAATTCTAAATATCTGTAACACTGTTACATATACAGTTGTGCATGACTATGTTGATTTTATTCACAATAGAAACCAAGGCAGCTAAGTAGGTATAGGGACGAGGCCGAGAAAAAGGTAAAAAAAGGTAAAGCTATTTCTGTAACAGGCCATGGAGGTCCATAGGGCTGTGAGACGTCGAGGCTCCTACATTTTCTAGACAATCTGATCACAGATTGCGGTAAGGTTGTCAGCCTTAGTTAGTTAGTTATTGGAGAGGGGGGGTTCCCCTATGCACTGAGACCTGTATTGGTCCATTGTGCTTCCCTTTATGATTTCTACCAGTCTCTATATCCTACCGGTACTGGTGCTTACCATCAGTCCCGCCCGGCCAGCGAGACCGGCTCTACTAGCTGAGAGGTATCTATAATGCTTCCCCCATCTACCAGAGGTATTAGAG